>NC_085138.1:182425809-182787751 GCF_035046485.1 Aedes albopictus
CAAAGTTTTTTGAGAAAATTAAAGCAGTCTAGATAAATATTCTAGCATAATTCGAATGACGAGTGACTAACCAACCAATACCTTGTTTTAGTATCATACCTAACTTTGATATGCTGCAGTAATGTATCAGTTATCCGTTCCTGCGCAGGTATGATGCACATTTTCATTTTTTGTTTCCATACACACTGTGATGAACCAGCTGGCAGCACCAGGGATTGCCGGCATGCACCGTGCGGTGCGAAAAAAGGGTGTGCTTCACACAATCGCAAGTACTCGTCTCCCGTTTTGCCGAGAGACAAGAGACGTATGAGTGAGAGCTTTCGTAATTGTGCGAGAGACAATCGCAGCACTAGCTCTACGGCGCAGGGAGTAATGCACGGTGCTTGGGACTGCGCTTGTCTCCAAACAGAAAAAAATCAATTAATAAATTATTTGAAGAGTTTGTGTTTTCGGCAAAGTTGTTAAGCTTGTCAAGGGTTGACAAGTGATGGGTCGTTTGATTCGAAATTTTTGCAATCATGCGTAGTATCAAGCCAAGTGCATATTACGGAGACAAGCACCGAGAGAGTGCAGCGTGAGAGACAGGAGAGCTCCAGCGCGCGGCAAAGCAAGCGAGCAACACACAACCGATTGCGCGTACTCGTCTCCTTCTAGTTTGTTGTGCTGTCTCGTAGCAGAGTGTGCAGCACGCAAAGAGTTTTGAGTCGCACCCTATCCCTGGGCAGCACCAAACACATATCGACTATCTATTCATCTACATATTGGAAGCTAAGCCAATTGGAAAATTCATTCACCATTGAGACCATTCCACAATTGTCGAATTAACGTTGTTTGGTAAAATTGAACTGGACCCTGCTATCGGTTGTTTATGCATTTGTTTCCGCAAGGTGGACGATTGATGTGAACATCTAGATGTTTTTTTTTCTTCGAATGCAAAAATAAGTACGACCGATCGCTTAAATATTTACCTACCGGAACGGTACAGTGTTTATAGTCAAGCATCATCACTGCAGGGGAGCATACAAATTGCGAAGTTTAGGGGAAGCTGTACAATAAATTCATTCTACGGTGAAGAGCTCAATATGCTTTCTTGTTATTTAAAAAAGTGTTATTTTTGTTATCTTTCCTCTCTTTCTAACAAATTACCATGGGATTTTGGAGATGCAAATATCTATTTGCGCTGAGCTGAAGTAGCTGAAAATAACAACAAATAACATAACAATGGCGGACCCATTTTACTACCGTCCAGCCATGGGTCTACCGTCCAGAAGTTGGGCAATAAGAAACTCTATGATTTACTGCGAACATATTAAACCAGTATCATTGAGGTTGGTCGTTATTTCGGTGCATGTTGAACTGATTCCCCTAGTATTTCAATTGCATTTATCGACATTTGGTGAAATGCGAAAAACCCGTTCAAGATCTAACGGATATATTTATCTATGGGGGAACCTCTATGAAGAACCATGCGTCTCCATGGCTTTATTACGCAGCAAACGGACTGTCATTAGCATTGAGTCATTGAGCATTAGAAAGGATAACAAAAAAGAAGCACTATTGAGTTTTGATCCATTTCAACCCGTATTCTGCACAATTCTCACCTTCTAGCTAATCTGGAGCGTGATGATTCCGAGTTTTCGCATCGATTGTCTTTATCTGTGACTGTGGTGCAAAAGTGTCATCCACTTCATCCGTCGATTCAACTTGAAGCATTTGGAAGACTTTAGGATCAAATTTTAATTCAATGCCCAAAGTTCGTTTTCTTCCTCCTTTTAATAACACATCCGAACAGGGACAGAATATACTTTCAGCTTCTAAAAGCATTTCCCAACGGTTTCGACTGAGTGCTTTGCAGCCAATTGACGACAAACCAACAACCATGCGTCTACATCTTCAAGCTGATTAATCAACTTACCGAGTAACAAATCAGCCACTTACCTTCCACAGGTAATTCAATGCGGCGCCGTCGTCGTCATCGTCGTCGTTATATTCCACATTTTCTTTCGAGCGAAACATTAGCTTTTCAAGAGGAGTTATGCGAATTTATTAGCCTGAATGGCGGCAATTCGATACAGCAGAGCAGAAACGCATGGCGAAAAGCCGGATTACTGCTGGCGTGTTTTTTTTTTCCTTTCGTTTACTTCATGGAACAACATTCGTGGAACATGTGTGAGAATACCCAACGGTAATCCTGCTTACAGTCAGTCGACGGAACAACGAAGTAACAATGTTTAACTGGGTTGATGCACAAAATATGTCATGCTTTTTTTCATTTTTACACGCGTTACATATTTTTCACTGTCCATTCGAAAATGTTGTATGTTTTTCAAGATGATCGCCTTATTCAAGCATGACGTTACAGTACGAACAAAACCTGCAAAATTATGGCGAATCGAATGTAACAAAATACTTCTTTATAGGGTCTGGGACCATTTGAGCAGGCGAACCTATTTTGGGCACTATATGCTATATCGTCCCCTTAATGCTAGAACTAGGTAACTCGAAATTTGACGTTTTTGAGTTGAATATACCATTATATCGAGCTTTTTAAGCTCTATTATATATCCAAAGACCAATGAAATATGATTATAAACGACGAAAATATTCACCAGTTTCAAAACTAGGTATCTCAGGGTAGAATACAAGAACTGAGTGCTATAACTAGGTAACTGAGAAAATCATATCTATTTCCAATCGCACAGGTTAAAATCTATCGAACACTTGGACGTATAAATGTTACTAGTCATTCTTTTGTTAGTGGATTGAAAATCTACTACTGTTTTACATTTTAGGCCAAAAAAATGGAAAATATTTTACTTGTATTGATTTAGCTAAAACTGATTGTTCGTAGACGATTATTTTTATGAACATTTGAGGTGTCATGTGGTGATATAGCAGGCATCCTAGCAAATTCAGTAATTACACGTTAGTTTCAACATGTGAACTCTTTTAAATTTGCATACTGCAACAAGAAAACTGAAAAGAATGATATCAATAGTGGTAAGAACTAGGTACATCTCAGTACATCTCCTCCATTATTTATGTTGCATTTTGAGTGCTATAACTAGGTAACTCGACAATTTTTTAACCATTTATTGTTTTTATCACAAGTTTAAACCAAAATAGTTCAAAACTTTTTCCTGTAGCAGAAAGAGTAGAAGCTGAATAAGCAATACACGCGAAAAAATAATCATTTTCAAGTCTCCATACCTTTGGAACAACTGCATGAAAAATTGTCAAATTTTCAATGTCGTTTTTCTCGAAACTATGATTTTCGAGTTACCTAGTTCTAGCATTAAGGGGACGATATCATAGTTAAATTACATTGTGTCCAATAAGTTCTCATACAAAATTAAATCGAATTCATTTCACATCTGTAATTAGGATTTCCAAAGTATGTTTATCAATTAAAAAACCAACTAATACTGACCAAATACAGCATGTGTTTTATCCTTCTCTGATGATCGCTTATGTATCGTAAGTCCATTTCAGCTGGCACGCACGCCATTTCTTTGGTATTTTGTCTCATTTTAACTAGTAAATGGTTTTAAGTTGAAATAAATTAGGTTCCTTTCCTCACCATTGCTAGTAGCAACTATAACTAGAAGAGAAAAAAAGATGAAATTATGTATTTGTAAAGTACGAAGCCATTTTATTTTGTACAAAATAAAACGTAAATTAAACAAAAATATCCATTACCTGTTTATATAGGATTTGTTCTAAAACATGCTTGCGTACCTATGTGGTAAATTTTGCACGTTTTATGATATTTATCTTAACTTTAACGGTCATTCCCAAGGAAATCAGTTCAAGTCGATTTTACGTCCAATTTTCTTACCATATAACCACTAAAATTGTATTGTTTAGTCTTAGTATGTCCATTTGGTGCAATACTAGGATAAAAAAAACTCAAAATGTAACCTTATGGATTCTACTTAGCTACCGTAGAATGTCCACGTTGGAGATCCAATTGTGAGGCCACGATGCACGAAATATATACCGCAGGCATCTATTGATGAAGACCTACAGTCGTTGAGTGTTCTCTACTGATACACACCAAGTTTCGCTGGCGTGTAACAGCACAGATGTCACGTTCGAGTTAAAATTTGTGGTTTTGGCGCGTCGACTAATCTGGATGTTTTTCATACATTTCTTAAACTCGCAAAAGCCTCGCACAGTGGTCCAGATTTGAAAATACCTGGCAAAAATTGCGAAATCATAGTAGTCTGCTAGTTTTAGCCTAAATGAATGTGTTGGAACATGATTTAGCGCTCAATTTTATTTTAATTACCTTTTTATTATTTGTCGATTTCTTCGAACGAATTCCGAACAAAATTGCCGTTTTTCATACAATTTTTCTATACACATATAATTATGGCGCTAATGTTTTGGCAGCTTTTGGCAGCTGCAATTTTCCTTAATCAATTCTGCATACTTAGACGAGCGTTTGAACCGAATATCTGCGTGGGGATTAGCTGGGAGCGACTTGTAAGACACTTTGAAGTTGAAGTAAAAGAATTTCTCGTACTAATAATATGTGATGTAAATTTTGAAGCCGGAAGTGTTATTTTGATCCCTTGCTCCATTGTAGATGTCTGATATACACAAGAACTTACAAATGAACTTTTGAAAGCAATTGAATTACTAATATTAACATACTTTTGTAGTGGTTGAACTTGTTTGTGTTCTTTATCAAAAACTCAGTACTTTTTCCATCAGTAGCTATTAGGGTGCCAATGAAAATTGAATTTTCGAATTTCAAAAACGGGTAGTGCTCAAAAGTTTCGTCTCCTCAAAAAAAGTCCCCATGCAAAATTTCAGCTCAATCGGACTTCGCTAAGGGGTGGCCCAAAGTGGTCAAAGTTTGGCTGTTTTGAAACACGAAAAATATCCCAAGGTAGGGGTACATGAAAATTTCGAAATCGAAAATTTTTTTTTGATGCCAAATGCCTTAAAAGTGCATGAAACGTCGAGATCTGGTGTTATCTCAAAAAATTTTTTTTTGGAAAAAAATTGACTTTTTGGACTTTTTGAGTTGGGGGAGTGAAATGAATTTGAAATGGAGGATTTGAATTTAGTTGCTGAAATATTCAAAGCAATAGTACTGGAACATGTCTTATATCATCGTTGGCAACTGCTAGCATATTATCAGGGTACGAAAAATGAATCACGCCGAAAAACAAACGCTTTGTCCTAAGAGCACCTTTACCGGTGCGCGACTAAACTAAATTACATAGCGCAGTATCATAGCACTATACCTTATCGGGGGCTACTAACCGGGCTAGTAAAATAGCAGCGAGGCTTTCGGGAAACATCGGGCGCTCAAATTTAGGCGCCCGATAGTTGCGCGGGAAACGATTGCTATTTCATATATGTCAAAGGTGCTGTATTGTTTTTATTGGTTTGTTTCGAACAAAATGCACCAGTGGTAAGCAACAAATTTTGTAAACACTTGCAGTTAGATAAAATCTGCTGCGAATATCGCAAGCGAAAATGTCCAGGAGTACCCGTCGCTCGGGTGAGAGAAGTGCTGGAAGAATCAAAAGAAAATATCACTCCCAAAGGGAAGGGACAGCCTCTACGAAGGAAGCACGACACCACAATACAGGAGGAGGGGTGGAAGCCTCTCCGTCAAAGCGGGGCAGAGTACGACCACCGAAAGAATCACCGGAGGACAAGCCGGAAGAAATGAGTGTCACTGCTGTGGGATGTCTCCCGGGGCGTGAGCGAGAAACGGAAAATCTCGCTCTGCACGTCGAGGGGATTTCGGTGAATAATGGTTCAGGAACTGTGTAGATCACTGGTCCACCCGGAACAGGTTGAGGTTAAACGGCCATCCTGACCAAAATTCCTCCGGGGAGTCCTCCGGGAATTCCTCCAGAAATTCCTCCGAGGATTTCTCCAGGGATTCCTCCAATAATTCCTCCAGAAATTCCTCCAGGAATTCTTCCGGGAATTCCTCCAGAAACTCCTACGGGAATTCCTCCAGAAACTCATCTGAGAATTTCTCCAGAAATTCCTTCGGGAATTCCTCCAGGTATTCCTCCGGGAATTCCCCCAGGAATTCCTCCAGGAATTCCTGCGGGAATTCCTCCGGGAATCCCTCCGGGAATTCCTCCAGGAATTCCTCCGGGAATTCTCCAGGAATTCCTCCGGGGAATTCTCCAGGAACTCCTCCGGGGGATTCTCCAAAAATTCTTCAGAAATTCTTCCGGAGAACCCTACAGCATTTTCTCCTTGGATTCCTCAATAATCTCCTCAAAGAGTTCCTCCAGGAATTTCTTTGGAAATTTCTTCAAGCATCCCTCCGGAGATTAATCTAGAAATCGGTCCGGGTATTTCTATTGAGATTACTCCAGGAATTCTTCCAGAGATCCCTGTAGCAATTGCTCCTGTGATTCCTTAAGAAACTCCTCCTTTAATTTCTTTTGGCATTCCTGCAAGAGTTCGTATAGGAATTCCTCCGGAAATTTCTCTAGTAATTCTTCCGGTTATTCCTACGGAGATTATTACTGAAAATCCTCCAGGATTGCTCAAGAATTTATCCGGGGATTAATCCGGAAGTTCCTCCGGGAATTTCATATAAAATTACTGTGGAGATTCCTCCTAGAATTCCTTCAAAGATTCCTCTAGAAATTCATCCGAAAATTCCTCAGGTGAATTCCCGGAGGAATTTCCGTGAGGATTTCCTGGAGAAATGCCTGGAGCAATCCTCGGGGAATAGCCGGAAGGAATCCCCGGAGGAATTCCTGAAAAAAAAAACCCAACGGAGGAATTTCTTGAAGGAACACAATAAAAATTCGAATAAAATTCTGAATGAACCCCCGGAGGAATTCCTGGAGAAACTCCTAATGGAATTCCTGGAGAAATTCTTCGAAAAATTCCCGGAGGAGTCCTCGGAGGAATTCCTGGAAGAATCCTCGGAGGAATCCTTAGTGAAATTCCTGGAGGAATCCTCGGAGGAATTCCTGGAGAAATTCCCGGAGGAATTCCCGGAGGAATCCTCGGCGGAATTTCCGGAGGAATTCTTGGAGGAATTCCCGGAGGATTCCTTGAAGGAATTCCCGAAGGAATCCTCGGAGAAATTCCTGGAGGAATCCTAGGAGGAATTCCCGGAGGAATTACTCGGAGGAATTTCCGGAGGTATTCCTGGAGGAATTCCTGGAGGGATTCCCGAATGAATTCCTGGAGGAATTCCCGGAGGAATCCTCGGAGGAATTCCTGAAGAAATTCCCGGAGAAATTCCTCGAGGAATTCCCGGAGGAATTCTCGGAGGAATCCTCGGCGGAATTCTCGGAGGAATCCTCGGAGGAATTCTCGGAGGAATCCTCGGAGGAATCCTCGAAGGAATTCCCGGAGGAATTCCCGGCGGAACTCTTGAGGGAATCCCCGGAGGAATTCAAGGAATAATCCCGAAAAGAATGAAAAGTCCCAGTAGAAATTTTAGGTAAAATCCCGGAAGAGATTCCTGGGGAAATCTTAGTACGTATTGCTCGAGGATACTCAGTAAAAATTTATGCTGGTATATCAGAGGGAATTCCTGGGGAATCCCAGAAGACATTTTTTCAAAATAGGTTTCCAAAATATTTTGTTTATACCGCAACAGTATTTGCCAACGACCGGTACGCAATCCGGTAACTAAATATAGTAGCAACCGGTGTGGAAATGAGTAACTAAACTAAAATGACAACTCTGTGGGCAATCATTTTACTCGCCCAGATAGTAGCCCCCGGTAAAGTTGCTCTAAGCGGTGCATGCTGGTAACAAAGGCGCTCCGCAACAAACGCATGTCACGCGATGAGAGCAATAAAACAAAAATCGCTTGCCGTGCGTGTGCTGATATTCCGGCTTTTCTGCTGACATTTTCGACCCACATTATTGAATTTATAATCATTTGGACGAAATAAGACTCTTACAAACCTCAGAGTTGAGTTTCAGTTGTAAAACAATGCGAAAATCACGATGTGAATAGAAGGAGACAAATATTCCTACCGTTTTTGTTGTGAACAAACTCGGGAGCGATTTTGTCATTATCTGCTAACAAAAAAACAAAGCGTTGTTGCCGTGCCTTCTTTATTGCCTATTTTTCGCTTGCGGTGGCATATTCTGCGTACACTGCATATTATATATCATATATCGTTAGGGTGGTTCACTTATTTTGCATTAGGGTGGTCCTTTTTGTAGAAAAATTTAAAAAATAAGACAATAGTATTAAAAAATCACTTATATACCTGTAAGTCATTTTCAATGTTGAATATATATAATATTTCATTAGGGTGGCTCATTCATTTTTATTTAGGGTGGTTCTTTGAGATGGAAATTAAGAACAAAAAAATATTTTCAGAAAACTTACCAGTCATATTTTTGTATAGTTTAAAACCATGATCCTTTATTGGCATGTAACACTTTGTTAAGATATTCCTAGACCAACATGTGGAAAGGGCGTAACAACCATTGCGAATTTCTGCTTCTCCTGTCCCTCCCGGGCATATCCTCAATTATTCATGAAATCTTTTATTTTCTTTTTAAAATTTTGAATCTTTTTTTTTTTGGGTGCTTCACTTATTTTGCATAAGGGTGGTCCTTTTTAAGATCAAAAAATACTTCCAGAAATTTCAACCAGGTAATCTTTTTCGTATAGCTTCAAGCCATGATTTCCTACAAATCTTTCGGTGACTTATCAATAATGAGATATTTTCTAATTATTATCTCTCCTCTCGTTCTATTTCATTAATCACGGCATCAATATAGTGATTAAAACCGATTTCTATCTACAGAATTAAATATTGTGGTACGGACTACCAAAGGGATTTATTTACTAGAGAGGTTCATTTCATTGTAAGATTTTGAAAAGTTTTGTGAGACTAAATTCAAATATTCGAGTAAATATTTATTCAGCTGTTTCTATGAGGAAGAAGAGTTAAGTTTGAAGAGTAGAACTGTTTCTTGAACCCCTAAGATGGGGAAGTTTTTCATTAATGCGGTATTAGCAGATATAATTTACTTTTGCAATGGTCAAGGCCAAGCATGTCCGTACTGAGCGGATGAAATTTATGCTCTTTTGATTTACACCACCAAAATTATCGTATTCATGCAATCTTCCTACACTGAGCGAAAAATTCACTTCAATTCCACTGGAAATCATAAGTAGATTTTTTCCATCTAACTAAACGTTTGAAACTTACATGATTGGTTAGTGAAAATATTCCAGTGGAAAAATCCAATAGCATTTAAGTGAAATTTTTCACTACAAAATTTAATAAAATTTAAGTAAATTTTCAGTATATTTGGAACAACTTTTGGCCATTTTTGTTTTTGTTTTGTCTATTTCGAGATTATTAAAAAAATTGGTTTGTCTCCGTTTTATCGGAGACCCCCAAACGGTTCCCTATTAAGGATGGAAACGTAAAAATCACAGAACATATTGCCATCATCACACTCATGCTTGGTTCGTTAGTGATGGCTGACAATAATTCGCTTCATTTTTCATACATTCGACTTCAGTAAAACCCACTAGAAAATCATATACATTTTACAATACAATACAGTACCAAATTTTCAATAGCTTTTCTTTGGAGTTTCACTAAGTTTTCAAGCGAATTTTACTTAATTCATTTGAACTCACTGAAAACATCATTTTTGAACGGTTACTTGAGTTTTTCAGTGAAACTAAAATGTATTTTCCTCTCAGTGTATTTTAACTGATAGAAGGATGTTGAAATAATTTAAATGTCTTTTCGAACTGTCAAAAAACCGTACCGCACTACCACACTGCGCCAAAAGCCCAAAATCGCATATTTTGCCCTATAAATCGGGGTATAGCTCAAAATTGTGACGTGCTGGAGCAAATCTGAGCCCAGATTCGGATTCAGCGACCCAAAAACTGTCAGAGACACATAAGTTTGCTTTTGAGACAGACCAAAATTTAATTTTTGTTTCGCCGTCTTATGTGCTCTCTCTTGTCCGGAATCCTTGTTGGAAACTGATATTACGCAGAGGAATAGCAAAAAAGAAAAGGTACCACACTGAGCACACGGAGAGAATTTCACTAGGAAGAATTTTAACGCTCCGTGCGGAACTGCGTTGAGGTTTTTTGACAGTTCGAAAAGACATTTAAATTATTTCAACATCCTCCTATCAGTTAAGATAGGAAGATTGCATGAATAAGATAATTTTGGTGGTGTAAATCAATAGAGCATTAGTTTCATCCGCTCAGTACGGACACGCTTGGCCATGACCATTGCAAAAGTAAATTATATCTGCAAATACCGCATTAATGAAAAACTTCCCCATCTTAGGGGTTCAACAAACAGTTCTACTCTTCAAACTAAACTCTTCTTCCTCATAGAAACAGCTGAATAAATGTTTACTCGAGTTTTTGAATTTAGTCTCACAAAACTTTTAAAAATCTTACAATGAGATGAACCTCTCTAGTAAATAAATCTCTATGGTAGTCCGTACCACAATATTTAATTCTGTAAATCGGTTTTAATCACTATATTGATGCCGTGATTAATTAAATAGAACGAGAGTAGAGATAATAATTAGAGAATATCTCATTATAGATAAGTCACCGAAAGATTTGTAGGAAATCATGGCTTGAAGCTATACGAAAAAGATTACCTAGTTGAATTTTATCGAAGTATTTTTTGATCTTAATTTCCAAAAAAAAAACAACTCTAACGGAAAATACAATACAAATACTATTATCGTTTTTTTATTTAATTTTCTACAAAAAGGACCACCCTTTTGCAAAATAAGTCAAGCACCCATAAAAAAAAAGATTCAAAATTTAAAAAAGAAAATAAAAGATTTTATGAATAATTGGGGATATGCCCGGGAGGGACAGGAGAAGCAGAAAATCGCAATGGTTGTTACGCCCTTTCCACATGTTGGTCTAGGAATATCTTAACAAAGTGTTACATGCCAATAAAGGATCATGGTTTTAAACTATACAAAAATATGACTGATAAGTTTTCTGGAAATATTTTCTTGTTCTTAATTTCCATCTCAATGAACCACCCTAAATGAGCCACCCTAATGAAATATTATATATATTCAACATTGAAAATGACTTACAGGTATATAAGTGATTTTTTAATACTATTATCTTATTTTTTAAATTTTTCTACAAAAAGGACCACCCTAATGCAAAATAAGTGAACCACCCTAACGATATATGATATATAATATGCTAGCAGTTGCCAACGATGATATAAGACATGTTCCAGTACTATTGCTTTGAATATTTCAGCAACTAAATTCAAATCCTCCATTTCAAATTCATTTCACTCTCCCAACTCAAAAATTTTCTAAGTCCAAAAAGTCAATTTTTTTCCAAAAAAAAATTTTTGAGATAACACCAGATCTCGACGTTTCATGCACTTTTAAGGCATTTGGCATCAAAAAAAAATTTTCGATTTCGAAATTTTCATGTACCCCTACCTTGGGATATTTCTCGTGTTTCAAAACAGCCAAACTTTGACCGCTTTGGGCCACCCCTTAGCGAAGTCCGATTGAGCTGCAATTTTGCATGGGGACTTTTTTTGAGGAGACGAAACTTTTGAGCACTACCCGTTTTTGAAATTCGATGGTCAAATTTTTCCCATACATTCCATTGGCACCCTAGTAGCTATTCAAGGCTGTAACAAGATAGATGAGCTAGAACAACGTCATCAGCCTATTCGAAGTCATTTGCCACAACAACCCACGATTTGGTTCACGATCAATCACACCTGCCAGATTCTGGTAGGTCGATTACACTAGTTTACAAAATAAAACGAAAGTCTTGAACTTCTAACAACTATCAAAATTTCTGAAGTACAATTTATCACTGATTTCGAAACCGTGCTTCAAAAAGTACACTGTACACTGAAAGGCGGGTTGCAGTAATGACAAGCATAACAATGTTTTTAAATTTACCATGGCAAAACATGATCATCGACCCACCAACGCTTCTTGTGTGCGTTTTGTTTATTCTCACATCAACCGGTTCGATAGCCGAGTGGTAGCGTGCGAGCCTGGTGATGTCAAGGTTCTTGGTTCGAATCCGGTTGCCGACAGAATCTTTTTTTAATTGAAAATAGAGTCCATGGTAAAATGGAAAACATAATTCTGTTGAATTGAAACGAAAATCAGTCTGCACAAATTTAGTGGCGTTGTGTATTTAAATTAACCCTCAGAATAGTAATTTTCACCGCAAGCCGCCGTTCAGTGTAACAAAAGGAAATGTCATAGAGACACGGTTAAACATATTCAGCAACTATGTGGTTTAACTTAAGGTTGATTGCCACGTTTGACGCTAGATGGTGCTGTAAGCTGTTCGTCAATTCAATGTATGGGGAATGCGAAAGTGAATCATATTATTTATATAATATATTTGGTTTTGTGCGAAGTACTCCTAAAACTAGTTTTTTCAGTGTAGCTTTAACAGATAAAATCCTACAGTTTTGTGACCTTCTACAAACTTGTTCAGGACGTCAAAATACACATTTCTTCCGAAGATGTTAAGTCATTGTATCTTGAAACAAAAAAGTTATAGGTAAATTTATCATATTTTAAGGTGTGCTTTCACTTTAAATAACTATTTCCGGCGCAAAATGGCGCAGATGGCTCAGTCGGTAGGTGAAAGATTAGACTTTTATCTATCTCTGGAGGGTGGAAACCCTCGTGGGCAATAGTGGGAAAAGTGTTTTAAATACAAGGCAAAAACTTATTATTTTGCCCGTAATACAAAAAAAAAAATAATAATAATCAAGAAAATACTGCGGGCATTTTTGACTGCATTGCGTATTTTCCAGTAATATTTTACAACATTTTTGAGCATTGTGCTTACCAAACAGATATTTTTTTTTTGATGATTTTATATTCATATTGTTAACTATCAGATGGTCAAGTAATTTCTGATAAAGTTAGTTTAAAATTACCCGTTTGAAGTATTTTTCGAGGCAATATTCAAGTTATGTAGCGCTAGGAATAAGAGAGAGAATATCAACCTCAACCAAGAGACAATCAACCGAAAATGGAGACGTAGCCTTCTTGATGTGGAGAACAAACGTAGCGCCGACATTGCGTCCGACCATCATCTCCTAATCGGCGAGATCCAACTGCGCATTGCCAGGGTCCAGCGACAGGAAGAGAAATTCGGGCGCCGGTTCAACACACGCCGACTGGAAGGAGAAAAGGCGTGTCGAGGAGCTAGAGAACCGTGCTGCGGATTTTCCAGCAGGTGGAAACGTAGAAGATCAATGGAGCGCCATCAAGAACGCCTTCTCCGCCACCGGCGAGAATAATTTGGGTGAGCTTCGCACCCGGAGAAAGTAGTGGATCTCATATGGTACCTGGAGAAAGATAGAGGAGCGAAGCCAAAGCCGCGATAGAGCGAGCGAAATCACGAGGAGCCAAAGCCGTAGCCCGTCAACGCTTTTCAGCTCTCGAGAAGGAAGTGAAACGCTCATGTAGACGGGACAAAAGAGCGTGGGCGGACTCCCTAGCCGACGAATGCGAGAAAGCCGCAAACACCGGCGACATCCTTCTCCTCTACGATGTTTCACGTCGCCTTAGTTGCGATGCCCGTGAAAGAAACGTCTGGACAGTTACTGACCAACCCGGCTGACCAGTTGAAACGCTGGTTCGAGCGCTTTGGAAACCTTTTTCAAGTGTCGGTCTCGCCATCAACACCTCAGCAGGATCCGCCAAGGGTTCGACACATTACCCGTGTCAGTACCGAAGCTCCATAAGTGCAGGAGATAGAAACAGCCATCCGTAGCATGAAATCGAACAGAGCTCCAGGGGTCGATCGCATATCAGCTGAGATGCTTAAAGCTGACCCCGTAGTATCCGCACAACTACTGTATCAATTATTCTGAACACATGGGAAACCGCGAAATTTCCACCGACTGGATGCAAGGCGTCTTAGTAAAGGAATCCAAAAAGGGTGACATGACTTGTATGCGATAATTGGCGGGCATCATGTTACTGTGTATCGTTCTGAAAGTCCTCTGCAAAGTGATCCTTAACCGGATACAGGAGAAGATTGACGCAACTCTCCGACGGCAGCAAGCAGGATTCCGTGCCGGACGATCCAGTGTGGACCATATTGTCACGCTCCGTATCATCCTGGAGCAAATTAATGAATTCCAAGAGTCTCCCTACCTAGCTCTACCTGATGTTCATTGATTACGAAAAAGCTTGAAGCTCCATCGTCGATGTCATCAAAAGCCGATAGCGACAGAAATTCGGGAGCGAAAGTGGAGGTGGGTCGGCCACACTCTACGCATATGCGGAAACGAAATCTGCAAGCAAGCGTTAGATTGGAACCCAGCCGGACATCGCAGCAGAGGCAGACCCAGAGGCTCAAGACGGCGCAGCCTTAACAACGAAATCAAGTAAATCGACAGAAATTTGACCTGGCCACAGGTCAAGGCGATGGCTGGCAATCGCCCAGAATGAAAATCTTTCAATTCGGCCCTCTGCACCACCGTGGGTGCCCAGGACTGAAAGTAAGTACAACAAACTTAAGTACATGCTAGTAGGCGGAACCGAGCACGACAGAATTTGTCTAGGAAGTAGTTCCACGATAGGAGAGACGGAAATATGTGAGTGCATACATTCGTCTACCTTGGATTCTTACTGACGGTTCACAGCAATGTAAGTCGTGAAGTATGAAGAGGAAGTCGGAGGAAACCTTACTTAATACTATAACAACATTTTTCTTCTTCTTCTTGGCATTACGTCTCCACTGGGAAAAAGCATGCTTCTCAGCTTAGTGTTCTATTGTATGACCACTTCGGCAGTTTTTCACTGAGAGCTTCTCCAACCAATATGACCATTTTTCATATGTATTGTGTATATCGTGTGGCAGGCACGAAGGTATTCTATACCCAAAAAAAAAGAACTTTTCCAGTACGAAGAGTTCCGGAACCTGCCGGCAATCGAACCCATCACCTCCTGAATGGTCATGCTAGATACCCACTCCTTGACAGCTGTGGCTATCAGGGATGCCAGATGATTTTTTTTGAAAAATCTGTATCACTCTTTACACAAATCTATATCCTATACAAAATTTGGTCAAAAAATCTATATCCCATACAAAAATAAAATAGCCCCGATAGCTCAAAAATGTGTAAATCTGTATATATGGCATCCCTGGTGGTTATATAGAACCACACATCCTGAAACTGAATGGATACGGTGAGCTGGGCATGTTACGAGATTGCCGAACACAAATTCTGCAAGATTGGTGTTCCATAGTGATCCGATTGGAACAACAAAGTATGAAGCACAGGGAACACAGGGCGGACTAGAGGTGGAGCCTGAGATTGGGCGTGACTGATGTTGAAGCGTTGCAGTTGCAAATTGTTTATAAAGTGTAATTACGATTTTGATGTTAAGCTATATAAATATAAGAATAAATCATTCAAATCAAATGAAAGCCAAAACAAAGAACTGAAGCACCTTCTGGTGGATTAATCTATTAACTCTTTTAAAATCAAAACGATAAAATGCAAATATTACAGATATTCAACGTCATGTAGTGTTGGAGTTCTCATTTGCGAAATAACAAACTACCTCATTATATTCCACACCAAACTGCTGTGCAAAGCCAGTGGACAGTTGAGACATAGAATCAAGAGATGATTGCTATAACAGTCTGCAACAACCTCCTGTGGCAAATATTTGCATCCTCTCTCTCACCAAGAACGCAATCCGGTTGACCGGTGCATTTATAGAGCACCGTTTACTAAAGCTTACGCTTGATCTGCGCTGACCGAACTGCACGCACGTATCAACACCACCCCGTCGTCGTCGGTCGTCGATCGTCGCTCACCTGAACGGTTAGTTGCCCACATTTCACACACTCCCCGTGCAGCTCACACAGTGCGCATAATTTATAGGCAAATTTATCCAACGGGAGTAAAATACCATAAGAAAAAAAAAAAACAAGACGCTCTCTGTTTCTCCCGCTCTTGGTATTCGAGCTAATGTCGATGGGACTGACTGACTGACTGCTGGCCGGGACAGATCGTAGATTCAAGATCCGAGAGCCATGCGCTGTACTACGGAGCACAAAATGAGAACAAACCGAACGAAATGATCCGCCGCTATCTAACTATCGGAGAAATTCATAAAATTGAAAGACCCAGGTTGCTGGGAGGCCAGTTGTGCAAAACGACCTCCATTTGGAAGGTGTTTTACCATTCTGTAGAAGCATTCTGCCAAATTTATGAAGTGATTTCCGTGGAGATCACCTGGCATCCGCCCGATCCTCTGAGAGCAAACCCTTGCTGGGCGATAGATAACTGAGCACGATTTTGTGACTTTTCTCGGCCCAATAAAAGATAACGCAAAATGGGTAAGAAAAGAAAGCAAAATTATCTCTCGTGCCCAGCATGATGAAGGTGTGGAGAAAGAAATGCATGAAAGACAGCAGTAGTACTAACAACCGCACGGCTCCAACAGTATTGGTACGAGAAAGGCATGCCATTACTTGAATGAAAGAAAAACAACAAACGTCGTCGCTTGGACCATGCCATGATAGAGACGAGATACAGGCCTGGAGAGATGCTTTCTGCATTGGAGAAGAGGTCTCAGCTCAACAGGTATTCGTATGGACGGATCGAGATGAAACGAGAAAGAGTGTTGTTATGCTTACGATCGGGGTCCATAAACCTTCAGCTCGTTTCAGCCAGTGAAGTGGTGTGTGGTGTGGGTTGTGTCGAATGGACCTCTCTGGGTCTTCTACATATATGGAATATGTGGTCAATTGCAAGGGAGGTATCTGTAACGATTCCGCCGTAAGCGATTGTACAAGCACGAACCGATGTCGGTGAGAGCAGTTTCGGCGCAACTCCGGGAGAGATAAACTAACCGAGTTAGAGCATGTGACATATATTGAATCAAAATTGCACCTCTTGATCTTTTTTAGCCCACAAAACTGTTTGCATTCCTTATCGAACCAATTCTAACTTGATATACTAGGACTTTTGACAATTTTTCTGACCCGTGCATACAGATATCAGCGTTCAAGATTTTATGAAAAAATTCCTTGAAAAAAATATAAATGCCGTAATTGGAGGATTTTTTGTTTTTAGAAAAATGACTTGGAAAGTTTCCTTTTTTTAACCTATGGAGCTCTTGAACTATTTCTGAAGAATAGGATTTTTTTCTGACAATTTCGAGGAATATTTTCAAAAAAATAAAAGTTAAATTTCTGACGTTTTGTTCATCAAACTTCGTACAGAGAAGGATTTTTGCTTGTATTTGATGCGCTGGTTTATTCATACATTTATTCAGTACAAAATCGAATTCAAAATAAAACTAAATCAACAATATTACGCCATCGTACACGATTCGTGGCTGTCAATCTCCAAGCTCGGTCACGCCAAATACTTCAGCCAGATCTCTTTCCAACTGATACGCCTAGCTTGCATGCTGCTCTCTGTGATATCCTTAGTTTGTGTACCATATGCTCACTAAATTAGAGCCAAACACTACTAAATACACTAGAAACTATCCTATCAGTATATCCAGGTTCGTCTTCGTTCCGGATCGCTACTCAACTGCCCAGCAGGCTCACACACACCAACATCAGGATGCCACACTCTTCAGGTCTTCTTGTACAGCGCGGATCTCTTGCGAACACTAGTTTTGCAGGGTTGTTGTACGCCAGACGTCCGGCGTTCAACATACCAAGTCCATTGTCCATGGTTTTCCTCCAGCTTTTGGTAAATTCCGGATGTAGGGTCACCGTAGAGTGCAGCGAGGCCTTGGGTCATCCTTCGCCACTACACAGCTTCTTGCACACCACCCTCAACGATGGCCCTAAGCCCCCAACGCTCGAACACTTTGCAAGTACTCAAAGTCTCAATGTCCTCTTCGAACATAGTACAAGCTATGTGCTCATAGAGAACCACCGGTTAAAACAGCGTCTCGTACATAGTGAATTTGGTGCGGGGTGACTCATTTTAGAACGCAGCTTCTTCTGGATCACAGACCCCAGTAGGTCTGACATACACTGATGGAGCACTTCCGTTGTCTGCCGTTAATAAGGATCCGAGGTACACGAAGTCCTCCTCCATCTCAAAAGCGTCCCGTCTATCATTACATAGCTACCTAGAGTTACCCTGCCATTCGCGGTCCTCCTGTCAGCATGTACTTCATTTTTGATGCGCTCACCATCAGTCTGGCATTTGCTGCTGCTGCAAACATCTACGATAATATTGAACAGCAGGCATGAGAGTTCATCACCTTGTCGTTAGCCCCAGGTGAGATTCATACGAACTACACAAATCGCATGAAACCCTTACGCAGTTTTGCATACCGTCCATCGTTGCTTTAAGCAGTCTAGTCAGCTTCCCAGGAAAACCATAGCTCTGCGTGGTCAATACTGTCGTATGCCGCTTTGAAGTCGATGAACAGGTGATGCGTTGGAACCTGGTATTCACGGCATTTCTGGAGGATTTGCCGTACGGTGAAGATCTGGTCCGTTGTCGATCGGCCGTCGATGAAACCAGCTTGATAACTTTCCACGAACTCATTCGTTTTAGGTGACAGACGACGAAAGATGATCTGGGATAGCACTTTGTAGGCAGCATTCAAAATGGTGATCGTTCGAAAGTTCTCACACATGAACTTGTCGCCTTTCTTGTGGATGGGATAGATTATCCCTTCCTTCCACTCCTCCGGTAGCTGTTCGGTTTCCCAGATCTTGACTACTAACTGGTGCAGATAGGTGGCCAACTTTTCCGGGCCTATCTTGATGAGTTCTGCTGCGATACCGTCCTTACCAGCCGCTTTGTTGCTTTTGAACTGGTGAATGGCATCCTTAACTTCCCTCAGCGTGGGAGTTGGTTCGTTCCCGTCCTCTGCTGCACCAACATAGTCATTTCCTCCGCTGCCTTGGTCCTCCGTGCCTACATTCTCTTCGCCATTCAGGTGCTCGTCGAAGTGCAGCTTTCACCTTTCGATCACCTCACGTTTGTCCGTCAGGAGGCTCCCGTCCTTATCCCTGCAGAGTTCGGCTTGCGGCACGTAGCCTTTGCGGGATGCGTTGAGCTTCTGGTAGAACTTACGTGTTTCTGGTGAATGGCACAGCAGTTCCATTTCCTCGCATTCCTCTTCTTCCAGGCGGCGCTTTTTCTCCCGGAAGAGACGGGTCTGCTACTTCCGCTTCTGTCTGTATCGCTCCACATTCTGTCGGGTTCCATGCTGCAGCATTACCGCCCGCGCTGCATCCTTCTTCTCCAGAACCACTCTGCACTCCTCGTCGAACCAATCGTTTCGTCGACTCTGTTCTACGTACCCGATAGTGCTCTCGGCTGCATTGCTGATGGCTGCTTTGATTGTACTCCAGCAGTCCTCTAGAGGGGCCACATCGAGCACACCCTCGTCCGACAACGCTGCCTCGAGATTCTGCGCGTATGCGATGGCGACGTCCGGTTGCTTCAATCGCTCTAAATCGTACCGGGACGGCCGCCGGTACTGTACATTGTTAATAACGGAGAGTTTTGGGCGCAGTTTAAATATCACCAGGTAGTGATCAGAGTCGATATTAGCGCCACGATAGGTCCTGACATCGATAATGTCGGAGAAGTGCCGTCCATCAATCAGAACGTGGCTGATTTGCGATTCCGTTTGTTGTGGTGATCTCCAGGTGTAACGATACGGGAGGCTGTGCTGGAAGAAGGTGCTACGAATGGCCATGTTCTTGGAGGCGGCGAAATCGATGAGGCGTAGACCATTTTCGTTCGTCAGCTGGTGGGCGCTGAACTTACCAATCGTCGGTCTGAATTCCTCCTCCTGGCCTACCTGAGCGTTTAGGTCCCCTATGATGATCTTAACGTCGTGGTTTGGGCAGCGGTTGTACTCGCGTTCGAGCTGCGTGTAAAATCCGTGTTTGTCATCATCAGTGCTTCCGGGGTGAGGGCTGTGTACGTTTATTATGCTGATGTTGAAGAATCGGCCTTTGATCCTCAACCTGCACATTCTTTCGTCGATCGGCCACCAAACAATCACGCGCCTATGCTTGTCGCCCATCACTATAAAAGCTGTTCCCAGCTCATGTGTGTTGCCGCAGCTCTGGTAGATGGTATGATTACCTCTAAACGTTCGCACCATGGATCCTGTCCAACACACCTCCTGCAGCGCTACGATGCCGAACCCGCGGTCCTTCAGTAGATCGGCGAGTATGCGGGTGCTCCCAATGAAGTTGAGAGATCTGCAGTTCCACGTACCGAGCTTACAATCGCAAGTCCCTTTTCGTCGCTGTGGTTGTCGCCATTGGTATCGGTTCGCATTCTTCTCTTGTTGATTTTTCGATGCTAGTCTTTTTTACGGCTGGCTCGCAGGGCCTGACACCAACCCACTAACCCAGGAAGCTGGGCTTACTTTCCCGGAAGCTACGGGTTCTGCATTGGCATTTCCTCCAACTACAGTGCTAAATAGCTAGGCTCAAGCGCCAGTCTTTGGCGGGGGTGGTGTTATTAATGGGCGCCCAGGAGATAATATTTTACCTGAGCTTCCACCCCCAGTTAACTATCTACAAAACGCTGATTAAACCGGTAGTCCTCTATGGATACGAAGCATGGACTCTACGTGCAAAGGACCAACGCGCCCTTGGAGTTTGCGAACGGAGGGTGCTGCATACCATCACCGGCGGAATGCAAATGGAAGACGGGAACTGGAGAAGGCGAATGATCCACGAACTGCGTCAGCTGCTGAGAGAACCAATCATCATCCACACCGCGAAAATCGGGAGGCTACGGTCGGCGGGTCACGTCATCCGGATGTCGGATAGCAACTCGACTTAAATGGTTCTCGAAACTCATCTGACCGGTACAAGAAGACGTGGTGCGCAGTGAGCTAGGTGGATCGATCAAGTGGAGGATAACTTACGGGCCCTTCGCAGAGTGCGGAACTGGAGACAAACAGCCATGGACCGAGTGGAATGGAGACGGCTACTATGTAGAGCAGAGGCCACCCAAGCCTTAGTCTGATCGGTAAGGTAAGTACGCAGGGCTGGACACCAACCCTCGACTTTTTGGAGGACCACATTACATTATTACACAGTTGAGCTGAGAGTCCTTCTCTGGTACTCGGACGTTGACTAGTTGCCCTTAACATGGGAATCAGACACTATTGTGACCTGCTCCTCCTGGAGAATACACACTCAGGTTTGCTGAAACAAACGTGCCTGTGTCTTTCAGAAGCACAAGGTGGAAAAGCAAATTCTCTAATACAATCATTTTGAATAAGTTTACGGTAATTTATCCATACAAAAGTATGTAGGGGCACTCTTCTTCAGCCTATGCCCGCATGTCATCCTTTTCCAAAAACAGACTGATTGTTTCCGTTCTTTTTGTTATCATGCATGCTCACTACTATCAAAAAATATAAAAATAAACAAAACAAATAGCGCTTATTAGCATTATTTTCGATAAGATATAAAGACGACGTCGCGTCGGAGTAATTGCACAATGGAGACTATAACTAAAGCAACCAAGCGTCTCCATGAGTTAGTTCCTAGGGTGTATTTCATAACTGAAAATTTGAATCTTAGTTTTTCTTTACCCTTCGGTCTTCCTGCATAGCATAACTGGAACCTTAGTAATATTTAATTCTGAATAAAAAAAAACTGTATGTGTCAATGCACCTAAAAAACGAGAAAATTGAAATAACTGTGATCCCCAACCGATCCTTGACTGCATCTGCTTTATACGCCTCAAAACTGACTAAGTGACTACTTGCAGCAATATACCATATCCTGATACTCGGAAAGTGCTATGCTAAGCCGAATGCAACATTAGGCAAAGGCAAACTCGCGAATGAGAGCATACTTTGAACCAAGCCCAGCATAAAAAGCATAAATTCCCATGCAAACAGAGAGCCCCAGAAGAGCATCAGCGCGGACACACGGAGCGTGAGAGAGATCGAACCTTTTCTTGAGGAGATCTCTCCTGCCGCTGTTGGGTGATCATGCTTTCTTGAAAGCTCCGCACACCAGATCAAGGCTCGGTGCTCGCAGTTGGTTCGCTCGCTTACTCAGTTTAGCGCAAGAAGTTGATCTGCGCGATCACGCTTTCCGTAGTCGTCGTCGTCGCCTTGGCCGTCGTTTGTCAGAAGGAGGTTTCGCGTTTGTTGGCGTATGGTGCTGCGGGCACTATACACAACTTTTTTTTTTTGTGCTGTGCCGTTGTTGTTGCTGTTGGTCATCTTGTTGGGAGCAGCTTTCTGGAGCTGGTTCGGATGTGTTGGTGTTGATGGGTTGTTACTCTTATTGCTGTTTTCTTAGCGGATAGGTCATCCTTTTCTGCCTGATTGCTCGCAAAGGGAATACGGGAGTGAAATAGCCACAAGTCGTGTTCGTTCCGAGTGATACCAGTTTGAAGCAGCATAAAGTGAAAGATTAATAAGAATCATTTCAAGTACCATGCCACGGTGTGGAGAAAAACCTTGTCCGAGTGTTTGTGAAGTCATGTCATTCCGCAGGCCATTGTACTGAAAATTTTTGTATGAATTTTATGTTTTTGTTTTTTTTCTCCACATACTTTACGCAACCCCTTTCGCCACATAACTACAGTTACTAAACGCGAACTCTACCGACTTTGAGTAACTTCCGTGAGTTGACTAATTCATGATTCGGTCTAAAGAAATGCACAAATTAAGGCAATCCCCCCAAACAACTACACTTAAAGGTCCACTTAAAGCCAAGGATGGCTACTAAAATGGGATGAAATTTCACTTGTTCGACCACAGGAAAAAAAAAGTTGCAGCTGTTTAATGGATATTGTTGTAAGGCATACCGCGAAGTGGCCAGCAAAAAGTGTCTCCAAAAGCGGGTTTCCATTAATTTAGAGCCAAACGAGTGGGTTTGGACTGCGGAGTCGACATCTGGCAGAAAGCGAAAATGCGAATGAAATTGTTTCAATAAGATGTTGAATGGTGTTGTATACGAAGGAGAATAATTGAGGTGAACTTTGTGCCGAGCTGGCTGGCGGTGTTCGTGCGGATTGTGCAATGCTGTAATTGTCCGATAAATCAAAAGTCAATTTGATTCAAATGGAAATGAGTGCTGAAATCTGGTCTGGTGCGTAGAGGCGTAGCAAACGCACATACAACTACACATACACAAGCACATATGAGTGAGAAGCCACAGTGCCCAGTGGCGATCGAGGTTGAAGATTTCAAGTGAGTTAATGTGGTGCATCGGTAGTGGTGTGTGTGTTCGTAAGCAACAGCTATTGTAACCATTCAGCAGCTTTGAGGGGTCCAGCGTCTTGGAACCTCTTGGAAACTGTGCGGCGAGTGTGTAGGGTAGCCGTGTGTGTGCGCGCGCCACGCTGACGTTTCTCCGACGGAGCAGCACAGGCTGAAGAATTTTTGCATATTACCACCGACGGAGGCTCGAAACCGGACTGCTGGGAGCTGAACTGAAACATGGATCAACCAGCAACGGAGGGGACCGAGGCGACGTGTTCGTAAGCGATGTATAACAATAAGGTCATAACAAGGTATGAATCGAATGATTTATGTTATTTATTTAACTCCGCAAGAGCACCAAGAACCATTACACCCGCTGGTTTTGCGTTACATCCCACTGGATGTTAATTTTTCATTCGGTGTGTGCAACCACGCCACCACCCCACGGGCATCGGAACCGGTCATGTGCAGAGGCCCGAGAGGATTTCGTGGCCCGACGATGAATGGTTTGGAATTCATAAAAGGGATGAGCGGCCAGCGGTTCGTGCATTTACAACTCATTACAGAAATTGTTGATTTTCGGTCAGTGTGCTCCAATTCTGCGAAGCCATACCAGATTGAAAATGAAACATAAAGTTGTTTAAGCTCATAGTGGAATTTAAACATGCTTATGATATTGATGCGAATAGAAGAAATTTCAATAGGGTTTGGGTTCGTCGCTTGATGCTGTTTTGAATCGTTGCTGTTTCTTTTCTAGAAATTATGTTTTTATATATAAGACAAAGGTAAAGTTAAACCATATACAAGCCTATAAGTTGTTAACAGGAAGTCATCATCAGTGATCATGCATTTTTACTGATTCTCGATAAGCAATATATTAATATCCCGTTTAATATATTCGAGTTTACAATCTAGAAATATTAGTACATACTTTGAGGTTTGTGTCACAAATACAGCATACTAAAATATATTGTCATGTTCATTTAATGATGGTCTACACTACTCAATAAGGCCCCAAAGCACCACAAGAGCCTTCATGATGCATGAATTAGGGTTTTCAGATCATCTAAACCATCCTGAAATTGACATCTATAAGATCTGTAAGCTTTACCTGTACTATTGTTTATTTCCGAGTACAAGTATAAATCAAAACAATATCATCATTTGATATTCCTCAGTGAAGTACTCAAGATCATAATTAACTATTGGTTTGTTTGACATAAGAGATAGAAGATCAAAAATAATATCAAAAATTAGTATGGGGAAGAACATAATAATATCTCATTTTGATATTATAAGATCAGACTGGGGAGATCTGGGCTGTAGCACATCAAACCAATATGATAAAATGATCTGACAGATAGACTAGAGTAAAAATAAATTAATATGGCCGCGACCAGAATCGAACTTATGACCTTGGGATTTATGAGCAGTGACATTACCACTGTACTACGACTCATATCTGAAAAAATAAGATAACAAGAGCATCAGGTTCTATGTTTTCCAAAGTGTTTGCGACTCATGGTAGTTGTGTTGGTTTGGTCCCGTCATGTTGTAGATGAGTGTGTGAAAGAACTAATTTTGATTTTGAATAGTAGTTTTCAGATCTTACAATTTTCGGATGTACACTCCCGTTCAAAAGTTTGGGGTCACCCCCTCAAAAACATGTCATTTTTTAGGCCCATATCTCCGCCAATTTGCGTCCGATTTCAAAACCCTAGGTTGCATTCAAAAGATAATAAGTCAAAGAAACTTTGAACATGATTTAAAAGAAACTTTTTCAAAAAATTTTGTGTGTAAACTTAACCCAAAGTTGCCAAATTTTCTAAAAAATGAATTTAAACTTACGGCAGTGTCGCTGGAAGTTGGGTCGACCAAATTTTAAGATGAGAGCGGTAATATGACCAATTTTCTATTAGCTTTCAACTGCTTTTTACAGAACTTAGCTAAAAAATCAAGAAAAAAAGTTATTAAGTAAATTAATCCTTGATGTCATCGACCAAAAGTTTGGGGTCACCCCTCAAAATGCTGTATCGGCCAAAAGTTTGGGGTCACTATCGTAAAACATGGAAAAGTGATTTGTTGATATCTTTGTCATCTTTCATTCAATTTTAATTCTTCTTGGCTTATTTGAAACAAAATGAATGATACTTACTGCATAGACATTGAACCACACATATTTGTTGAAATTTACATACTAAAACTTAACGTAAAGTTGCCTCATTTTTTGAAGCGTGGTAAAATGTGCTAACTTTACATAACATTTTTATAAACAAAAATCGTTAAATACGTTAAGTTGAAGACATCAAACGTAAATTTAGTTAATTATCTTTGAAATGAGCCAAAAATAATTAAAATTGAACTATAGATGACGAAGATATCACCAAATCACTTTTCCATGTTTTACGAAATTTACGAAAGTGATCCCAAACTTTTGGCCGATACATCATATTGAGGGGTGACCCCAAACTTTTGGTCGATGACATCAAGGATTAATTTACTTAATAACTTTTTTTATAGATTTTTTAGCTAAGTTCTGTAAAAAGCAGTTGAAAGCTAATGGAAAATGGGTCATATTACCGCTCTCATCTTAAAATTTGGTCGACCCAACTTCCAGTGACACTGCCGTAAGTTTATATTCATTTTTTAGAAAATTTGGCAACTTTGGGTTAAGTTTACAAACAAAATTTTTTGAAAAAGTTTCTTTTAAATCATGTTCAAAGTTTTTTTTGACTTATTATCTTTTGAATGAAACCTAGGGTTTTGAAATAGGACGCAAATTGGCGGAGATATGGGCCTAAAACAATGACATGTTTTTGAGGGGGTGACCCCAAACTTTTGAACGGGAGTGTATGTATGAAAGAACTGATTTTGATCTTGAGCAGTAATTTTCAGATCTTTCGATTTCTGGATGTTGCAGATGGAAATGTGAAGAGCTAATTTTGATCTTAAGCTGTATTTTTAAGATTTACCAATGATAAATGTTCTATTGCCGAATATTAATACAGGTTCCACCCAAAAATTTGCAAACTGAAGCGATAATATGGAAAATAAAAATGAATTAAGGTTCAATTAGGAATTGCATATTTTCCTAAACCACAATAGCACTTTTCTCTAGATGATTTCACATTTTATGCATATTCTCTGAATTGTTAACAAAGCTAGTGATGCAAACTTCAAAACGACATGTGTAGAAATATGTTTGGTTTATTTTGCGCCTAAAACAGGACGAATTTCCACCAACTGGACGCTATCAGTGAAGTACTAGATTGTTGTAATGAATGAATTTTTGAATGGTGAGAAGGTGAATTCTCCGTTTCTGCAACGAAATTATGCAAAAAGCGTGGGTATTATGATTCCTTGCCTTATTTAATGCTGTTTGAGCAAAACTTTGGGTAACTGTGTTATTGTTTTCTCCATTTCTTGCAACAAAGTTTTCCAAAGTTTTGTTCCAACAGCATTAAATTAGGCAAGAAATCGTAATACCCACGCTTTTTGCATAATTTCGTTGCAGAAACGGAGAATTTACCTTCTTGCCATCCAAAATTCAGCTAAAAATCATGTACTTCACTGAACGTGTCCTATTGTTAAGTGTCGCCCAGAAATGCTTCGGAAACATTCAGAAGATAGTAGTCGTCACGACTGTCGACCCGAGGCAGAATCACTACGCAATTTGTTGGTTGAAACTCAAAAAGCTGGTCGTCTGCAGCTGTGTGTATTCTTGAATATAGAGTAAATGGTTCTTCTTTCGAAATGGTCGTATTTTGCTTAGGGTTTTTTTGCTCCCAAATTGTCCGGTGCTTCATTTATTGGATTCGTACCACAAATGCAAGCTCGACATCGAGGTCCAGCTCATGTTGTCATCGAACTCAATTGGAAAGCCTCTGCTGGATTACTCACAGTGAAATAAAATAATAATAAACTGGGATTAAGAAACCTATCAGAGAGTACCGTAATCCGAGGTAACATTAATCAGAATTTTCGATCTTTCTTGAATAATTATTTTGTTAAAGCAAACGTTACATGTTTTATATATTTAAAACAAGTACTTGCCCTCTGAGTATGAGTTAAGATACTCGAAAAATTATTGTAAAACTTTAAAACATGTTTAAATATGCTTTTTAATCTAATTTTTGATTTTGTTGATTTGGGGTAACATTGATCATGTCAGTGATCAATATTCGGTTGTGTTGAAAACAGTGTCGCGAAGCATCAGCGTACAAGTCACAAAAAAGCTGATAAACACCAAACTTGTATCACCCTGTCTCTGCGGTTTCTGATTCGCTCTCTCTACAGTCGCTAACACCAGAAAAGACAGAATCTCATCATAGTCACCCGGTCACCCTTGTTTTGCTACAATCATCCTGACTTGGATACGGCTCATGTGAGTGTCATGACTCTCTCCGTCGCCTCAAGCAGATGCACGCGCAACAGCATGTAAAACTATGCATGTGTATTATCAAAAGCACGGTACTACGTCATAAATCCTATTCGTTTTGCATAGCTCAGTTTAAACGCACACATTGAGCGTACCACGCAGTTCGCCCTGGCTACGGCAAACGCTCTCACTTCATCCGTTATGCATCGTTGCTCAGAGAGATTGATTCTCTCGTAATCCACCTGAAGCGTACTCAGCAACTGCTATCGCTGCAGAGCTGCGAAGGGTGGAAACCACAACATGTTTGTCATTCCAGGCATGACATGCTATCTGGTTCGTATCACCTTGGGAAGGGTGACTCCAGAAAGCGGTTCAAGTGATTGTCTCGTGATGGTCGCGATTATTCGCAAGACTGGTTGAAAATACCCTTCCTTACTCCGCTGATTTCGAATATGTTGTCCAAATTCTTGTAAGTTATGTACTTTTCAAGTTATTTTAGGATTAAAATCCTACAAACCGCGAATAACGCCTAAAGGTAGGCAATGCCTTAAGGATTTGATAGCCTACATTGAATAAATCGTATTTTTAATTGAAATAGAGCATTTTCATAAAAGTTTCGTTTATTAAATCCAACTCTAGGATATCATATTGAAGTAATACAGTGATTTCAAAGCTCATATTGTATCTAGTATTTATGTCATGCATGAATGTTTAACAATGTATCTCATTGCGTTACGGAACACTGTTATGGAAAAATCGATTTATTGCAATGGTTATGAAATTTAATTTTCATAAATAACATGTCATTGAATATCTAAATAGTAGCAGATTACGGTATACCATTATTCGTTTTCGGAGGGATCTGTATCAGCCGCACGATCCGTTTAGGTATCACTGTGTCGTTCGATTTGAATACTTCAAAAGTCCCATAGCAACTGCCTCATGGACGATCTCTCAGGCTCGCACTACCGTCTGATCTTCCTTCTCTCCCTCGTCGCTCTCTTTAACCTCCCGGAAATGCGAGAACGCGAACGCATAATTCTCCGATAAGATATGAATGATGATGATAAGGTTAGTAAATTTAGTAAGTTTTGTACAATAATTTCAATAGTGTATCTGTTAGTAGTTTTTATAATAATTATATAATTCAAAGACCTTGTGCATGTTGATGTTTTTGTGTATGGAGCCATCCAGTACCGATTCAAAATCGATGAACAAGTGATGTGTGGGCACGTTGTATTCGCGGCATTTCTGCAACACCTGGCGGATGGCGAACATCTGGTCCGTTGTAGCGCGTTCACCCTTGAATCCAGCCTGATATTGCCCCACGAACTTTCTCGCAATCGGTGATAGACGGCGGCATAAAATTTGAGAGATTACTTTGTAGACAGCACTCAGTAGTGTGATCGCGCGGTAGTTCCCGCAATCCAACTTGTCGCCCTTTTTGTAGATGGGACACACGATACCTTCCATCCATTCCTCCGGTAATACTTCCTCCTCCCAAATCTGGGTAATGACCCAGTGTAGTGCTTTCACCAGTGCTTCTCCACCGTATTTTAGAAGCTCGCTCGGTAGTTGATCTGCTCCAGCGGCTTTGTTGTTTTTCAACCGGCCAACCTCCTTCTCAATCTCTTGGAGGTCAGGGGCCGGAAGTCTTTCGTCCTCTGCACATACTCCTAGATCTGTCACCACGCCACCTTCGGTACTTGCAACGTCGCCATTGAGGTGCTCATCGTAAAGCTGCCGCCACCTCTCGACCACCTCACGCTCGCTCGTGAGAATATTCCCGTGATTATCTCGGCACATGTCGGCTTGTGGCACGAAGCTTCTGCGCAAGCGGTTCAGTTTCTCGTCGAACTTTCGTGTGTCCTTAGCGCGGCACAGCTCTTCCATTGCTTCGCGATCTCGTTCTTCCTGCTGGCACTTTTTCATCCGGAAGACTGAGTTCTACCTGTTCCGCGCCTGTCTATAACGTGCCTCATTCGCTCTCGTACTGTGTCGCAGCATTCTCGCCTATGCATTCTTCTCGTTTTTTGACTGTTCACATTCGCCGTCGTACCAATCGTTTCTGTGATTCGGAGTCGCGAAGCCTATTGCTGCAGCCGAGGTTCTACCTATTGCGGATCGGATGTCCCTGCAGCCATCTTCAAGCGTAGCTGCGCCAAGATGCTTTTCCGTTGGTAGGGCCACTGCTAACTGCTGCGCGTAGTCTTGACCATTTCTATGTTACGCAGCTGCTCGATGTTTAACTGCGGCGTTCGACTTCGACGCCTGGTAATAACTGTCGAAAGTTTTGAGTGCATGCATACAGCGACTAAGTGATTTATATTCGCACTACTGTGTGGACATTGGTTATATCCGAGAAGAATTCACCGTCGATTAGAACGTGGTCGATTAGGTTTTCTGTTTGATGGTCGGGTGTTCTCCAGGTGGCTTTGTGGATATCTTTGCGGGGAAAAAAGGTGCTTCGGACTACCGCAGCCCGGAGGCTGCAATGTTTACGCATCGCTGGCCGTTATCATTCGATACGACGTGCAGGCTGTTTCGCCCGATTACCGATCTGTTCAATTCCTCCCTTCCTACCTGCGCGTTCATGTCGCCGACAACGATTTTCATATCACGCGGCGAGCAACCATCGTATGTTTGCTCTAATTGCGCGTAGAACGCTTCTTTCTCGTCATCAGGTCTCCCTTCGTGTGGGCAGTGGACGTTGATGATGCTGTAGTTGAAGAAATGGCCCTTAACTCTCAACATGCACATCCTTGCGTTGATCGGCTGCCACCCGATCACACGTTGTCGCATCTTGCCCAACACTATAAAACCTGTTCCCAGTGCATGGTGCCACAACTTTGGTAGAGGTAGCCGCTCGATGCTTGCCTTTCCATACTTTCTGCCCAGTCCTGCAACGCCACGATGTCGAATTTGCGAGGATATAGTTCGTCGTAGATTATCCTGTCACATCCTGCGAAACCAAGTGACTTGCAATTCCATGTTCCAAGTTTCCAATCGTGGTCCTTATTTCGTCGCGTAGGTCTTTGCCGATTGTATCGAGCCGTATTTTCTCCTATGTTATTCACAATGGGGATTTTTACGGGTGGCTTATTGGGCCTACGCCAACACTCCTGTCTCGCCGGAGGGCCATCGTGCCAGTTCTGTTTAGCGTCCCAACCAACACTAAGACGACCACGCTGATGGGGCTACCACCCTGGATCTAGCTGGGCGTGGTGCAGCGTTTCTTACTCAGCCGCTGGATGCCAGAACAGACGCTGTTTGAGCCGCACCTCCTTGGTGAACAAATCGGACCTCCTCAATCTAGCAGAAGTCAGAAGAACAACAGTGCCCAGGCTGGACTACCAGCTAAGCACACAATTCTTAGCTGGCGGTCTTTGTCATCGCTTGACCCGTGGAAGCATGAGGTAGGAACTTGTGAGGACCAGAGCTATGTTGGACGCTCTCCTTATCGACTCACCGTTTTGCAGCCCAAAAACAAGATATGGCAACTCTTTTTAGAGTTCCTATCCAACAACATATGTAGTAGGGGAACTGCGGGCATAACGCCCCCCGGGGGCAAAACGCCTTCACGCGATTTCATCATATTGTGGAGGTTTTCGTTAGATACAAGCAAACTAGAAGTCAAACTGAGCAGGTTAAGCCCAAGAACGGCTGCTATTGTCGAAAAAAAAGCCTGAAAAACGACGATTTTCCACATTTGGAAAGATTCCCTAATTTGCAGCGCACAGAAATTAAGACATTGCGCGCTGATTATATGGAATCAACTCATGAAACTACCACGCGCCTCCTACTCCTTCATTTGCTGCTGGGAAGAGTTCGATGGGACCCCTTGGTATTTCACAACAAGTCAAAGCGGGAAATTCCAGCGGGCGTTTTACCTCACCCAAAAAGGCATTTTGCCTCCTGCAGTTTTCCGGCACCTAAAAAGTAACACTTTTTTGAATTGCTTATTTGAATGGGAAATTTTGTAGGCACGCGGGTCAAAAGTTGAAGTCTCTTAGGTAATGGAGTAAACTGCTCTCCAAGGCAGAATACAACCTTAAAATAAGCATCATTTGAGGATTATGATCACATATGCTTAGCCGGGGCGTTATGCCCCTCTTTCCCCTACAATAAATCACATAATCTACACTTGAAACTGACGAAAACTATTATTCCATTTTTTTACGCACAAGTAGTGGGAAAATTTTACATTATCCATAAAAAACAACTTCTGTTACATCTCTGATTGTGCATTCATCGGGCGTTGCTCATTTGTTTTACCTGGCTGCGCTGTCGCATTTTAATTGGAACAATACCTGATCAGTCGAAACGGCAACAGAAGCCCAACACCTCTCCTTCCGCTGTGAAAGCCCACAGCCCAGCAACGAAGAACGCCCAATGTCAACGTGATTTCAGTTTTGTAATTCGTTGACACAATACAAGGTGGAGGTGAGTTTTTACACAAAACAACCGCAGGAAATCGGAGCCGAAGAACTAGGGACGAACTATAAAGGATTGCAGCAGTTACCCCGATTTCAAGACGGCAACGCACGACGCGACGGTCTGGTCTGGCCGGCTGGCAAATCTGCGCAAGTGTGAAGATAAATTTAATTCTCGCACTTCTCTTTCCCGGCCCGGCCCGGCCAGACTACCTTGTAGTGCCTCCGCAGTCCAGCAGTCCCAACACAACACACACGGTCTCTTCTATTCTTCTTTCGGTTTCGGTTGCCTTTTCTCGTATTTTATTCGATTCATTAATTCAATGCAATCTGATTGTGTACACAATAATGCAGTCCCCCTCATGGCTTGGGACCCAGTGGTTAGGGGGTAGAGGGAGCAAAGAGTGCTGCAGTAATGTCGATTCCTATGGAGCTGGGAATTATCGGTGCGCTAGGCGTATGGTATGGATGCGGCTACGGCGGGCGGCGCTCCTGCTGAAGGTCCTCCGGTCTGGTTCGGGTCGGTCAATGTGCAAACTTGGGCAAGGTGCGAAAGAGTGTCATCGTCAACAAAACAGCAGCAGCCACTTCAATGTCGTGGCTTTACGCCCACAAGGGAACGGTGTCTACTTCTGAATGTTCTACCAACACTTTGGTTAAAGCCAACAGTTTTGATTTCGAGTTCCGTCGTTCTCTGTATAGTGCCGCAAGATCGGTAAAAACTTTCTGTAGCTATGGATGTCGGTTTCCGTAGTCCACACCGTACATAGCCGTTGTCGTTAGGGTACGTAACCTCCAACTCTTGAACCAAGGTGAACTACGCGCGTCTGACGATACGGTTATTCAGGAACTCTTCTTTCTCTCTTGCCACATAATATATGGCAATTGGAAGTAGGTAGGAATGTAGCAGCGTCGGTTATTGTTATTGGCAGAAGAATAGGCCAAACGCTGGTGCTTATTTGTGATAATCGAACCGTGGTGGTTGGGCAGCCACTATGTGAATTGCTTACAATGTTGCTTATTAGTGTGGTGATAATAAAGTGTCTTGTAGTATGGCGATTGAGGTGACAGTGAAAATATTACAAATTTAAATTATATATTCGTTAGCGTGGTTTGATTGCAGTGTAGCGTACACCTAGCTTTGATTATAATCCTAAATAATGGAAGATACAAGGTAAAAATGGCCAGGAGCACTGGGTCATAATAACGTGGAACTCTAATCATGTCATATGTCATACAATACCAGCTCTGACCTTACTAGGAATGAGCAAAACAACTATGATAGGAAACAAGTTTTCCTCATACACTCTTGAAGATGCGTCGCCACGCGTTGGTCTATATCCTACAGTTTTGTGCATTAACACCTATTTTGACGAAATATTTTTACGCAGATGCAATTTACACTGGCTTATTTTTACACGACTTTCTCGAACTTAGACGAGAGTGCATTTGGAAAGATTCTTCACTCCAAGCTGCTTAATCTTACACACCATGCGAAAGAATTTGCGGCTACATAGTCTCAAACCTCTATTTAGGTAATATCTATTTAGGTCCCTCTATTTAGGTAACGTAAATGGAATCTGATTGTGATCAGAGCAGTTAGAGTGTTTTATGTTAGAGCAGGCCCGTGCACAGAAGTAGCGCCAAGGGAGGGGTTTTACTCAATTTCGGCAAAAGGCGGAGGGGCGCCTAGTGTATGAAGCGTCGGTAATGGGGAGGGTTTAACGTGGTTTAACACCCAACCAACACCTTCCCCTCCCTGTGCACGGGCTTGGGTTAGAGATAAGGTTGGTTTACGGGAAATAAGTCTAGGCACACATTGGGCTGACCTTAGAAGACTTCTGTATATCAACGCGCTTTACTTGAGTCGTTTTGCGTACGGAATGTAGCAGCGTGTGATGCCTCTTAGTTATGCTATACGGAAACGGCTAAGCAGTCTCGCGGAAATCAAACGATACTATTTGATTTTACCCAACGTTTCGACCACTTTTTTGGTCTTCTTCAGACCAAAATAGCCCTAAATTCATAATAGTATCGTTTGATTTCCTCGAAACTGCTTAGCCGTTTCCGTAGCATAACTATCCCATTCAGTCGAACCCTCCCAATCCAAGATGCCTCTTTGAACACTTCATACACGACCTTTCACTGGCACACGCTAAGCTACGATGCCCCTTTCTTAAACAATTGAAGCACAGGTGCAACTCCATGACTTTGGTATGACGCTGATCCACGGACAGCTTCTGGAATGTGGAACACTTAAAATTTTGGTGCTGTCCAGAACAGAAGTCGCTCACATACATCGACGACACGAACACTGCATTGGATAACTTGGAAGGCACTAATTTGTACGCCGGTGGCTTCTGGTTGGAGACCTTGGGATTCAGGGATACGTTGGGTGCACAGCTCTCGCATCTCTCCAGAATGACGCATCGTTGTTTTAGGAACTTGATTGTCTACTCGTACTCAAGAAGCTCAGTCTGATCAAATGAAGCTTCTCACAACTCACGGGTTTGATAATCTAAGGCACGAGTGAGCACAGTCACCACGAGCAACTCAGGCATTCCTGAAAGCGGTTGACCGAGCGTGGTGAGATTCTCCACGTAGCGGGTGCATTCATCAATGAGGCTTCGGAGTTCCTTAGACGATCTCTTTGTCATCCGCTTCAGATTCAGGAGACCCAGAATATTCGATTCCAAGATCACCCTCGTGTTTCCAAACCTTTCCTCCAGGATGTCCCATGCGCACTGGTAGTTGTTGTCCTGCAACGTTTCCAGGTCGATCACACCAGCGGCATCTCCTTTCAAGGAGTTCTCGAGATGGTACAACTTCATGGCATCTGAATCTGACGAACGCTGCATCAGATCCTGGAACATGGCCTTGAAGCGGGGCCCTGCTTCATAATGACCATCGAAGGTTGGCAGTGAAGCACCGAAGGACTGTGACTGGACGATGATCGGCTGTTGGTTGGTGACACACAATGGCTGCTGAGTTGAGGGCGCAGTTAACTTCTCGTTCCAGCTCTCGAGTAGCACAGATACCTCCTCGTACAGGTTCAGAAACTTGTGGTAACACTCTTCTTGCTCCTCAAGTCCGACTGGCGGGGAAAGGGTGATGATCTCTTTATGGAATCTTGTAAACTTAGAGTGGACATTTTCGAGGCTTCGTTGATACACTTCTATTTGGGCTAAGGTTAGCTCGACGTTGTCTGCTTTGGATTTCTTCAGGATGGTCCAGATTCGTTTCACGTTTCGTTGAGCAGCTCTACGGTTGAGGAACAGTGCTCTCAGTTCTCCGTCCTCTGCTGGATCTGGAACTTTCTTCACTGGTGTTCTCTTGGGCGGCATCCTAATCGAGTCCCTCACGGGCAACAACGGAAATGCAGACAGGAATTCCAACGCACTCGTCACAGCTGATGGAAGGTAGCACGGAATCCGAAGCGATGGATGCAACTCTCAATACGACGGCGGAAACCGGGAACTTCGCCTTTCGGGATACGATCACTGGAACCGACGGACGCGCGTGTCACCACGAAGGGAAGATATCACTTGACGAACACTAAACACTACGCGAAGGTGAAATCAATCACGTATTGGCTGGGAACCGACGCGCTTGTCACAACGGGTGGAACACTATCACAGAATGCCCAGAGTGACGGAAGGTAGCACTACGCGACGGCGGCCTCACTCGGGATACCACGAAAATGGACGCGCTTGTCGGACCGGATGAAATGAACACTACACGAATTCCGGACCGTCGGATTAAGTCACTACGCGACGACGCGGTTTACACTCGCGAACCGACACGGAAACTCACGTTGTCGAAGTTACGTCCACACTATGCACTGCACAGCACGCTGTTGAAGCCACGTGCACGCTTCTGAAACTACGCACTACCGCGCTGTTGAAGCCACGCGGTACGCTTTTTAAACGACACAATACCGCGTTGTTCTAGCCACGCGGAACGCTTTCACACACATCCGGCTCTAAGGACCAAATTGTGTTCGGCATAGAACACAAGAAAAACTTGGCGTAGCATTGGACTGTAGGCACGGGGTGTAGCACGGCAGAAGAGAACACGGAGGTTCGGTCCGGAAAGGAAAAATCACTGAGACACTTTCACTACACTTAACACTGTAATTCTCTTCCTGCTTACTATTTACATTTCACTTTGGATAACTTCACTTCGCGTTGTTCGAGCCACGCGAACGCTTATCACTTGTTCACTTTAAATTTGCAACTGATTGGCTTCTCGGCAATACGCCTGTATTTATACTGGGTGCGCCTAAATGTAGACTATTCCAGAACATTCTAGAATTACGGCCACCAAGAAAAAACGAATATTCTGGAAGGCTCAAACACGTACTCTGGGCAAAATAAAAGTTCTCGAATGTTCTACATCTTGAAATTGGCATGTTCTCGAACGACCTTTTTTCCTGCTGGGAGCGAATTTTCGCGAACAAATAGCATAGCATAATCTGCTGAGATCCGTGAAGCTCTTGAAATCTCAAATGTCATTTAGAGACATTTAAGGAATTTTCCAGGTCATCCAAACTGTCTTTGAGTTCAGGACTTCAGGTCTACACTCGTAACATCAGCTATATCTGACATACTGAGTAACGTTTCATAATCAATTGCAGTGTCTGGGCCAACCTGAAGTCTACTATATATTATTATGAACCTTTGGGACATTTAGGGTCGTCCAAACTGTCCTGAAGTTTAGCTCTTGATAGTAACAGTAGTTATTCTCACAATGAACTTTAAACTGAAATCTGTAGTCCCCCTGGCATATCATGGGTCATTTCAAGATATTTTTGAGATATTCCAGATCAACAACACTACTTCAGAGGCCATAGCTTCAGGTCTACATTTGTGATGATAGCTTATGCCACTACGTTAACTAGTATTACATAATCCACTGTACTTAGAGTAGTTAGAGGAACATTAAGTGTTGTTATATATTTTAGGGGTATTACGGACTTCCTTACTTTTATGAATAAAATCAACCACTGCAACTTTCAGAAGACATACTGGACATGATAGATTACAAATCGTAGCTTTGTATAATAAAAGAAGTTACCATTACACCCGCAGACTTTGGGATCTGAACTCATGAATAGTTTTGATGACCTAGGATATCCCGACTAATCTGATACTGTCTATTGAACTAACAAAATCCCGTTCAAAACAATATTCGTTTAAAAATAAACCAGACTGGTAAAACATATAACCCAATAGGCTTATTTCTAGTCACAATTATTTAAGTTAGCCTATCATTTATATATATTTATTTTTTCATAATAATTTAATTGATATTTTAGTAGGATGTGTCTCTGTATCCCTTATTTTCAAACGCATATTCTAAAAATTCACATTTTTTATGTTGTGCTCCTCTCGCACGGAACCGTCGATATCATGAAAATGCCACTCTCTAGTAAAGCGGGCAGCTTTTCGCATACGTGTTGCTATAAAAGACGCAAGAACACTCTCTTTGCGCGAGAAGGGTTGCAGTTGCTTCTTTGGCCGCCGTCCTCGAGTTACAGCAATTTTACGTGATATTAATGATGCTCTCCTTACAATGTTGCAATCTGGAGTGTGGTCCATCACTATAGTCTTAAAATGGTGGTGGTGCAATTGATTTCAATGGATGCCGGACGGTTATCTGCATACGTGCAGGCAGGTACGTGTGTGAGAGCAACCCATTGAAGCGGAAGCACCGTCGATTTTTTTTGCCATCATCAGTACTTCAGTAGGCAGGCAGAGCTAGTGTGCGGTTTAAGGAAAAGCAAATTTTACCACCCGACGGATCATATGAAAAATGTGTCGTGTTTATGACCGACGACGGCGGCGCTCGGTTGTGCTGGTGATGCTGCGCGCCCTATGAATGTCGTAAATTTGGGATGGGAAAATAACTTGTTTATTATTGCGTAGAATGCACGTAAATTGCATTCTTAGATCCACAATCGGCGACGGGGTGTTATATGACTCGTTAAATGGCACAAAGTGAATCTTTGTTGTGGCTTTTGCTTGATGGTGATATTGTTGAGCTATAAAGTTCAATTTATGACTCTTTAAGCGCCACATATTGAGCTCAGGTATGATGTGCGATTGAAATCACGGCGCATGGCTCTGGACCGACCGAGACTAACGGATAGGTTGAATAAAGCCGTCTTATTATTTATGTCCACTTGTGGTGAGTGTTATAATAACGATGATAATTGAAAATCCTGCAAATAAGCGACGAACTTTACCTGCAAGTTAGCACAATGTTTCAGGACTGCCTCTAGTTAGCGGTTAGCTGCCTTCCATGAAGAATCGTTCATGAACAATGTATACCAAATGTTGATCATCTCAGAAATTCCCTAACTTCTGTTCATAAGGTATCAGTAGGTCGGCTCTAGAGGCACTTCTGTTCATACAAAAAATAAAAATGTAAAAGTTCGATACCGAAACTGGCAAAATGAGTAATGATTTAGCGATAAATGTGTGTAACATATATCAATAATCAGTATACAAATACAACACTTCTGTTGATTTTTGTCCTCCTACTGCATTATTTTTCTTAAGGACCGTCTTGGAATTTCGCTTCAACAGTGCATCAGAACTTCAGACGCACAAATCTCAAGCTTCAAACAACAGTGCATTTTATTATTCTGTTCTTGCTCATTTGTAATAAGCTTAAAATAAAAAGCTAGATGATGCGCTAGTTTTGAGAGATTTGTGCGCTCGAAATCGTGAGTAGGTGCCAAAGTCAGAGTGGACGAAGTACAACCAATTGCTTGGCAATCGCTTTGTCTTAAGCGTCATTTTACGTTTTTTCGCAATCAATACAGAGTGATGCTTCGATGAATGGATATTAAGATTTATGAGAAAGTTAAGAACATTTGTTGAAAAACTCAAAATTTACAGAGTTGTTAGCTTTTAAACCGTATTTCTCAAAATTAGGTAATAGAAGCATGGTCCTCTCTGACTTAACGCCGACCAGTTTTCATCTTAAACTCAAGAATCCGGTTTTTAGTTGTTCCTCTCAAGACCGAAAGCCATAACCTCCAAACAGAATTCGTCAGAGGAACTTTCGAAGTCCGAAGTGCTAGGAATCACTATTTCTTAAAAATTCCCTGGAAGATTTTCTGAAGGAATCGGTAGATGAATTTCTGAAGATATTTATGCATGGTTTTCATCATTCGATAATTTATAGAGGATTCTCTCAAAGAATTTTTAAAAGAATCTCTAAATGATTTCTGAAGAAATTCATGGAATATTGTTTGAAGAATCCATGCAAGATTTTCTAAAATATTTTTTGAGACATTTCGGAGCAATAACAACTGTAAGAAACTAAAGAAATCCATGGAGCAAATTTCCGGATAAACCTTTGATCGATTTTCAAAATATGTAGGTCGTAAAGGAATTTCAGGAGGAATTTGTGGGGCCATTCTTGAAAAAAAATCTGAAGAAACCCCGGGAGGAATTTCAGAAAGAATTCCCGAAATATTTCTATAATTTTGAGGGAATCTCTCGAAGAAGTCCCAATATCATAGAGTATTTTACACGTGTGAAAGTACAAAAATAGAAAACTTCTGTTCTAAGAGCTGAACATGAATGTGGGTTACGTTTATATGCATTCATTTAGCCTTCGTCAAGAATACCAAAAGGTGTTTCAAATTCTGGGATATTCAAGGTGTTCTATATCGAATTTTCTTTTTTCCAAATTTAATAGTGTTCAGGATGTTCTAGGTTATCAATGAAGTCCCAAATACAAATATTCCCATTTTTTCCCTAATGGAGGACTCAATTTGCAACAACTTTGCCGAAGACAGTGTTCTGTTTTATCGAATGGGTGAATTTATACAGCCGTTTCTATGTTGGGGTCATATATGACCTTTCTGGCCGTAAAGAGTTAAGGCGAAACTGGAAACATTTCCTTTTTTTAGTTTTTGATTTTTAATTAAATACATATGTAGAGTATGAATCAAGGTATCTTCTGATTGTTTTTCGTGGTGGAAAATGTATTCCGTTTTTGCAGAACCATATTTGTGAAATTTTGCTTAAAAATGGTTTCTACAAAAACGAAAAGCATTTTCCACCAGGAAAAATCAGAAGATACCTTGATCCATACTCTACATATGCACGAAAGCCGATTTTAAAAATGTTGTTACGTTATTCAACAAAAAAAAAACAAAAAATGAGGTTATGCGTCCACTTTCGCCTAAAGTCACAAATGTAAAAACTCATTAAGGTATATTGGGATAAAGGTGCCTGTCTTAGAATTTGATATTTGCTCCTTCTTTTCTGCTTTAATTAAAGGTTTATCTCTATTTGTGACATTTTATAGAGAATACTTGGAACATGATCTGAAACTAGGATAGTATTTTGTAAGTGGTACTCAGTTAAAGCCATATTACTATCTACTTTTAATTTTAAAGGGCTTCAACTCACCACACTTAATCTATGTCGAAAGAAGAACGTACAGGCCCACGTACAGACCCAACGCAGTAGGGTGAGCTTTAAGCAAAATGGATCCGGCATATGGTTTTCCATGTGAAAAATGATCTTCTGTTTAAACTATGTAAGCTGCGCAAAAATGAGCTAAGGTTAATATTCAGGCGTGGCACAAAGGACGAAAAAGAACTTATGCAAAGTAGCAATTTTTACAAGTTTGATATTTTGTAAAACTAAATCGGTAATTTTTATTATAAGATCATATTCCACTTGGGAAAGCATATCCCGGAATAATTCTGCAAAATAAACCTCACCCTATGGTACACCCCCATGGAAATGACTTCAATACAACAATATTATATGGATGATTTTTTCCAAATTTAAACGATATTTTCTTGATAAAGAAAAATGCACAAAACAGACATTGTTCTTATCAAAAAAGAAATATTTTTATGAGAATTTCTAAAAAAAATGCATAAAAACTTATGTTGAAGAATTTTCCGTTCAAATTTATGATATATTTCTTAAAATACTAATAAGTGCTTGAAAATTTTCAAAGGAATCCTTGCTAAAATTTCGAAAATAATCGCCGGAGGAATTTCTAAATTTATTTCTGAAAGACTTTCTGAAGAAATCCCAACTCAAACTTCTGTAGAAATCTCTGAAGGAGTATCTGAAAGATATCAGAGAAAATTCCTGAAGAAATCAGAGAACGAGGATCACTTGAGGAAATTATTTGGAAAACTACTGGTGCAGTACGTAACGGAACCTTTTGAGTTAGTTTCAAAAGAATTTCCGAAGAAACCTGTTAATAATATTTCTGAACATTTTTTTAAGGAATTCCTAGAGACATCAAAATTCCAAAAAGTATTCTTGGAGGAAATTCAAGTGAAGTTTCTGAGAAAATACATAGAGGAAAACCTGGCGGAATTCTTGAAGGAATCTCTGTATGAATTTCTACAGGAATCTCTGGAGGAGCTCGTGAACTAATTCTTAAAGGAATTACTGAAAAAAAAACAAAGCAACCTGCCTCCGAAAAAGTTTCTTAGAAAAATTTCTAAATAAGATTCTAGAATCTGAAGACCTGGAGACATTTTTAAAGCAATCCCTAGAAGGTTTAGAGAACGAATCCCAGGACGAATTTCTTACGGATTTCCTAGAGGATTTTTGAACTAATCTCTCAGGAATAATGTCTGGAGGATTAAATGGGAAAATGGAAAATATCAAAATGAATTCTGAAAAAAAAATCTCGAAGACATCCTGAAAGACATCCAAAAAAGATTTTCCAAATGAATCACCGAAGAAATCCGCCAATAAATTGCCAAAGAATAATTTGTATTATTTTCTGGAGGAACTTCCAAAGCAACCATTGGGAGAATTCTACAGGAATTTCAGAAGGAATCTTTAAAACAATTTGTGAAGAAAATCCTTGAGAATATTACCGTATGAATAATTAAAAAAAAACAATCCAATCTGATGTCTTAACTTAAGTATTAATTTTTCAAAAGCCATTGGTATTTTTTTTTTAAGACTCTGCCAAAAAATCTGAAGAGATCCCTGTAGGACTTTCTAAAAAAAAAGAAAACCGTCGAGAAGTTTCCGAGAAAATCTGTGGATAAATTCAAAATTTTCCAAGAGAATGTTTTGAAAATTTTCTGGATTAATCCTAATTAATCCTGAAGAATTTCTAAAGCCACCCCTTTGAAAAAAAAAATCCAATTTATTCCTTGGAGGGGTTTTTAAAAGAATCTATTGAGGAATACCTGGAGTGCTGAAGTAATCCTTAAAGAAGTACCCTAGAAACCCACGAAAAATTTCTTAGAAAATGGAAGTTCCTGTAAATCCCCGGGGATTAGTTTTGAAAGAATCTTTGCTGAATTTTCTAAAGGAATCCCTGAGAAATTTCTTTTTATATATTTAGAAAAATTTCTGAAGTGATTTCTTGATGAATATCGCAGAGAACCCCTGAAAGAATAGGTTAAGCTAGTCTTTGCCAGAAATTTCCAAAAACTAGGTGATCAAATTGAGGCACCATTTCATGAACCTGTTTTACGCCGCAGAACAACAAATGCTCTAAAACAATAAGGGGTATATCTAAAATTATAACATAAACCAAAACATACTTTCATTTCATACATTCTCTTCTTTACAACATAAATTCAAACATACAGAATGAAAAGTGTAACAAAATGTCTGAATAAACATCCCGAGATATTTGTGAGGAAATCCCAGAACACATTCCAAAAGATTTTTGGGAGAAATTTCTGAAGTTTTTGGGAAGATTAACTAAAAAGGCTCCAGTGGAATTTGTAAAGGAATATTGGAAGGATTTTCTTTACGAATCCTTGACAAATTTCTGAATGAATATTCAGTGGAATTTCAGATGAAATCATTGCAATTTTAAGAATTGTTCAAGTCAGTCCTAAAAAACCGAATAACCCTTGAAATATTTTTTTAATCAATGCTTACTAGATTTCCTAGGAGAACTCTAGCAGAAACTATCAAAAAAAATCCTAGAGGAATTCCTAAGTGAGTTTTTGAAAAAAAAAAATATGAAACCACCAGAAGATTATTAAAAAATATCTATATTTGTGAAAATATCAAAGCGGTATAACTTTATTCGTCGTGAGAATATATTATTTTATAACGTCGTATCAAGTCTCAATATGTTGTTGAAAAACATTAAAAAATTCATTCTATTCGGTTCACTGGTTTCCGAGATATGACAGATCAAAAATTAGTTGTCTAAGAAATAGTGTTTTACGAGAACGGTTCTAGCTTCACGAAATATTAACCAATCGTGCTCAAATTTGTACCAATGATGCACATATCATAGGTTGACAAACAGTCAAAATTTGAGAATTGTTGATGCACTCTATGGAAAGTTTCAGCATGTTAAACTTTATTGTGAGAGAAAAACAAGTTGCCTATTGTATTTGACAGAGGTTTCATAGGGGTTTTAGACGCGTTTTAAAGCGTTTCAAGGCGTTTCAAGACATTTTAATGTGTTTCAGGGCGTTTCAAGAGGTTTAAAGGGGGCTTAAGGGAGCTTCAGAGGCTCGCAGGTGAATTTTAAGGATTTTCAGAGGCGTTTCAAAATGTTTCAAGGCATTTCAATGCGTTTCAGGGCGTTTCAGAGTGGTTCAGGAGGTTTCACAGGAGCTTTAGGGGGCTTCAGAGGCTCTCAGGTGAATTTCACGGAAGTTTATAAGAGTTTAAAAGGCGTTTTAGCGTTTTAATGCGTTTCAAGGCGTTTCATGGGGTTTAAGAAGGGCCTGAGTAGGCTTGTGGGGGCTTCAGAGGATCTCTGGTAAATTGCACGGAGGTTCTATAGCGATTTCAGAGACGTTTCAAAGCGTTGATTGACTTCAATGCGTTTCAGGGCGATTCAGGGGGCTTCAGAGGCTCTCATGTGACTTTCACGGAGGTTTCAAAGGGGATTTGGAGGCGTTTCAAAGCGTTTCAAGGCGAATCAATGCGTTTCAGGGTGGTTTAGGAGGTTTGGGGGCCTTAAGGGGGCTTCAGAGGCTCACAGGTTAATTTCACGGAGGTTTCATGAGGGTTTCAGAGACGTTGCAAAGCGTTTCAATACGTTTCAGGGCATTTCAGGAGGTGTCCGGTGAATTTGAGCGGGCCTCAGAGGATCTTGGGTAAATTTTACGAAGAAACCTCTATATCAGCGGCGTTTCAGAGCGTTTCAAAGCATTTCAAGGCGTTTCGATGCGTTTCAGGGCGTTTCAAGGCGTTTTACATAGAACTGAAAAATGGATAGATCATAGTTACCTGATGTTGTGTGAGTATGAACCATAATACTCCAACAGATCACTGAATATGCTTGTAGATCAGATGACCTTTACTCAAGGAAATTCTCGGCTGTGTTATACAATCGTAACCGAGCATACCTTACAAATACAATGCGAAGACCAACACGTGCTCTAATACCTAAAATTGTTATTGCAGCGTTATTGTACGAAATGTTATGAGAACATCACAATAACAGTTGGAGGTATTTGAGCAGAGTTTAGTATTGATGTAGTATTTGCTAGTTTAGCAGTGAAAATAACCGAAGAACAAGATTTGCTATTACATCATGGAGTCATCGAACATATGAAACATTTAATAACAAGAAATGTTATGAGTTTGTTATTTAATAACTTTGGAATAACAAATACAGCAATTGAAATTTTAGGTATGTATTTATTATTGAAATAACAAGACTTGTTATTTTTGGTATTCTTTTTTGTTATTTTGCCTCTTATTACCACCTAATGAAGGGCATATCAAGATATGGTAGTATTTAAGATTAATACCTTGATATGTTATTCACTTGTTATTTTCTCCTGCTCGGGTAGAACCAACCACTTGATAGAATATAGATGCCTGTGGAAGTGTGAGTATAAACTTCATTATTAATGCTCTTACATACAACTAGTAGCGCTCGTAGACTCGATGACCTATACTCAAAAGAGTTCTTGGATAACCTTAAAGAATCATTGGAAGTTTTTGGAGATCCTCAAACTAGCAACGAACACTTGACATCACATAGCAACATGAGGCTGTGTAAGCATATATTTCATTCATAATGCTCCTATAGTTCACTGATTACGTTTGTAGATCAAATGTCCTAAACTCCAGGGAGCTCTCGGATACTCTTAAACTTGTAACCCTTACACCTTCGTAAACGTCCCGTAACTCCTAATTTTTCCGTAAAGGTAAGCAAAACAGGGCGGAATTCAAAGGTGCAAAACTGCATACACACATTCGTATAGTGGTCTATGTTCCAACATGCCCCAGTATGCCCTAAAAGCTCCGATTTCTTCTGTGCTGTGTGACTCCATCTTTTACCAGGTGGTTTTCGTTCTTGCGACTTGAAGCTGCTGCTTTTCGTCTCACCAAACACAGCCAAGTTGCTCCCCATGTGAAAGACCCGATGCCTTCAGTATACCTAGTAGGTATTACCTACACCGTGCGTTCGTTTGTAACTACATTATATATGATGTAGGGGTATTAGGGGCATAATGGACACCCTAAGCAAATGAGCATGTTAGACCTGTATAACTGACAAAAACTTAACATATTATCAGTTGGCTTACAACCTTAACTTGTTTCCTACGTACTTCAATCATTCACAGCTGGTAGAATGTAATTATTGTGAAGAAATAATGAATTAAAAACCGTGTGTTTTTTGGGGCTGGCAGGAAAGGTACGGGGCGAAATGGACACCCATCGGGGCATAATGGACACCCCTGTATATTTTATGCTGTATCTTTGAGAATATCGACCAGTTAAGTAATTTGCCACAGATATAATACTCCATCTTAGACGAGTTTACATAACTTCAAAGTTAATTAAATAAATTTTAGGCTAAAACAATCGGATTGATTTTTTTCAAACTCTCTAAAACGTCTAACAGTATGCAACGCGCGTACATCCATTCATAATTGCCAGTGTTCATTTCGCCCCGAATAGACTACAACATTGAAATTGCTATTTTGAGTAAGTTCTGATCAAAAATGTAATACTGCATCCATTGATAAATCTGCGAATACATGTAGATAAGCTAAAAATTCACTTGTTTGTATGGTGGACACACTCAATCACTCGTAATACCTTATTTGCTGCTGCTTCGAAATTATAAGAAATCCACCATATGAAAAACATCCTTCAATTTCAATGATATTTTGGTTATTTTGAAGGAATATAAATGGTACTTTTGATAAATAGAACAATGACTTGTTCCTTTACACTTATGCATTGAAAGTTTTACATAAAAGTCCACGGTTTCTGCAAAAACAGGGGTGTCCATTTCGCCCCGGGTGTCCATTATGCCCCTAATCCCCCTACGTACGATCGCAACAACATCAAGCAGCAGGCACTAGGTAGAATGCTCGCTCCCGCTATAACTTTACACACCTTACATACTATATGCATAAACGGCGGCGGCGGCAGCAGTCCCATGATACGAACTCTTCTGTGATGGTGGTGGGATGCTGAGCTGCAGATACCCGAAGAGAGCAAATATTTGCCCCCAGGCGTTATCAGTTCCTTTTCTGCACAAGGCATGGAATCCGTTGCTTGTCCTCATAGTTTTCCTTCCTAGGGTATAGGAAAGATATTATTGGCGCAAAAGTGCAGCCCGTGCGTTCGTAAATCGGATGAAATTGTTTGGAACTGCAGTCATTCATTCGCTGGATGCGCGTGGTCAAAAGCAGAAAAGAAATAGGTAAAGTGAAAACGTTTTTTTTACGCCGCTAAGTATGGGAATTAGATTGGTGTGAAAATGATGTGCATTAGCGTGGTTCAAAAAATCGTTTTTGCTCCACACCGCTTCATCGATTCGTAAGCAGATTCTAAGCCTTCTCCCAAAAAATCAGCTGATTTGGTTGAAAATTGAGAGTGCACAAGCCCTTCAAAGTTTGTATGGGAATTACTGTGGGAAAAGGACGTTTTTCATTCAATTGACCGCAGCTTTTCCCAAGTGCCCTAGAGTATAAATTGACCCTTGGTACTCCTAGGCTAGTCTATCAGCTACAACTTTGCCGAAGACCACATTCAAATCGGGCGCCTCATTAATAAGATATCGATTTTTATCCAGAATGAAAATCTTTGATCATGATGATTACACTATTCGATGGGCATCACTGCAATTTGCCTTGAAACATAGTAGCCATGATTTATGTGTGCTATCTTTAGCGCCATGTGCAGCAATGTTGCCTGCTGGGAAGCTGAACGATCACTGTTTAAGTTTCTGCAGTTGGATAAAAATCGATAACTAATTAGTGAGGCGTCCGATTTGAATGTGGTCTTCGGCAAAGTTGTAGCTGATAGAGTAGCCTAGGAGTACCAAGTACCAACTAATACACTTGGGGAAATGCTACGACCAATTGAATGAAAAATATCTTTTTCCCATAGTAATTCCCATCCAAACTTTGAAGGGCTTGTGCACTCTCAATTTTCAATCAAATCAGCTCATTTTTTGGGAGAAGGCTTAGAACCTGCTTACGAATCGAACAAGCGGTGTGGAGCAAAAACGATTTTTTGAACCACGCTAATGTGCATACTAAGGAAAAGCTTAATGAATGATGATTCAAAAAACTAAAACAAAAAAAAGACAACTCTGAAGTGTCAAGCCTTCTTCTGATGGGAGCAGCTGCATGTTATTTTTTGCGACGAGGTTTCAACCACGTTGCCGCATAAAATAAGCTCAATGTAATCTAGTCCAAACAGAAGCAATCAAAGCATCATGTTCAGTCTCTTGCTCTCCACCTACGTACCGACGAAAGTATTCCATTACGCTTGGTGTTACGCAAAACTAAAAGCGCCGCCGGTAGCATCTGACGACCCGACGGTGCAGTTGATTCAGTCACACAAAACATTGGTTTTCATACAAATGGTACGAGCAACCTACATACATGCATGCATGCCTACAGAGCAGCATAGCCCCACATTCTAAACGATTTGAATTTTCCTCGTTTGCTTTCCATTCGATTTGCCACATTCCAACCGACCAAACGACCGAAAGAAAAGATGAGAATGGATTTTCTCGTTGATCGAACTTTTCAAGCCATAAAAATATGTAAGAACCGGTCCGACACATGTCACCCGTAAACGGGGATCGAGCCTCTTGGCTACTATGGCTGGCTGACCAACAACGTATGCAAACATATTGCATACGCACGCGGAACCTATAATTTTAGCTTTCCGCTCATTTTAGCTGAAACAACCGAAGAACGTGAAGGTTAAACAGTGCAGGGGGAACAATTGGTCCAGTACGGATCATTTGGTCACTTGAGCGATTCCTATGCATCTTGCATGCATGACAGCTCAATTACTATTAACTATTGACGGCAGCGGAAACGTTGATACAACCGCGGGGACAGTTTTCTGCCACAGAACAGATGTTTTTTGTATACTTGGTGCCAATACATATCATCCTTGACGGTTCATTAGGACACAAGTTCCTACCTCGTGCTTTCACGGGTCAAGTGATGACAAAGACCGCCAGCTAAGAGTTGTGTGCTTAGCTGGTAGTGACTTCAGCTAGATTGTGGAGGTACGTCTCGAGCGTCTGTTCACCATGGAGGTGCGGCTCAAACAGCGTCTGTTCTGGCATCCAGTGGCTGAGTATGGAATGCTCCTCTACCGGAAGCTATACCTAAGGTGGCAGCCCTACCACGGTGGATAGGGAACCTTAGGCCAACAACCTACTGTTTCCGAAACCAAAAAACCTATACAGAAACCGAGAATGAAAGATTACGAACTGATTCAACTACCACGACTTTAAGCGCAAAACATCGGACAAGAATTGGAACTTGGAAATACATTCCCTAGTCCAGCAGGGTAAACTGTCACAACTAGCCAATGAGGCATGCCGTATGAAGCTTGAGATCCTAGGATTGAGCGAAGTCCGTTGGCTGAACTTTGAAAAACATTCTGCTATACTCTGGCCTACGAGGTGAACACGCTCCTCGCCACGGTGGAGTTTGTTTCCTGCTGAGCGCTCACGCCCACGCTGCGCTCATAAAGTGGGAACCTATTAATGAGAGGATAATTGTAGCCAGATTTAGAACACGGGTTCGAAACCTTATCATGATCCAATGTTACGCGCGAACCGATGCTGCCAAATTGCAAGACAAAGAGAACTTTTACAGTCAACTAAATGCTGTCGTTGGCAAGATTCCGAAAGGTGATATCAAGATTCTCATGGGCGACTTAACGCGAAGGTTGGTTTTGACAACTCGGACTATGAGCACGTCATGGGACGCCATGGTCTCGGAGAAATTGGCGAAAACGGAGAGCTGTTTGCAGAGTTTTGTGGCAACAATGACATGGTGATTGGGGGATCGCTCTTTCCCCATCGACCAGTGCACAAAGTGACATGGGTTTCCCGTGATGGCGTCACGGAAAATCAAATCGACCACATCTGCATCAGCCGAAAATGGAGACGGAGCTTTCTTGATGTGCGGAACAAACGTAGCGCCGACATTGCGTCCGACCATCATCTCCTAATCGGCGAGATCCGACTGCGCATTCCCAGGATCCAGCGACAAAAGGAGAAAATCGGGCGCTGGTTCAACACACGCCGACTGGAAGACGCTGCGGTGAAAAGGTCCTTCGTCGAGGAGCTAGAGAACCGTGCTGCGAATATTCCAGATGGTGGAAGCGTAGAAGATCATTGGAGCGCCATCAAGAACGCCTTCTCCGCCACCGGCGAGAATAATTTGGGTGAGCTATGCACCCGGAGAAAGCAGTGGATCACAGATGATACCTGGAGGAAGATAGAGGAGGGAAGGAACACCAAAGCCGCCATAGAGTAAGCGAAAACACGAGGAGCCAAAGCCGTAGCCCGTCAGCGCTATTCGACTCTCGAAAAGGAAGTGAAACGCTCATGTAGACGGGACAAAAGAGCGTGGGCGCCTTCGAAAGCCGCAAACACAGGCGACATCCGTCTCCTCTACGTTGTTTCACGTCGCCTTAGTGCGACTAAGGTGAATGCTACGATGCCTGAGAAAGACACGTCTGGACAGATATTGACCGACCTGGCTGACCAGTTGCAACGCTGCTGGTTCGAGCACTTTGGAAACTCTTTTCAAGTTTCGCCCAAGTGACAATGTGATTTTATCGATTTTTTTTAGTTTTTAGCGATTCAAAAACCCTAACAATAAAACCATTGATGCCGACTTCCAAGTCATCTCGAGCTCTTATATGCCACCAAAAGCCCACTGTGCGCGAGGAAGCCCACCGTGCACACTACCACCAACCTGGTCGATAACATTGATCAACCTTCTGTACCGGGGATCTACGCAGCTGTCAACGAGGTGAACAAAGATAAAACAACACAAAACAAATAGCTAGACAAACGTGGTTTGGAATTTCTTAATTTCTATAATAATTATTGAATTACTTGTTGATTTGAATTTATTTCTATATTTATTATTGGAATTTGTAAGTACACCTAAATACACATATATACCATTAAATTTACCAAAATTTGTACGACACAGACAAGTTAAAATCAACTAAAAGGTTGCGGACAGTGACAGACAAATTAAAAGGAAGGACTAAAAACGTAAGTCGTTAAAACACTATTTATTAAATATGTAATAATTAAAGAAAATAAATTTACAGCTTAAAGCATTCTCTAAAGCAAAAACGAGTCTGCTAAATAGGAGTCCCGAAACTTTTCCCATTGTCGCATCAACCGCAACAAACTTTAAGGGTTTTATCCTCACAAAGTGAGTGCATCAGGACGACTAGAATGCCAGGATCTGATAAATCGACCCGAAGACGCAGCGTCATCCGACAACTGACGGAAGAGGAGAGTTCGGCGACTGGATGTTGTCCCTTGTGCGACCGACCCGATGTAGCCGATAAATGGATGGTGCAGTGCGACCTGTGCGAGCGGTGGTTCCACTTCACCTGCGCGAAGGTTGACGAGAATGTCAAGGATAGAAGTTTTGCATGCGGGAAATGCGCTCTACTATCCGGTCGGGAATCTACACGAACTTCTTCCAGTACTAGTTCGTCGAGGAGACGGTTAGAACTCCTTCGATTGCAGGAGGAAAAGGAGCACCAAGAGAAGTTATTGATGGAGCAAGCGGAGGAGGAATGCGCTCTGCAAAAGAAGGCACAAGAAGAGGAAAAGGAGAGGAGGAAGAGGATCATGCAGGAAAAGTTGGAGATAGCCAAGCAGTATTTGAATAGGAAGTACGAAGTACTGCAGGAGGAGGAGCGATCGAACGAAGGTAGGAGTCGGAAAAGTCTCTCCAGCACTCGGAGCAAACTCAGCGACGTCCAAAAATGGGTCGAGAACCACGGTATGGCCATGGCAACCGGATCCGGGATGAGTCAAGTCCCCATCGGCACCACACCAATCACCGAAGCTGGCCCCAGGGATGAATCTGCTAGACTTCCGTGTGGTGGGACATTTCAAAGCACTGCTGCTCAACCCGATGTTCCTAAAGAACCTGTTGCAGTTACTGGCGCGTACGATCAAAGCAATATTGCCTCGTGGGGAATTCTGGTACCTCGCGCGGTCCAAAATCCTGAAAATTCGGTCCCGGCTCCACCACCCCCACCTCCTACTACTTCTAGCACTCCTGTCTATATGAGGCAGGGTTCGCGAACCTCCGCTTTTCTCGCCGCAGCCGATATATCTTTGCCCACGTCTGCGCAGCAAGTTGGACCACTGATGTATTCAATGGAGATATCGCCACCTCCCAGCGGCGACAAGTCAAGGGCTTACTTAGAACGGGAAGTTCGAGAGTTGAAGCAGCAATTGGCCAGCATTCAACAGACGTCGTCTAGTCAGCGCCATCCGTTTCCCACTCCGAGTAGCAGCAGTACGTCAGATGCGGTAACTACTAGCATAAGTATCACGACAGGTGCAGGTATGTTAAACGCGCAAGCTCCGTTACCAACGGTTAGAGAACTAAGTAGGCAGGCACACAATCCTATTAGTTATCCGGTAAGGAATCAGGCTCAGAATGTTAGCATTGCTCAGGGGTTTGTAACAAATTGTAACACAATGAACACTGTAGTGAGCTCTAACTCTTTGCCTCATCGAGGCTCGATAGTTTCGTCAAGTGCTGGGCTATGGGATCCTAACTACACCGGTAGCTGTTTCTACCCGGTAGTTTCCGCCAGTCATTTATCGCGACAGTACGAACCAAGTGCCGCGCATCCTCCTGTTCGGCATTCGTCTTTCCCGTTTGGTGTTCCCACCGGGCATTCGTCGGGGCAATACGCACCAAGTCAGCCGAATCCTCGCAATCAATATTCGACATTTCCGCTTAATGCTCCCTCCTACCCGTTCGTCGCGAGTGTATCGAGTGTTCCAAATCCGATCGTTACGCCGCTACCGTCAAGCAGAGTCGCTCATGATCTTCCAGTCTCATCGTGTGGACCGAGTTCACAGCAAATCGCTGCAAGACACGTGGTGCCCAAGGAGCTACCAGAGTTTGCCGGCGACCCCATAGACTGGCCGATGTTCGTGAGTAGCTACAACAACTCAACGCGTATGTGTGGATATACCGATGACGAGAACCTCATGCGTCTTCAGCGGTGCCTCAAAGGGAATGCGAAGGAAGCAGTTCGGGGACATCTCTACCATCCATCATCAGTGCCACAGGTAATGGCGACCTTGGAAACACTCTACGGTCGCCCTGAATTGATAGTGAAGTGCCTGATGAATAAAGTGTATTCAACGCCGGCGCCGAAAGCGGACAAGCTGGAGAGCCTCATCAGCTTCGGACTCGTCGTTCAGAACCTTTGTAGCCAGCTGCAGTCCATGGGCATGGATGCCCATCTTTCAAACCCTTCGCTACTCCAGGAGTTGGTGGACAAGTTGCCGGCCAATATCAAGCTGGACTGGGCCTTGTACCAACGACAGATTCCAGTAGCAGATTTGCGGGCGTTTGGCGCGTACATGACAACAATTCTGTCTGCGGCCAGCAACGTCACACTTTACGCAGAGCCAGTGCGAAAGCAGGAGAAGTTCAAGGGTAAAGAGAAGGGTTTTGTGAACGCGCATACGACGGAGCCGGAACGGAAAGTTCAGCGGGACGTCAAGACGGAAGATGCTGGTGCTAGTGCCGTTCGCCAACCGAAGCCGTGTCTACTGTGCAAGAAGGACGGACACACAGTGCGTGAGTGCAATAGTTTCAAGAGCTTGTCCCTGGAGAATCGTTGGAAGACGGCCCAGCAGCTAAGCCTCTGCCGACGTTGCCTGATTCCTCACGGTAAGTGGCCGTGCAAGGCTACGGTGTGTGGTGTAAGCAAATGTGAAGCACGCCATCACAAGCTACTGCACCCGGGAAACCCTCAGGCGCCGACTATCGAAGCAGTGTCTTCAGCGAGAAGCCAGGTCACACCCACAACATCAGCGACGGTGAACGTTCATCGTCAACTTCCGTGTCCGGTGCTATTCCGGATTCTTCCAGTTACTCTTCACGGGAAAAACAAGTCAGTCACCACGTTGGCATTCCTCGACGATGGATCTTCCTACACACTAATGGAAAAAGAGTTGGCTGATGAACTGGGCGTTGAAGGTGAAGCCGAACCCCTGTGCTTGCAGTGGACCAGCAGTATCAAACGAACCGAAAAGGATTCACAGAACGTACAGTTGGAAATCTCGGCGGCTGGCAACAGTCAAAAGCACACACTGGAATACGTGCGGACGGTCGAAAGCTTGGATCTTCCCCCGCAGTCTTTGCAGTACGAAGAGATGGCGCGCAGATACGATTACCTCAAAGGTCTTCCTGTAGACAGTTATCCTACCGCTACACCCCGTATTCTGATCGGTGTGGACAACGCTAAATTGCTGCTGACGCTGAAGAAGCGAGAAGGGAAGTACTTCGAACCAGTTGTAGCAAAAACAAGGCTTGGTTGGACCATCTACGGGAAAGCAGAAGGACTTTCGAGTACACCAGAACATCGTCTTCTCCACATCTGCGCTCGCTCATCCGACGAACAGTTACATGACGCAGTGAAAAACTTCTGGCGTGGCGCTTGTTCCACAAATCGAAGCTGAAGAAGATCGGCGATCGCGTGAGATTCTCGAGAAAACAACTATTCGGACATCATCCGGGCGCTTCCAAACAGGACTGCTCTGGAAGTTTGACTGCGTTGAATTTCCTCAAAGTCGATTCATGGCTGAAAAGCGACTGTCTTGTCTGGAACGGAGTTTGAGCAAGAAACCGGAGCTGTACGCAAACGTCCGACAGCAGATCCTCGATTATCAATCGAAGGGCTACGCCCATAAGCTTACAAATGAAGAAGCCAGCCTCAGTGACCCTAGAAGAGTCTGGTACTTGCCGTTAGGTGTGGTTCAGAACCCGAACAAGCCTGGAAAAGTCCGGGTTGTGTGGGACGCAGCGGCAACTACCGGTGGCGTATCACTAAACTCCATGCTACTGAAGGGGCCGGATCTACTCACATCGCTACCATCCGTACTATTCCGTTTCCGCCAGCGAGAGGTTGCCATTACGGGTGACATAAAAGAAATGTTCCATCAGATCCTGATTCGGCCGGAGGATCGACAAGCTCAGCGGTTTCTGTGGCGGGATAGTGCAACGGAACCAGTGCAGGAATACGTGATGGATGTTGCAACGTTTGGGTCAACATGTTCGCCATGCTCTGCCCAATACGTAAAAAACAGAAATGCCGAAGAGTGGAAGCAGGTATACCCGGACGCGGCCGCGGCTATCGTGGAGAACACCTACGTAGATGACTACGCGAACAGTTCAGATACGGTCGAGGAAGCAGTTCGCATAGCGCTCGAGGTGAAGGAGATACACGCAAGTGCTGGTTTCGAGATTCGGAATTGGCTTTCAAGCTCCAAACAAGTTCTTCGACGGGTCGGGGAAGAAACAACGCAAGTCTCAAAGTGCTTCATTGCAGAGAAGTCCACCGGTTCAGAACGGGTACTTGGAATGGCGTGGCTACCAGAACCCGACGAATTCACGTTTGCTCTTAAGCTTCGTGATGAAGTTGTACAACTGTTGGCGGAAGGATTCATTCCGACAAAGCGTCAAGTGCTAAGAGTGGTCATGAGCATCTTTGATCCTCTCGGGCTTGTTGCTGCGTTTGTAGTGCACGGAAAATGCTTGATCCAGGACATATGGAGAGCGAAAGTGAACTGGGACGAGCGAATTCCAGAAGAATTGGTCATCAAGTGGCGGCGTTGGGTGGAGGTGCTGCAAAACCTTAACCAGGTAAAGATTCCACGCTGCTATTTTCCTGGATACGATCACCGCAGTTTGAAACGCTTGGAACTTCACGTGTTCGTAGATGCAAGTGAGGCCGCGTATGCATGCGCCGCTTATTTCCGGATTGTCGACCGAGGACAGGTACGCTGCGCGCTGGTGTCGGCCAAAACAAAAGTGGCACCTCTAAGTCCAATGTCGGTGCCTCGTTTGGAACTGCAAGCCGCAGTTATCGGTGTCCGACTAATGAAATCGGTGCAGGAAAACCATACATTACCGATAAGCCGTCGCGTAATCTGGGGCGACTCTAAAACAGTTCAGTCGTGGCTTCGATCGGATCAGCGGAAGTACCGACAATTCGTGGCGTTCAGGGTCAGCGAGATTCTGAGTGAGACGAGCCTGGAAGAATGGAAATGGGTTCCAACACGACGCAACGTAGCAGATGAAGCCACCAAGTGGGGCAAAGGACCGAGCTTTCAACCAACAATCAATACGAAACATGAAATTCGCCCGTGACTCCAGTTTCATCAATTTTCAATGACCCCAATCCTCCAGTACGTAATTTTTGAATGCACATAAGAAGGCGGCGCGTTTCACGCTTTTTACTGTCAACAACAATAATGTTTTACATTCGTTCGTTCAAAATGTCATCCACAACAGGTTGGTATCTTGAACTTTGCTACAGACACCGCAAAGAAAAAAAAAGTTTGAAATTTCATCATTCTTTTTATGAACATTTAAATTTCAGCTTTCGTCAATATTACCGTGACTGTACCTTCGACTGCCCCGAGGGGTTCCCATGGGAGACTTAGTGTCCAAGAGTGAGCCCGATAGTAGATCACATCAGTCCCTGATGGCTTGCTCTATGCCTCTATGCATCAAGTAGCAGGTCGATTCCGCGCGGCTTTTGGGATGAACTCGAAATGCCTTTTTGACCCCTAGGACTTCGGGCGTTTATTCCTAATATAAATAGGAAAGGTGGATACAAAATACACTGCATAAAGTAAATTGTATTTATCCAGGCAGGGTTTGGGCGAGAAAGAAAGATGATGGAAGAGGTGCCTGGGTCGGAGATGTGGGTGGATCCTCATGAGTTGATAAGTTGAGATATTATCCCGCAAGAAACGCAACTTCCCTGTACCCACTGCCGCCATTACCACGCACGGATAAGTGTATTGAAAAAATTTGGTTTTCCCCCGGGAACACGCACATAGGAATACGTCAGATTCTAAAAATCTGATGAATGAGACAGCACTCCCATCGAATCTGGGAGATAAAGGTCTATTAACAGGCCGGTAGCGAACAGTGGTTCGACTGGGCATAGCTCGGACGAACTTCGACTGAACTATTGAAAACCCGTAAGAACCCTTGTAAGAACCGAATAAAAACTACGTCATGATACGAATGGTATTGAATCGTTGTCCAGGAGCATGACCGGGCTTGTTACTAGCTAAGAATGAGAATACAAGCACTAACACAGTAAAAGCAGGAAATCCGAAATTGTCTCCACATGAAGTTGACGCTCAAGATTTTTTTTCAGGTTTGAAAAAATATAAACAAAGCATCGTTACCTAGATTACGAGCTTGATGTATAGTTTGCTTTGATGGCGGGCGAAAGAAATCAAGGCGTCACTTTAAGCGAAATCATCACAGGCGAAAATCGTGGGGGAAATGTGGGGGAGCGAATGGCGTCATAAAATCGTCCTGTTTTGTTCCTGACATTTATATCTTGATGTTAAATCTATGTTTCAACCAGACAGTCGATGGTTTACAGGACCTGAATTCCTTTACGAGGATGAATCTAGATGGCCAGAACAGGAATACTCGCCGCCGGATATCCAGGAAGAAATGCGACCAGTCCACGCCCACCACCGTCCATCTTCGAATCCAGTGCTCAAGTACCAGCGGTTCTCCAAGTATCAACGACTTCTACGGACGGTAGGGTATGTACTGCGCTTCATTGATCGTTGTCGTCGAAAGCCTGCAACCGATTCTTCCGATACTGGAGTCCTGTCGAGAGAGGAGCTGTTGAAGGCGGAACTCGTGCTGTGGCGGTTGGTGCAGAACGAAGAATATGCCGAAGAAGTGTCGACGATTCGCAAGAACAAGGAACGACCGCCAGGAGAAGTTAAAAGGTTGACGAAAAGTAGCCCGTTACGCAAGCTGACGGTTTTTCTCGACGATAACGGAGTTCTGCGTATCGAAGGGCGGATTGAGGCAGCAAAATTTGTTCCATACGAACCCAAGTATCCCGTGGTGCTCCCAAAACAACACTACGTTACTCGACTGCTCGTCGATCACTTCCACCGACGGTACGCACATGGTTACGGAGAAACGGTGATCAACGAGCTTCGACAGATCTTCCATATTCCTGGTTTGAGAACTCTTGTCCGACAGATTGCCAATCGTTGCTCATGGTGTACCGTGTATCGTGCAGCTCCCCGGTCCCCGCGAATGGCACCTCTTGCAGCTGCGAGAGTGACCCCGTACGTCCGGCCATTCACATTTATTGGCATCGACTACTGTGGGCCTTTCCTGATTCGCATCGGTAGAAACAACGTGAAGAGATGGGTGGTACTCATCACTTGCCTAACTGTACGAGCCGTTCATCTAGAGATTGCCTGCAGCTTGTCCAGTGAGTCATGCAAGATGGCTATTAGACGGTTTATCGCCAGGAGAGGAGCTCCGCAGGAGATCTACAGTGACCAGGGCACAAATTTTGTTGGAGCAAGCAAAGAGTTACGGGAGGAAATAGCTGCGATGAACCATACGTTGGGCAGAACCTTCACCAACCGTGACACTCAGTGGCGTTTCAACCCCCCGGCCGCCCCCCACATGGGTGGAGCGTGGGAACGCATGGTGCGAACCGTGAAAGTTTCGCTGCAGACGCTCCAGACCAGTAGGACACCAGATGAGGAGACGTTCCACACCCTTCTGACTGAAGTGGAAGGTATAATCAACTCGCGACCGCTGACATTTGTTCCGTTAGGATCAGAGGAAGAAGAAGCTCTTACGCCTAACCACTTCCTGATGCTTAGTTCTAACGGTGTAGTTCAGCCACCACAGGAACCGGTGACGGATAGCGGACGAGCACTCAGGGCTAACTGGGATCAGATACGAAGTATGTTGGACCAGTTCTGGACGAAATGGATAAAGGGCTACCTGCCCACGATCTGTCGCCGCTCCAAGTGGTTCGACGATATCAAGCCAGTACAAGTAGGAGATTTAGTGGTGGTGATTGACGAAGGAACCCGGAACAGCTGGACTCGCGGAAAGGTGGTTAAGGTCTATCCTGGAAACGATGGCAGAATACGAAAAGTGGACGTGCAGACTGCGAATGGAGTGTTCCAGCGACCGGTTACCAAGGTAGCTGTGCTTGATGTGGCTGTAGGTGGTATAGCTGAGCCTGAGGCAGGACAGCAGCAATACGGGTCGGGGAATGTGCGCGAGGAAGCCCACCGTGCACACTACCACCAACCTGGTCGATAACATTGATCAACCTTCTGTACCGGGGATCTACGCAGCTGTCAACGAGGTGAACAAAGATAAAACAACACAAAACAAATAGCTAGACAAACGTGGTTTGGAATTTCTTAATTTCTATAATAATTATTGAATTACTTGTTGATTTGAATTTATTTCTATACTAGCTGTACCCGGCAAACTTTGTCTTGCCTACTGCGTTTTTTGACGTTTCAAGTTTCTATCCAAGACCAAGTCCCCGGTCACAAAATGTATGGAAGATCAATATTCAATAACTCTCAATTTTTCCATGTTTTTTGCCTCATAAACCTTCCTTGGGTGAAAACTAACTGAACAAAACTAAGACGATCAAAATCGGACCTTCCGTTCGCAAGTTATGCGCGGTCCCACGTATGCCACTGCATTTTTATATTATAGATTTATTATTGGAATTTGTAAGTACACCTAAATACACATATATAACATTAAATTTACCAAAATTTGTACGACACAGACAAGTTAAAATCAACTAAAAGGTTGCGGACAGTGACAGACAAATTAAAAGGAAGGACTAAAAACGTAAGTCGTTAAAACACTATTTATTAAATATGTAATAATTAAAGAAAATAAATTTACAGCTTAAAGCATTCTCTAAAGCAAAAACGAGTCTGCTAAATAGGAGTCCCGAAACTTTTCCCATTGTCGCATCAACCGCAACACCCACGTTCTGGTCAGTTGGCCCAATCTTATTATGATCTACAGGACTTCGTATGCATACCTGCTTAGGGTTTTGGGTTGTATCATAGTTTTATCGTATCCCCGATACAACCTTCTAAATAAAACCATCTTCTAACTTGACAAATACTTGTTTTGTTTATTTTTCACTATCAATGTTCGATCGTCAGAATAAATAATGCTTGGTTATTTATCCAGCCATCAATTAGAGAGATGCCGATCTGGAAATCAGGTTTGTTTTCCTATTTAAGTTGGAAGGAGAATGGCGTTCAGTCTTGGAGGATTAACTCAAAAACGGATTCTTAAGCTTTTATCCGACGTTTCGGTCGCTATATTGCGCCTTCTTCTGGGAATCTGTGGACAATGGTTCGATTTATGTTGTGTTTATGGTTGCGTTAATGTTACTCACTATTTATGCTCCGTTTTATCGTAGTAAGTATGAGCATAAAGACCAGTAGTTCATTTTGGCATGAGAATTATGATATTTACTTGACCAGTGGAATTCGAGACATTTTCTAAATTGTGAACATGTCTACTGGAGACCCGGATAGTTTTTCGGATATGTTTCGAATATTTCATCCACAGGAACACCGCCGCCGGCGGCAGAGTAAGTAAAACCAGACGGAAAGTTTACTTGCGCAGCATGTTCGCCTGGTACTCATGAGAATTCTTGTTGTAGCGATACGCAACGTCTGAGACATGGCCTATGCTGTGGGCTCATTCATACTTATTACGATAAAACAGAGCATAAATAGTGAGTAACATAAACACAACATAAATCGATCCATTGTCCACAGATTCCCAGAAGAAGGCGCAATATAGCGATCGAAACGTCGGATGGAAGCTTAAGAATCCGTTTTTGAGTTATTCCTCCAAAGACCATTCTCCTTCCAACATAATCACCAACAGTCGAAATTCGAAGAAAGTTTCCTATTTAACCGTTATGCTTCCGATAAACTTTTTGCTTTTTTCTACACCGTGCTTTTTAAATGGGCACTGGGTACCCTGTCGGCTACATAAGGGTTAATACGTGTCAGGAGACATGCCACGGGAAATTTGTGGTGACTCTGATAACACTAGTTTACAGCATTTTTGAACTCGGTAAGCTGATGATCGTTTTTGGTGTAGAATCATGCCCTGAGTTCGAAAACGCGGAGGAAAAAAATTACAGTAGAGCGGAAATTTTTCGACTTTCCATACAAGGTTGATGATTTGAAATCGATTTTTGTTCTATTTTTAAGCAAAGTCGCTCACTTCACACATCTCATTCTCCGTAATCAATGCTCCGATTGAGCTGATTGAGCTGTAACTCGCCTACATATGATCTATCAAATAAACGTTGAGATAGAATTTTTCAATTATTTTTTTTCGTATTGAAAAAAATCCATTTCTTCATATATTTTTAGAAATTTTGCTTAAATTTAAGGAGATTGTCCCCAAAACTCGCCAATATCTTGAATTTCATCAATCTGACGCAAAACCTGCATTCAGATGATCGAATGGTATTATATTCAGCTTTTAATTTATGGAAAAAGATTTAAAATTGGTTGAAGAAAACGCAAGATATTTGAATTTTATTAAATTCCATATTTTAAAAAGTTGTAAAACTCGATATTGAGCTAAAGCTCAAAAACTGTTCTACTTTAAATTTGTTGAAGCACGGCTTCGAAATCTGTGCTAAATTATGCTTCAAAAATTTTGATCGTTGACAGAAGTTCACGATTTTCGTTTTATTTTGTAGACTAGTGTAATGACAAAAAATAAGTGCGCCACACAATCTGTGCATTAATTGAAAGTTAAATGTATTTAATTTACTCGGTGGAATTGGGTACAAAAAAGGTTTTCTTTAACATAGCGGAGTTTCAAAGACAAAATGTAATTTTTCTGAACATAAAATGACGGAAACGTGTTGAATCGTTAAGCATCATCTTAAGCTGTTCGTGTAATCATAAAATTGAGTAATGATTTTCTAGTATTTACATAAATTATCCCGGCTAGGCGACATGTTTTTTCTGATAAAACTCTGTGTTCCGGATGATTTCTCCAATAGGACTGACCCTCCTTAGGTGGTCATAACTGAGCTTAGGATAGAACTAACGGTTTTATCACAGCATTTCTTGGTCTATGTTACGGCCACGTTTTGTATATTTGTTAACAAAAAGAAATCTCTCCGACAACAACCGCAAAGGCAAGTTTTATTGAAATGGCATATAATTAGTGATAAAACCAATTCATGACCACTTGCAAGGCTTTAACTGACGATGTTTATAGCAGAAGTTATATGATAGTTTTATGGAATGCCAAAGGAGCAAAGTAAAAAAAACTACCACATAAAACTAAAATAGAATAACTTGCTTTTTCACATGCTCGTATAAAACCAGGATAAAACATTAATAAACCTTCAAGGCATGCGGATTGTTACTTGGGCGGTCACGTCATCAACACCTCAGCATAATCTGCCAAGGGTTCGACACATTACCCGTGTCAACACAGAAGCTCCATCAGTGCAGGAGATAGAAGCAGCCAGAGGTCGATCGCATATCAGCTGATATGCTCAAAGCTGACCCCGTAGTATTCGCACAACTACTGCATCAATTATTCGGCCGACTGTATGCAAGTCGTTTTAGTAAAGGTACCCAAAAAGCGTGACCTGGCTGTATGCGATAATTGGCGGGTTATCATGTTACTGTGTATCGTTCTCAAAGTCCTCTGCAAACTGATCCTTAACCCAGTGTCGAAAAAAATCAGTACAATGACGTTCAATTTGTGCGAAAACGAACACAAATAAACAAACACAGTTACCCATAGACACGAGGCCGAGAATGAACATGACAAAGAAGAGACGAGGCAATGAAAGCGGCGTCTTGTGGTGTCATCCACTGTAGTTGAAGTTCAGTTCAGCTGAACTTCAGCTCGATGAATTCGAATATGAATATTTCATTTTGGAATTAATTTATTCTGGTTTTAGGCATGCAAATACCGATATGTTACCTTAATTCAATGCATTATAGTTACTTTTGATGAGTGATGCACAACAAATGCATTTCTTGCTTCTGCATCTTGCCTATTTAAAACGAATCAGTTGAAATTGAAAATACTGACTTTGAGTATCAGTAGGTTGCTGAAGTTCAGCAGACAGCGGTCAAAAGAATTTCGAAAGCATGCGTTTCTGAGAATGCCGCTCGGGTTGTCAAGACGACTATCAAAACAAAAACAAATCATCGACGATGGCGCCGCTGGGCGTCGGTGCAGACGACCGTAATTTGATAATTGTCGTCACTGCCTTAACCGGATACAGGAGAAGATTGACGAAACTCTCCGACGGCAGCAAGCAGCATTCCGTGCCGAACGATCCTGTGTGGACCATATTGTCACGCTCCGTATCATCCTGGAGCAAATCAATGAATTCCAAGAGTCTTTCTACCTGGTGTTCATTGATTACGAAAAAGCTTTCGACCGTCTCAATCACGAAAACATGTGGGAAGCCCTGAGGTGCAAGGGTCTCCCTGAGAAAATCATCGACCTCATTGAATCACAGTACAGGTCGTTTTCGGGCAGAGTACTGTACAACGGTGTTTTGTCCGATCACATCCGGGTCGTTGCTGGAGTGAGGCAGGGATGTATCCTATCACCGCTACTGTTTCTCATCGTAATCGACGAGATCCTGGTAGGTGCGATTGACCGTGAACCAAATCGTGGGTTGCTTTGGCAACCCATTACCATGGAGCACCTAAATGACTACGAACTGGCTGATGACGTTGCTCTCCTAGCTCAACGGCGCTCTGATATGCAGAGCAAGCTCGAAGATCTTGCCAATCGCTCCTCAGCGGCAGGTCTTACCATCACCGTAAACAAGACCAAATCGTTGGATGTAAACACGGTCAACCCTTCCAGCTTTACGGTAGCTGGGCAATCAGTGGAGAATGTTGAAGGCTTCTAATATCTTGGTAGCCAAATGACGGCCGATGGCGGCATTAAGATTGACATAAGTGTACGGATCAAGAAGGCAAGGGCTGCTTTTGCGAGTTTAAGAAATGTATGGAAAAACAACCAGATTTTTAGTCAACGCACCAAAATCCGAATGTTCAACTCGAACGTGAAATCGGTGCTGCCATACGCCAGTGAAACCTGGTGTGTATCAGTGGAGAACACTCAACGGTTGCACGTCTTCATCAATAGATGCCTGCGGTATATCTAAAATTCGTGCATGGTGGCCTCACAATTGGATCTCCAACGTGGAGCTCCATCGTCGATGTCATCAAAAGCCGATAAGCGACAGAAATTCGGGAGCGAAAGTGGAGGTGGGTCGGCCACATACTACGCAGGGGCGGAAACAAAATCTGCAAGCAAGCGTTAGATTGGTACCCACCAGGACATCGCAGCAGAGGCAGACCCAGAGGCTCATGGCGGCGCTACCTCAACAACGAAATCAAGCAAGTCGACAGAAATTTGACCTGGCCACATGTCCTGGCTGGCAATCGTCCAGGATGGAAATCTTTCAATTCGGCCCTCTGCACCACCGTGGGTGCCCAGGACTGCAAGTAAGTAGTAAGTAGCAGCATTTGTCCTAGTGGGGACGTTTCACCAAAAAGAATAAGACGAACGGATCAGACCAGAAAGCGCACTCGGCATATCTGGGCTGGCACTCCCACGCTCTTGCAACTCGGTAATCTGTGAAATACTGTGTGGTTCCCTCCATCGGTTATGTTATTTTCGGAGCATGATTATTAAAAAAATAGTTGCATAATCAAATCGTGATCAGCCGGGAACGGCAAATAGAAACATTTTAGTTAGGATAAAAATTATACCCAACAGTCACACAACTATGCAAAGCCGCCTAAAGTATGTTGTTTCAACAGTTAGATCACGACAGCCCCAGCGACGACGGCGACGTCGATGACGACAAAACTCCCTATCAAAACAACAACAGCGAGCGCGCGAAAAAGTGAAAAATGGGAGGGTCTGGCGGCAGCAAAACAGAATAAACACGTCGCGTCAGTTTGTTGTGGTATGCTTTTTCTTGCATCGATCTGGCCTCCCCCCAAACCCAAGACTCCGTGAGCGGCTGCTGCTGTTGCCAAAGTAGACCCCTAGAGGTCGAAGCAACTCAGGAGGAGACACCGCGCGGTGGTAGCAAAAAAAACCTAGAGTTTGCATGCCCCACCTTTTGCCCACCATTGCTTCCTCTAAGCACACCACGGTAGTTTGAGTTACCGTACGACGGAGCAAAGTGGTTTGCAGGAAAAACTGTATTTCCTGAAATATTAATACGAATATGTAAGAATTGGAATTACATAATCCACATTTGCACATTTTTTCGCAAAACTAATATAAAAGTGATCGAGTGCCCACGTTTCACGGTACCTTGCATGAGAGGCACCATCAAGCTAAAAACCAAATATGAGTCTAATTAAAAGCCATTCTAATTAAGTGAACGATCTTGTTATTATTTTGCTCACACGATCGTGCACCTTTCGTTCGTTCGTTCGTTGGTTCTCCCCATGTGATCGCGTCGACGTCGTCATTTCCATCATTCAGGCAGGATCCACGTTGAGCCGAGCGAGATGATGTGCATAATAAAGTGTGACGACCGTTGGTTGGTTGACTGGAAGGAATTCCTCTGCCCGTTGTTGCGTTGTGATGCAAAGAAAGCTCCCTCGCGCTTCGGTATCGACGACCGTGTTGGCGAGATGCGGCAAAATATGATCAGGTTTCGATTTCGCTAGTGAATTTCTCTTTCTGCCAATCGACACCGAAACCGGCGCGATTCGCAATCGGTATGTGTAGTGTACATATGCTGCCATGTCTGAAACTGACGAGAGTCACAAGAGTCAATCGTGTGAAAGATAGCGATCAATCGATAACGACAAAAATATGGGATAGTTTGCAGACGGCAATCTTTCCAGAAATGTTTGGAAGCTTGAACTTTATGCAATGCTGCAGATATATTTACTCAATCGAGGAGAATCGCATTGAAAATATCACTAACCAAGTAAGCAGGTAAAAGTTCCAAGTAAACATGATTTTGTACGGTATTCATTTTAACAATTAGATGATACATTGGAATATTATTCTTCAAATTTTTATTTTCCTTGTTCTTCTTCTTTTTTCTCTTATTTTTACGGTGTGAAGAATTAGCATCAAGTTAAAATTTACAAATACAAAGGAATTTAAAAAAATCTTATTTTCACTCTCCATATTCTCTTTCTTCTTCTTCTTCTTCTTCTTCTTCTTCTTCTTCTTCTTCTTATTCTTCTTATTCTTCTTCTATTTCTTATTATTCTTCTACTTCTACGTCTTCTAATTCTTATTCTGCTTATTTTGCTTCTTCTTCTCCATCTTTATTTCCTCCTTGGTACTTCCTGAAGCTTATTTTTGTGTTCTGAGCACTTTCTACAGGTATTAACCACTAGCGTGCGCAGCTTTTTCTTTCTTCTCGCTCATTCTCTTTGATAAACACAAGAATGAGCGAGATAAAAGAGGGGTCAAATGGTCCCTCTATTATCTTTCTCTACCTCGTGTTGGTTTATGAGAGTGAATGAGAAAAAAGAAAAAGTTGTGTATATCGTGTGTCAGACACGAAGATGTTGTATAATACAGATGTTATTTTATTATAGAACTAGCAGTCCCGGCAAACGTCGTCCTACTCTGTTTTTGACATCCGGTTCCATGAAGAAATGCCCCTCAAAATGGAATGTCTGATTTTCCCGTTTGTTATTGCCTTCCCGGTCACTTTTTCTAATTATTTTTTTGTACGAACACGTCGGAGCCCTGGCGGAGTGCAACAGTGAAAGAATCATGTCGATCTGTTGACCCGTTCCCGAGCCTATTCGTGACATACAAACACCATTCCATTTTTATTTATATAGATGAGAAAATCTGCTGATCAGACTCCAGACTCCAGACTCCAGAAGGGGGGGGGGGGCGTACATTAGTACAGTCTAATAGTAAGCGTTCCACCAGCTATCGCCTTAAGTTGTTCACTCTCACCCGGAGGTTTGGATCCTGGCTAGAATTTAGACTACTCCTTGAACTCAAACTCCTAGATGGGGAGAGAGAGGGGTTCTTCTCAACTAGCTGTTGTTTGGCTCGTTATTTTCTCTCGTGATTCGCGAAACCGTGAAAGTAACGGAACCCCACTTGTCCATCCCCGTACACATCCTTTCAACAACGTTGTCCGGAGTGATATATCTAGCGCATATCTCCCGCATACTCGACCTTTGCTCCACGAAACCTGGGCATCCAAAGAGCACATGCTCCACGATCTCGTCGCAGTCTGCACATTCCGGACATGCGGGAGAGTCTACGTATCCAAATTTGTGCAAATACAACCTAAAGCACCCATGGCCTGACAGAAGTTATGTCAAGTGAAAATACACCTCGCCATGGGGCTGACTCGTTCACTCGGTATATGCTCGTGTGTGCTACCCTTGCTGGAGGAATCCCAATCTCTCTGCCATTTCAACATCGATGATGTTCTGACAATCCGTCTCGCGCCTCTTGTATCGCGTCGCTCGAAACTCTCTTCAACCTCAACTATGGGCATCATGTCCGCTAGCAGGCATACCGCGTCCTTTGAGACCGTGCGGTATGCGCTGACCACCCTAGGGCATACCAGTCTGTGGGTACCAGGCTTGGAAAGCATTAGTGTCAACACAAGTCATCACGCAATTTTACAGAAGCGACTCTCTCAATGTCATCGAATAGGGAGACGATGACCAAGAGAGTCTAGCAATACTCGCTCATTTGCTTGTAAGCTCGGCAATTACTACTAAACTGATTGATTTTGTTACTGTTTTAATCCGTTAAATCGTGAAGCATTGCCTGTTGTTCAGACGGCGGTTATTTATGTACCCTATCACCACCTCCGTATTGTGGTGCGTGACTGCCAACTACCTCATCCAGTCCTACACTAGGAAGTTCCACTTCCTTTATCGACTATACGGCGAGCCGATGTAATATCATCGGCAAAGCTTTACTCCAGGCATGACCAGCTTTACGCTAGGTGGAAATTTGAGCTTCAATACGCCATCATACGCCGCGTTCCATATTACTGGGCCCAGGATGAAGCCCTGGGGTACCCCTGCGGTGATGTTATAACTCCTTTCGCCTTCCTCGGTGTCATAGATTAGCCCCCTATTCTGGAAGCTCTCCAGTATCCGGCATAGCTAACCGGGACTTCAAGGTGGTGTATGGCGCACTCAATGGCGGCCGAGTTGACGCTGTTGAACGCATTCTTTATGTCCAGCGTGACGATCGCGCAAAAGCGGATTCCTGTTCGCTCTTTAGGGGAGCGCTATCTCGACCGTTTTGGTTACAGCCCTAAGCGTCCACCGTCGATCGAACCTTCCGGAAACCGAACTGGTTATCCGAGAGGTCAGAGCCATCGCGTTTCTCGGTATAAAATAATACCCTCGACAGAATGGCTCGTTCCAACAGTTTTCCGGTGTTGTGCAAAAGGAAGAAAGGTCACCAGGTGGCTTCCCGGGTTTGAGCAGTAGAATCAATTTGTGCCTTTTCCACCTCTCCGGTAATTCGCCTAGGCACATCTGCATAGCCATTCTGAACATGTCAGAGCTGGCCTCGATGGCCGTCTTGATGTCTACTGTCGGGATACCCTCCGGATCCGGAGCCTTGTTCAACTTGAGCGACTTAACTATTGCGATGAACTCGTCGTTCGTTACCGGGCGACCTAGCCTTGGCTGGTTTGGCCATAGAGGACCATGGTCCCATGGTCTTGTATCGTGGCTCGGGAACAGCGTTTCCAAGATCTTTTGCAGCATCTCGGGGGAGCGTTCTGGGGGTACTGAAGCGCCCTTCGTTTTGGCCATGACTACTCTGTAGGCATCACGCCAAGGGATCGTGTTGGCTGCCTGGCAGGGATTTTCGTTGCACGCCCGCTTACGCGCCTTAATCCCTTTGTTCAATGCCAGTTTAGCCGCCCTGAAGGCCTCACTTTGCTACATTCTATCCTCATCGGTGCGAGCCCTTTGCATCCTCCTTCTAGCTTTTAGGCAGGATGCACTGAGTTCTGTGATTTTCGTACACCACCAGTATACCGGATTGCGTCCATTTCTGGGTAGGAATCGCCTTGGCGTTGCGGCGTCGCATGCACGGCTAGATCATCGCTGAATAGATCGTTGGTGTTACCCTCCATAAGCAATCGCTCCACAAATGCCGGCTTATTGAAGCACGAGGTTAGGCATCCTCGATGACCTTCGGCAGTGGCCATCTTCCTCCATGTTTCATTTTTTCCTCCATGTTCTACCCTGTCTCGAACCGCCAGATGGACACTGTGCGTGTATCGATCGTCGACCCTCCAGTCCGAACTAGGGTTAAGATCTGGGCTCCAGTAGGTCCCGTCAATGATGAACTCTGCATCTTTCCTACTGTAAGTTTTTTTTGTCGCCTACGTTCGCGACATACACGTTCAGTCTAGCCATAGCTTCGAGCACAAACTGCGAAGTGGAAATTATTTCCTGGACCGGAAAACATCCGGTTGTACAGAACGCTGCTAGGTTGGCCTTATCCGCTACCCAGTACCCGTTATTGGGAGCGATGCGGTATGGGTCCGATAGTAGGGTACTTGATTCCGAGTGCCACAGCAACTGTTGTGCAGCTTCGCATTGGTTCAGGTTTAGCTGTGCCTCGTGTGCCTGGACATTAAGGCCCGCTTTTCATGTGACCCTTGTTCGCCAAGAAAATCAGGCATTCTAGTGCCGAATTGCACTCCCTGGCGATATGGCCGTCCACTCCGGACTTTTTGCAGAACTTGCTCCTGTCGGGCCTTTGCACGTTCACAACTTATGTCTTTACACTGGAGAGTCGCCTCCGCCGTTGAGTTCTTACCTACACTATTTCGCCTAATATCTCTTGAACTAGTGCCTTGTAGGAGCTAAGAGGTACGTTTCTTGGATGCCTCTTTCTTCAGCACTAACTGGATCATCTCTCCAGTCCTGGTGCGTTGGATGCTTTTTACATCCACGCCCAGCGGTGAGACACTATTTTCGACTCGCATGGCTCTCAGCACCTGGGCGTACGTGTCTGCCTCGGGTTTGAAGACCAGCGCTCCATGCTCGCATCAGCCGCACTTCCCTCTTCGACCAGGTGATCATACTTCTTGTTGGCAAAAGCTAGCGATTTGCGAAGCTTCATCAGGCCCTGTGTCAGTCGTGTAGCCGATCAACTCGTCCAACTGTTCGGCAACTACCAACATCTTCGGTAGTCCGTTCCTGTTGCGGGTCAGCGCCCGCGTGAGATCCGTGCCTGTCATCTACGCTACCTCGTCCAGTGCTGCGCCGCCTGAGGATCCTCCTGTCATCTGCTCGCTGGTGGGTACACAAGCCCCTCATGGTGGCGATCTCGCCAGTCTTCCCTGCGTAAACTGGTTCAACGCCGTTCCCTCTGCCTCTCCACTCTCGATTGTTGTTGTTATTCATGGGTTTAGTAGTCATTTCTGATGAGTTCCCCTTAGAGCCGCTACTCATCATTCTAAAAGAAGTAGTCGCCAATGATCCTGGTGGGTATTTATGCAAGCAGGAAGGTCACCCGAGGAGTCATCTGAACCTACTTCCAGCCAGTTAGTTACCTAAGCTAGGCACAGGACAGAAGTGTACTTCAAGGCCACGCCACGGTTTCATGGGACGGAAGAAAGCGCCAACTTTAGCCCACCCGCCGTTTCAAGTCAGTATTACCCCAGATAACCAATTTGCACGTATAATGAAGTTTATGTTCATGTTATACGTACTTTTATGCGTTAAAGTTACATCGCATAAAATGCATAAAAAGTGCCTTATGCGTACAAAAGTGGAGGCGCTATACGTGCATTGACGGAACAATAATAACGCTCTATGACTTGAAGCGATATCTTATGCGATGCACCGCGTGCACTATTGCGACGCAATTTAGCATCTTATGCGATTTAATAATATTTAAAAAAAAAAACAATTCTGTCAGCTCGATATCGAACTAATGACCTCTTGATTGTCGAGCCACACTTCACACTCAACACCAATTACGCAATTATGCGAATACATTTGACACTTTGCGAGTTCGCTCGCACGCTTTTACGAGTAAGTAAAGTTCATCGCAATAAAACATCAGAATATCATCTACTACGATGTGCTCCTACCTTATAAAAGTTTATTTGTATTCTTATATGACTTTACCTGATACATCGTAATAAGTTCAATAAATTTCATCATATGCGATGAAATTTGTCAGTCAGCCGTACATATATGCGATAGTGACTTAAAATAGTACTTTATACGATGTACAACGTGGTTTCTTATGCGACTCCTGGTTGTCTGCGATCCGACCTTAGTAAGAGGAAAGAATGCCACTTACTTGTGCATAGTTACCTAAACGTGTACCATCTCAGTTACCGATTACAAAGCATGACCAGTATACCATAATCAGTAGGGACAATGGAAATTCGCGATTTCGCGGAAGCCGCGAAATCCGCGAAATTGGCCATTGACCGCGAAATGTGAGAAATCCCGCGAAATACCGCGAAAATTGACAACATTGTGAAAATACCTTATAAATTTCCATCCATTTTAATTTTTTAACATAAATTGACTGATATCTTTTGACAATGGTAAGCTATACACGATTGTCTATCGCATAATACAAGTTTACTGTATATTCAATATATGCTTCTTTTATATTTTTTCGTCAAATTTGTTACTTTTTCGATGAATTCATGATTAGAGCTATGAATACCAAGTGAATTATTTATTTGGCTTGCAAAATTAGAGTTTTCTTCAGCATAACGGTCAAAAATATGGGACCGCGACAGTGCCGCGAAATTAACAATAGTACCCCGCGAAATTTAAGAAATTTTGCCGTGAATTTCCATTGTCCCTAATAATCAGGAACTGGAGGAGGTATACGACTGGGAGGAAATGTTGAACTGTTGTGGCTTTCTCAGTCTAAGAGCATTGAAAAGGCTAGTTTGGCATAGCCCGACGTTTCGGTTCCGTGTATTGGACCTTTTTCAAGGGATAACTAAAAATGATATCCAGCATTAGAGCATAGACACATTACAAATATACATTAAACATACGCAGTCAACCGTCTCTCGTTATGCGGTTTTTGAATGCAGTTTGAGAGTTAGAGCTTCTTGTAATGCCCTAATTTGTACAAAGAAATGTAATTAAAAATGCTTAAATTATCAAACTGACTATCTACATGGTAACAATTATCATCGACTCACATTTAACATAAAACACATACATTTTCCTCGTACTTTTTGGGACAACTTGCACTGCACACTACAGATAACAGCGAGCGACATACATGATATACATCTATCTAACATTAACTGTATGTTTGAGTCATGGTGGCTATTGTTTGATCGGCTATTCGGTATGATTGGTAGTGTCGACTGCTAAATGCTATGTATTACGGCTGGATTGTTTTCGGCCAGTAAGTGTGCTTTTCTCTGTGTGTAGAATCCCTGCGTAAGTAGTGTGCAAGCTATCTACATCTGTACGGATTTTTTTCTGTGTGGGGTGTGTTCTGGATATGACACATTTCTAACATTGGTAAGACTGTGGATCGGAATGTACGATCGACTATTTTCGTGCCTTCCAAGTTATAAGTGTGTTGTTCCTCAATAATGTGTTTGATCAATGCAGTTTTTGCTTGTTCTACATCGATGTTGGTTTGTGTTAGTTTGTTTATATTGGATCTATGGCCACTTAATCGCATTTTGAACTGGTTGGTGGTCAGGAACTTATTGACTATTGATTGTTGAGCAGATGACTATGAATGCACAGAAAAGTAAATGAAAATTAACGCGCGGTGAACAGCAATGCTTCTGCACGAATATTTTGCCCACTTATATTTTTACAGATACGAAACTCGACCTCAACTGTAAGGTGATCTTCAGTTTTTCATACCTAACTCGTTTTTTTTTTCTTTTGCTTACAGGTATTCCTCTAACACGCCCAGGTTTCATCATCAACTTAAAATCAGTTTATTTTACCACAAGAGAGTAAATTTAACTGATTAGGTATGTCAATTCGAAGCAAAATAGTTTGTTCAATAGAGGTCATAAACCGAAATGGTCGCCCGGGTATCCAGCATGGGTTCAATCTCTGGACGGCCCAGAGAATTGTGACTATGGAAATTCTTGATTTCCTTTGACATAGAGTATCTTCAACTTCATGCCTACCACACTATGTACACAACACATGTAAAATGGTCATTGGCGGAGGAAGCTCTCAGTTAACAACTATGAAAGTTCTTATAGAGGAGCTGAGAAGCAGGCTTTGTCTCAGTTGGGACGTTATGTCAAGAAGGTTGATTATCTGTCCTTATTTCAACCTTCACCCATATGCAAGATCGGCGGAACTGTCTCCCAGCCACACATACCTACAGAGATGATTGCGGAAAAATGCCGACGAAGGTTATTATTTCCGCAGTTGGTAATTTTCTAACAGTAGAAAATATCAAACAATTTATGTCCCATTTCAATGCCGTCGGTATGCGATAAGTGTCACCACAAAAAGTCACCGAGAAATAAATCCCAGCCGCCTTGCGGGCTTTCAGATCCAGCTGGCCTGGGCCAGCAGTCCCATCCAGCCAGGCTGCCCAAGCATGCATGTATCTGACCTCTCTAGTCAGTAGTGTGAGGGAGAGCGGGGCAAAATGTGGAAGATTTAGGGAAAGCTTATTAAATGTTTGAAAGTATATTGATCAAATTCAAACTGAAGCTGGTTGATTGCTTGTTGTTTAACCCTAGTAGGATTTTGGTGTCAATATGACCCAAACAGGCTCGCAAAAAATGCACTACGCCATGGTGGTGTGCTTAGCCTAACAGCTTAGAAAGGTTAATAATGGTGCTGATTCAATGTTCATGTTGTAGACAAGTAATAGCATCATCACTTCGAGTCAAATACAGCCCCGAAAGATTCCAACTACATATTCCAGAAACGTATTTCGATGGTCGTTATGCCCCAATAGTGCATTTTGTACTGATTCCCTCTAGTTTTAAGCTGGCAGCAACCATGGCAACCAGCTGCTAGTTGTGCGGTAGGGTGGCTCTAATTGCAGAACTATGTGCCCCGACTCGAGCGTGAGACTATCGATAAAGAGCAAATCCGTCCGCGTTCGTGACTCACATCGAAGAATGACACTTGGCGGCGACACTTGGCAGTCAACTGCCTGCGTGGACTGGTTGGTCCATTTGTGAAAAGCCGGACTGTTACTAAGCAACTATTTGCTAAATAATTTTCTTCAGGTTCTCCTGTCGTCGTCCGTTTGTCGTCACACTATACTGCCATGTGTGCGGAGCGGATAGAAGAGAATCGAGCTTTTCCGTTTGCGCTGGCTCGCTGTAAAAGGAATTATTTGCCGAGAGTTCCGATTGAACGGCTCCGCAAGACCTATTTCAAGAAGAAAATTCAATTTCACGTCAGAGGCCACGTCATCGCGTCGGAAGCAAGAAATAGCAAAGGGGCAGAAGAAACGACCGTAATTATTGGCGCGATTTAAGATAAAGGTCCTGAGAGCGATACAATGAATGCAACCGCAACGTAAATTATCCTATCAACCTGACAAACTGACAAATGGTTCTGAAAGTTGAATGCACACATACCTACGGGTTACTTCATGCTTCGTGTCATCGGGATCGGTCCCATTAGGTCTGCAGTGCATGGAGATTTTATTTATATTTTATTCTTTGTAGCAATTGAACTGCAAAAGCGAAGGAATGCCGAAAACGCTTACCGTTCGGGACATTCACATATATGCTAATTTACTTTCAGCTTTACCCAGGATTATGGTTCGGTGAGTGGATTTTGAGGTTGGCATTCCCCCGGTGTGTCTGGTAGAACAAATTTATTACAAAAAAATGGGCATCGCTAATTTTTACGCTACGTGAAAGTTGACGCTACCAGCTTTCATTCAAGCCCAACATCGAAATATTCCATCGGGGGAACTTTTTCATACAAAAATGGGGTATGTTTGTTAAGTAGAAATAGGGATTAATTTGGAACCGTGCATTTTGTATGGGGAAAAACAGTATTCTGAAAAAGTTGTTCGGGATCCCTCGGTGGATTTTTTGAGGGACCCTGCAAATGAAAGCTGAAAGCCTCTATTTTTGAATAGCGAAAAATTTAACGATGCCCATTTTTTTGTTATAAACTTTTCCCATACACACGCCGTGTTCCTACTTAAATTAATATGTACTCCTTCATTAATATGTACTTTATAATTAGGAATTGAGGAATGAAAAATGAAATGAAAAACGTAGATTTAAACATGTTGTAACGTTTTGACTCCCACGTACACAAAATAAACACTTGTTCGATTCATATCGTGCAAGGAAATCTATGTACTCCGTTGGCAAATCAAACCTATTACAGAAAAAAAAAATCATGTAAAAGTCAGCGAGACATCATGCACATGAAGTGGATGTGAAAATTAGTGCACATTTACATGAGATATCCCCTGAAATTACATTAACGACTCCAATCAATTATATAATGGACTCCATTCGGTTATGCGAAAATTTACACGATCATAATGTAAATTTACATGACATCTGATGTAAACGTGCAACAAATCTAGCGTTTCCTTACTGTGCATGATTTCTTGCTGAATTTTACATGGATATGTTTTTTCTATGGAGCTGTTGAATGTCCTCATCGCCTGCATCCTAAGAACTTTCCACTTCTTCTTTTGGATGGGATGAGATTTACATCACCATTACTGTGTTATGTAGGGGAGACTGAGGAGACTTGATCCCTGGGGAGACTTGTTCCCCCCATATTTTCTCGGAATCAAAAACAGTTTTCTTCTCGCATAATTTTTCCAAAACTACTCCTGGACAAACGACTATGTTTTGGCTACAGGTGATTTCGATTGTAAATTGCATTATTTTTTAACGGCTGATGGTTTGTTTTCAGTCCTTCAGAAATCTTCTAGGCGATTCCGAAAAATCTCAATAACTTTGTGAAAATTGAACCAAATCGTGTCAAAATTTCACAGCACATAGTTTAAATAAAATACTTTCAAACTTATTTATCCAAATAAGACTGTTGTTCACATATTTTAATTAATTCAGCTTAGTATACACAACAGTGACATGGGGAGACTTGATCCTTCGAGGATTACACACACATTATTAGGGACAATGGAAATTCGCGGCAAAATTTCTTAAATTTCGCGGACTACTATTGTGAATTTCGCGGCAATTCCGCGGTCCCATATTTTTGACCGTTTTGTCGAAGAAAACCCAAAATTTGCATGTTATATGAATAATTTACTTGGTTTTGTGAGGAGTAATCATAAATTGACTGAAAAAGAAGCAAATTTGAAAAAAAGTATGAAACAAATATTTATTTAAAATGCAATAAACTCGCAAAAAACATTACACTGTCAAAAGTTATAAGTTAATTTTGCTAAAATATTTGTTATTGTTGGAAATTTGTATGGTATTTTAACAATTTAACCCATTTTCGCGGCTTTTCGCGGAATTCTTCAAATTTCGCGGCCATAGCCCAATTTCGCGGATTTCGCGGCTTCCGCGAAATCGCGAATTTCCATTGTCCCTACACATTATACATGTGAAAAATAAAATTCCATGCGGAAGCCTCTATTTACTTGGAATTTTAGTCTATTCAACGATAAAATGTGTCAGATAATAAGTACTTTAGTACAAACCAAAAAAAGGAGGATCAAGTCTCCCCATTTTGAAAATACGGCATATCCTTAAAAATTCAAGGAAATCTTACAATTTCAAACACTCCATATTCATCGAAAATACAAGAAACTCGAAAAGAAAATGAATAGGAAGACTCTGGAATGATTTTCCCTTTAAATAAACCATGTGCTGAAAGGGGGATCAAGTGTCACCCATTTTTGAAAAATACATCATAAGACATGCCTCCATAGAAACAAAATTTTGAAAACTTTAACAATAATTTAAAGGCCTTCTTCTGTGTATTAACTTGCAATACATGTTTACCTGCCATTTTGTACGGAAATCGGATCTAGTTTTGTGTTTATTCTTAAAGTTTCAGGTAAATTAAGAAAAAAGGATCAAGTCTCCACAGTCTCCCCTATTGTGTTATTGAACTAACTTCTCATTTGCTCAGTTCAACATGAAATTTATGATACCTAACACTGAATCAACAATCTGTCGCCATAGTACTCGATATACAGCTGCCCAGCCAACCCTCGATCGCATATGATGTAGAATAGGATGCTAAAGTGGAGGCGATATGCGTACACTTAACACGCAGCTAAATGGAAGCATGTAGTCATTCAGGTGCTCATCGTAGTTCTGCTTCCATCTTTCGATCTTTCGATCACATCAATTTTTTTCTAACCTCCCATCCTTGTTCCTGCAGATTTCGGCTTGCGGCACGAAGCCTTTGCGACATGCGTTGAGCTTCCGGTAGAACTTATGTTTTTTTTTTTTGTATACGACACACAGTTCCATTTGTTCGCATTCAGCTTCTTCCAGGCAGCGTTTTTTTTTTTCTTCCAGAAGAGACGGGTCTGCTTCTTTTGGTTCAGTCTGTATCGCTCCACATTATGTCGGGTTGCATGCTGCAGCATTACCACCCGCACTGCGTCTCCTATATAATGTTTACGCGCTCCTCGTCGAACCAATCGTTCCATCCACTCCGGTCTACATACCCGATGTGTTCTAAGCTGCGTTGTTAATATGTAGCTGCTTAAACTGTACTCCAGCAGTCTCCCAAAAGGGCTTTGAGCAGGGTTGAACATTAAAAAATCATATTCCATTCAAGTTGTTCTATTATTGATGTAGTTTTCGTTGTCGTTTATGCTGTGTATAAACATCTGGGATGATTTTCGGCGTGGCAGTCGCAATTACAATCAAACGATCAGTTATTCTTCTTCATCCAACGTTCCGATGTGTATCTTCATTTTCTTCAGGGCATTAGAAGTGTTAATAGCTTTCGTCTTGAAAGGCTTTGCAGAAGCATAGCCTAGGAGTACCCAGGGTCAACTAGCCCTCTAGGTGTACTAGAGGAAATGCTATTGCCTATTAGAAGTGGAAGGCAATAGGAAGGGTTTGTGCAGTCTCAATTTTCAACCAAATCAACTCAAATTTTGGAAGAAGGCAGGGAATGTGATTACGAATCGAATAAACGGTGTGGAGCAAAAACGATTTTTTGAACCATGCTAGTATAGATATTGCACTTACGATGTGTTATCAAATTTCTTTTTTATTTGAGCATAGTCTGCTCTTTCAAGTTACATATTTGTTTTGTGTTTGGATGTTATAGCTGCTGTCTTTTCATTATACATTTTTCCTTCTTTTAAACATAGGCTGCTCTTTCTTGTTATGTTATTTACATTTGAACTGAGTGCAAGCCAGACATGGACGCGTTCAAATTTTAAACAAGAACGCTAGACATTTAATTTACGTGTCAGACCTTTCTGCTCAAGAACGCCTGTTCAGATCCCCATTCTAGTCTAGTCTAGTGTAGTCTACACATACACAGCCATCTCTTGGATGAATCCTAGAAAATGATAAAATCGACTACTTTTATCATTTTTGATTGATTTATTTATCTTTATTTGAGAGACTTTCAGCCCTTGGCTGGTTCGTCTCTTTTAATGATTTTTCTTGTCATAATCGATACTTGCAACGTGAATCCATTGACGCGGCCACGGTGTACAGAAGGTGATATATTCCCGAAATCTGACAGCTTATAGATGACGAAATTCAAATCGTTCATAGGTGATCTAGTACTCCAACGAGGGTGCGATGACGTCACGTTTTCGGTTCCCGCATCTTGTACTAATGTTTAGGGAACTCAAATGCATTGTCAATGGGGGAACCCAATTGATGTTGGCTGCAAACAATCCTATTGGGTGTTAATAGGGATGTCATATACGTGAGTACTCCACACCAATTTGATCAACGTGAATGACGTTGATTCCAGCACAGCCTCCCACACCGTTACATCTGGAGATCACCACAACAAACGGAATCGCAAATCGACCACGTTCTGATTGATGGACGGCACTTCTCCGACATTATCGACGTCAGGACCTATCGTGGCGCTAATATCGACTCTGATCACTATCTGGTGATGGTTAAACTGCGTCCAAAACTCTCCGTTATTAAAAACGTACATTACCGGCGGCCGCCCCGGTACGATCTAAAGCGACTGAAGCAACCGGATGTCGCCACCGCATACGCGCAGAATCTCGAGGCAGCGTTGCCGGACGAGGGTGTGCTCGTTGTGGCCCCTCTAGAGGACTGCTGGAGTACAGTGAAAGCAGCCATCAACAACGCAGCCGAGAGCACTATCGGGTACGTAGAACGGAGTCGACGAAACGATTGGTTCGACGAGGAGTGCAGAGCGGTTCTGGAGGAGAAGGATGCAGCGCGGGTGGTAATGCTGCAGCATGGAACCCGACAGAATGTGGAGCGATACAGACAGAAACGGAAGCAGCAGACCCGCCTCTTCCGGGAGAAAAAGCGCCGCCTGGAAGAAGCGGAGTGCGAGGAAATGGAACTGCTGTGCCGTTCACAAGAAACACGTAACTTCTACCAGAAGCTCAACGCATCCCGCAAAGGCTACGTGCCGCAAGCCGTAATCTGCAGGGATAAGGACGGGAGCCTCCTGACGGACAAACGTGAGGTGATAGAAAGGTGGAGGCAGCACTTCGACAAGCACCTGAATGGCGAAGAGAATGTAGGTACGGAGGACCAAGGCAGCGGAGGAAATGACTATGTTTACGCAGCAGAGGACGGGAACGAACCAACTCCCACGCAGAGGAAAGTTAAGGATGCCATCCACCAGCTCAAAAACAACAAAGCGGCTGGTAAGGACGGTATCGCAGCAGAACTCATCAAGATGGGCCCAGAAAAGTTGGCCACCTGTCTGCACCAGTTAGTAGTCAAGATCTGGGAAACCGAACAGCTACCGGAGGAGTGGAAGGAAGGGATAATCTGTCCCATCCACAAGAAAGGCAACAAGTTAACCTTCCGTAACTCGCGCGGTTGACTACCTGCGTCAGCACCACGCTAATGCTGAGTACAAAAAGCGAGATTTTTTAACGTGCTGTACAAAATACAACAGCGCGATCGATCGAGGGTTAATGTGTGAGAACTTTCGAGCGATCACCATTTTGAATGCCGCCTACAAAGTGCTATCCCAGATCATCTTCCGTCGTCTTTCACCTAAAGTTAATGAGTTCGTGGGAAGTTAATAAGCCGGTTTCATCGGCCAATTTGTCTGTTTTGCGGATGACATGGATATTATTGCTAGAACATTTGGAACGGTGGCAGAACTGTGCACCCGTCTGAAACGCGAAGCAGCAAAGGTCGGACTGGTGGTGAATGCGGCTAAGACAAAGTACATGCTGGTAGGTGGGACTGAGCGAGACAAGACAAGCCTTGGCAGCAATGTTACAATAGACGGGGATACTTTCGAGGTGGTAGAAGAATTCGTCTACCTCGGTGCCTTGCTAACGGCTGACAATAACGTGAGTCGTGAAATACGAAGGCGCATCAGTGGAAGTCGTGCCTACTATGGGCGCCAGAAGAAACTGCGGTCAAACAAGATTCACCCCCGCACTAAATGTACCATGTACAAGACGTTAATAAGATCGGTGGTTCTCTACGGACACGAGACATGGACGATGCTCGAGGAGGATCTGCAAGCACTCGTAATTTTCGAGCGACGGGTGCTTTGGGCGATCTTCGGCGGCGTGCAGGAGAACGGAGTGTGGCGGCGAAGGATAAACCACGAGCTCGCTGCACTTTACGGCGAACCCAGCATCCAGAAAGTGGCCAAAGCCGGAAGGATACGATGGGCAGAGCATGTTGCAAGAATGCCGGACAACAACCCTGCTGGTGTTTGCCAACCATCTCGGCAAGCCTCGTTGGATAAATGTACGACTTGTGCTGAAAAAATCAACTTCTTGCAACTCGTTACATAAATAACTATTAACATACTGGATGTAAGCTGTGGAGCATGACTGGGAAAATGTAATGCTTTGATTTAGCCAGAAAGTCAGTATAGCAAGCAAAGATAGGGTACAATCACTAGCGATTATCTCAATACACAGGCATGCGATCATAAAACAATGTATGAAGGACGTTTAGGTTGTAGTTCCATGTAAAAGTAATCCAAATAATCCAAGTATCACATTTGGAAACATATCATATGAGAATGCTTTGAAGACAAAACCACCACATTGTGGACGCAAATCATAATCTCGCCATGGAGAGTTCCGTTTACCGCTCTCTAGTGACCAAATTATCAAAGCTAGGTTAGTACAATGTTCTGCAAAGTTTTAGAAAAAATACGTACAAAGTAAAGCTCCACACATTGTTTTTTGATACAATGCTTGTGAAGCGGGTTAGCAGCAAGTTAATGTAACTTTATTTAAGTTATTAATCTCATCCTTCGTAATAATCAAACCAAAAGTTTCAAAAATAAATTTTTCTCTAGACCCCCCGACAGATTTTTTCGACTTTACCCTTAAATTGAAGAAGAATACCTATACTTTCTTATGGCAGAAATTCAGACTTACTTATTTTTTTTTGTTTTAAAGTTGCTCTATAAACACACCGTGATCAATTTTAACTCAAACCGTCAAAAGTTGTTTCGTTGAAACAAAATTTAGTGTTCTCAGCGGTTAAAGAACGTGGATCTCACAGTGATCAGTTTCACCCCGCTGATCAACTACCCACCAGATGATTCTGTCACATTCGCCCGAAAACCATTCGCCCGAATCACAAACGCCCGAATGACAAATGCCCGAATTCCAATCGCCCGAATAGACCATTCGCCCGAAAAGACCATTCGCCCGAAAAGACCATTTACCCGAATGACCATTCACCCGAAAAGACCATTCGCCCGAAAGACCATTCACCCGAAAGTCATCCGCCGATTCCCTGCAATTTCTTTGAGCAAGTTTTTTTCCTAGTTTGCCATGATGAAAGTTTGAGTACAGACGCATGGTGTACTTAGTATCCGACCAATCGCAAGAACAGCTGGACTAGCGCCATTTATAATCATATTAGCTTAGTTCGAAAGAACGGCCTATGTTTTTAAGAAGGCCTAATTTCTTGTGAAAGTATTACATAATTAATTGTGTCATTGTGGTTATTAATTGTTATAGCATTGTTGATCGAGAGGATAGCGCCAAAACTTCAGCACAGAGTAGACAATACTTTTAAGTTAATAGTATTCACGATTGATCTACTCGGAATAACTACGTATCGTTAAAATAAACAATAGTTCATAAACATTAAAACGTGTGAGTTAACGGATGCAGAAAAAAACACCAAAATCGCGAGAATGCAGCATTCTTATTTGAATAAGCTGTTCTTTTAAAACCATGTTTTGAATCCAGAAATTGTAAACATTAAAACGTCAAGGTTCCCCATAAAATAACAAATTAAAAGAACAGCTCATGATTGAAAGAAGGGCAAATTTATGGTAAAAAATGACATCTAATTGAATTTAATTTCCATGAAGGTATAACTAGAAAGAAAAGCCTATTAACAAAAGAAGGGACAATTCCAATGAATGTATTCACAGCTATATTGCTGAAAATGTTTTTAACAATATAAGTCTTATATCAGACTGTGTTCAAAGAAAGCAATATGCGAGTACGACGCCTAAATTGATTTCAGAAAAGTATTTCCAAGATTATTATGGTTTTCGGGCGAATGGTCTTTCGGGTAAATGGTCTTTTCGGGTGAATGGTATTTCGGGCGAATGGTCTTTCCGGGCGAATGATCTATTCGGGCGAATGACTTTCGGGCGTTTGTTACATTCGGGTGTTTGTCATTCGGGCATTTGGAATTCGGGCGAATGGTTTTCGGGCGAATGTGACAGAACCCCACCAGATTACGGTACCTCCGATTTTTTTTTCAAAGAATGTTAGAATTTTAGCTATAGGTACAGTGACCCCACAATTTATGAATCGACAAAAATAACCACAGTTTATGGATCACTCCATTTGATCAACATGGTGATTCATAAATAGTGTACAAAATTAAGGTGATTCATCGGTGTGGGGTCACTGTATTGTATAAATGGAAAGTTCCATCGGGGAAAATTTGGTTTCGCTGTACAATCGGAACAAAGAGGAGTGCTCACTGATTGCTATCTAAAGGGCTAACCACTATTACGTTTGACTATAAAATTGTTGATGGTGCATTGATTTTTTTTTTAATTTTGATAATGCAAGAAATGTACATATATCGAAAATGGTCGAACTTTTGAACAGAAACCAACCAATATTATTGATAGGTTTCTGTTCAAAAGTTCGACCATTTTCTTCGCCAATTTCAAAAGTTGGAGCACTAACAAGCTAAATTAGATGGTGTTTCTGCTAAAAAGCCGTCTTGAAAAATAAAATCAATGACCCAAGACATTTCAATGAGGCTGACACAAATTTCGATTTTCTCTTATGTCACCCTCATCAAAAATTATTCAACAAATTTTAAAATTTTAAGGTAAAATTAGTTTCACCAAATCCATTTATTATTTATTATATTTATTTATAACAATTTATGATTTAAATATCAGCAGTTTCAGCGCCAAAAACTATTTTGGCAGTGTTACTTGAAAGAACGATCTATGTTCAAAAGGAGGAAAAATTCATGCTGAAGGTGGCGGGTTCAATTCCCGGTCGGTCCAGAAACTTTTCGTAACGGAAATTTTCTTGGCAACCTTGGCTATAACGTATCTTTGTGCCTGCCACACGCCGCATGCAACATGGTCATTGGCAACGGAAGCTCTCAGTTAACAACTGTGGAAGTGCTAATAGAACACTGCTGAGAACTGAGAAGCAGGTTTTATCCCAGTGGGGACGTAACGGCAGAAACAAGTTCCAATACTCACGCCGAGGACCTGGGATCGAATCCCACTTCCGACCACCTTGCAAAAATGTGAGTTCTTCCTTCGGAAGGGAAGTATTGAAAGCGTGGGTCCCGAGATGAACTAGCCTAGGAGTATGCAATCTCGTTAATACAATGACAATTCGGCTTACTGACCATTCGGCCTAATGCCCTTCGGTCGGATGCCCTTCGGCTTAATAACCTTCGGCCGAATGGCCTGACACCCATAACAAATAAATGTAATGCTTGCTGCACATATTTGCTCTTCTAGGAGCAATGTTCAATTTTGTGGTGATGGAATCTCACATCATATTGCATCAATTAATCTTGGCCATTGTCATTATGGTAAAAATAAATACAGACACTGCATATATCTATGCATTTTCATGCACTGGCAAGTATCTATACCACTTGTGCTAAATGGCCAGGCCAGCCATTTAGCTCAAGTGATGCTGGAACCATATGCAGGATGCACTACTGCTCATGAAACAGAGAGAAACCACGAAAGTGTTGTTATGCATTTGTTTATGGTAACCTTAACCTATATTATGCATATTAAAGCGCACTGCTTCGCTGCATAGTGGCAGCTCACGTTTCGTACCGAATGGACTGTAGTTGTAAGTAATTGTTTGCTCATAGGATTATCGTGATTGACGTTAAGTTTGCGAAACATTGGCACCAACAATGCATGCTAGTTCACTGGTGTGATCTCACATTACATTGTTCCGTGCTACGGATTTGCGGGATGTATCTTTGAATAGTAAGAAAAAAACCGTTTAATATTGAATGCATTCCGATAGAAGCATTATTTTATCGGTTAACACAGTTGTAACCTGAGAACCTTTTCTCCAAAAACTATTATTATTAAAGTTTGATGTAGGTATTTATTGGATAATTTTACGTTAATTGAACTATGCCGGTATGAGAACACTATCTTAAATTTTATTATAATTGGATCTTCGCCGACTTTTTAGGATTTAATCCTAAAATGCTCATATTGATTTATACTTCTCCATAGCGAATTAATGTGTGCCATTTACTCCACCCAACTCTCACAACAGTATGAATAAGAAAAAACTCGCCATCCATGTTGATCGAGCTTCAGAGACAGTGCCACATAAAATAAATTCTTCAGATGTCGAATAGATAAAATCCCCCAAATCAATCATGAGGACGCGGTCGCATAAAAATAAGCATCGCTAGCCTATCTTGATACAGATGAAGCGATGCTACGTGGGCATACCCTGATGATGGTGCCACATCTTCTTTCGCCGGACTGTTTTTGGACACTACCAACCTCTACCAACCAAAGCATTCGAACTTTGAGCAGACGCCATGGTATTTGAGAAAATGACGACTCGATCAAAATTGGTATCGATCACAGCTTGGATTCGATTGTTATGGTTGGGTACCGGCAACTGACGTAATGTTGATCAGGACGGGTTCTTTAACATAATTTAAAATTTGAGACTATTTAAGGATCCCTAAAAACTTTCTTGAGCTCCAGGAACTGTCTTGAGTCATCGGATCTACAATCTACATGCATAACGTTATTGCTGTATTATAAATAAGGTTTATTCTCACATATGATCATACATCTATGTTTCAATGATTGTCCAAGGGTTTCCGAGAACTCCCTAGAGTATATTCTGAAATGTCTTCAAGCCTATTGATTTCCCCTAATGTAACGAAAGGATGCAACTACGACAGAAATTATTCCGAAAGATCTAAAAATATGGTCGCAATCACCCCGCATTACAGTACAGCGAATACAGCCTTTGGAGGAGCTGAACCTCTCCATCAGCTTTCGCTATCTGGTTTGGCATGGGCTTGTCCATCATTCCTCGACATAGCTCGGCCCGGTTATGATGAGCGCAGACCCACCTACATCGAGATGTCAATAAAAACCCGCTTACCCAAACTGGAGAAAATCCGTGTGGGAGTGCTTGCTTAGGATCCAGCCGCCAAAGGTCCCAAGCGATTACCAAGATTGGGAAATTAGCCAATCTCAACAAAGTTATTAGCTTATATCGAAGCTATTAGTCCGAACATAAATCTCGTCAGATGTCCAAACTATGATTCGATCATTTGCGACGTTGAAAGGTTGTCGTGAACCCATGACTGACTGTACCGCTCTCTTGCGTTGCGACTCCTCATCTGAGACGCACTTAATTTCGTGGGCACTGAAAGTGATTAATATCCGAACATCGGAACGATCCCCGGGTCGTGAAATCAAATGTCCCGAACTGGCACACACGCACACAGTTGTGCACCTACTTATATGACGATCGGCACAGACATGTGAGGCAAGACGTATCGCATTCAAATTCCAAACCCCAAAGCATCATTGATCACTTTTTATTTTCTATCGTAATCCGTACCCATACGTATTCTACACACACACACACTAGCTATCTTTTTCTATCTTTGCGCTTATAATTTGAATAATTTTTATTACCGACAATATATTTCGTTTACGATGGAGCCGACATTTGCCATATATTCCCGCTTCAGTGTGGCGGTGGGATCGGGACGATCGCCGATGTCATTTGGTGATATTCCGGATCGCGTGGGCGCTCTACGGAAAGTGATTCAAAATGCACTTTTATGAGTGAAATGGTCAAACTCGCATGAAAACATCTTCAAGTGCATTTGGCTTTTTGAGTAATGCTTTCTCTCAACCATTTCTAGTAATTCACTATTTGCCCACAAAAATTTGTATAAAGGAGGAAAAACTTTACTCGTTTTGACTACCGTGTGCAGCATAGTTGTCTCATGTTCTATATCTATGGAAATCCCTATTAACATGGGAAAACTATGCTGCACACGGTTGATGGCCGGCTATACAAGTCGTTGTGAGCATGTTATGGGTTACTATCGAGAGAAATCATTGCTTACAAAAGCTTATTCGCCCTTTTAAGATACAGCAAACATTGATTAACTTACATAAGGAATCTTTCTGGAAGTTCTAATTCTAGTTCTTGGTTTTCTTGGTGCCTCTCAAGGGTTCCTATTGATATGGTTATCAAACATGTCTCGCGCTCAGTATCATACGGGCGTATCTACAATGATCGATTTCTCTTCATCGATTTTCTCTTCGGCTCATAACTTGGCCTGCAAATCATTTTTGATTGTTTTTGTTGTTTAAGATGCTAGTCCTAGTCGTCCTTCACCGAAATACACCGAGAGATCATCCGAATATTGGTCGTATTTTCCGGAATAATCCAAAGAGAAAATCGACGAAGAGAAATCGATCATTGTAGATACGCCTGTATGATACTAAACGCGAGATGTGTTTTTAACGAGGTTGAGAGAAATGGAGACGCATGGTCGTTAATTCCCATGCTACTCATGTTGGAGTAAAGTGGGGCAAAATTTCGAGTGCCCGAGCAGAGGAGAATATCAAATTAATAACTACGAAATCACATAACATGTTTTTATATCTTGTTTTGTTATTATTTAAGTATCAAGGCATAGCTTTTCCATAACAAATTTTGTTGGACAATCTCATTTTGTTACAATCAAGCTATTGATATACATTCACTTAATTACACATCAATAGCATGTTTTGTTGAAGTACGAGTTTTGTTGTTGTTGTTGTACTATTGATCAACTTATCAACAATAGCACAACAGTAACAAGTTTTGAAATCAAAGCAACAATTCGATAATAATGATCTGTCCTTTTGGTTTGTTCTATTTTTGTACTCAGTTAGGAAGGAAATTTCTGTACGAATTCTCTGAAAATTCCTTAAATAATATTCGGAAAAACACTTGGAAGTTCTAAAGGAGCAGTTCGATACCCTGGGAAGTTTTCAAAAGAACTTCTGGCGTAATCTTCTTAGAAATTCCAGAAGTAATTCTTCTGAGCAAATATTAGCATTCTTGGCAAAATCTTTTGAAAATATCCAAGAAAATTCCTCGGAAAAAACTCCTGGTGAAATTCTCAAATAAATTTTCATAGAAATCTTAAGTTGAAATTCGGGACAAACCCTTGAATGGATTATGTTCATAATTCTGGAGCAATTTCTAGTGGAGCCTTTGAAAATCTGTGAATGATTCCGTGGAAGAACTTTCGGAGAAATTTCTGGAAGATTTTTCTTTTTCGTTCTCTTAGAATGAAGTAAAAACTGAATATAGTATTTTTCGATCATTTGAAGTATTGTTACTGTGGAGCGGACCTGGTGTGATGGTTAGAACACTTGACTATCACGCCGAGGACCTGGGATCGAAACCCACTCCTGACAAACTTGCAAAATGTGAGTTCTTCCTTCGGAAGGGAAGTAATACGTGGGTCCCGAGATGAACTAGCCCAGGGCTAAAAATCTCATTAATACAGATAAAAAAAATATTGTTACTTATATTATTAGTAGGTTTGTGAGACAAATAGAATACTTTTATATAATAAGTATCATAATTTACTTAGTAACAATTTTGATATCAAAACAAATTTTGATTTCCGATTATTATCAATAACGAAATCATATCAAAAATTGTTACTTAAATATTTTCAAATTTCAAAGTTATTAAGCTGTTATTCAAACTAACAAAACAAGTTATTAAAATGGTTTTCCAAGAACTTTTTTTGTTATGATATTTGTTATTTTGCCGCTTATGACAGACAAGTTTACAACATATTATGACATGTTAATAACTTAAAAATAATCGATTCTATTATTCAGTTATTTCACCCAAATAACACAGATTCTTATGCTGTTGTTATTCCCTTCTGCTCGGGTGGGGCAAGAGTTTCTTTTGAAGTTTTTGAGCTCAATTCAAATTATTTCTTTCGAGTGTCAAGGTTGTTCGAAGCCTTTTTGAAAAAGAGTCTTTCACTCCAAAAGTTATGGAAATTGATCAATATTTCGAAAAGTTATGACAAAATGTTGGTTTTTGATCAAATAATTGTAATATGCGATGGTGCTTCCAATGCATGGAATAAAAATGTAATGAAATCGAGTTCGATATTTTATTTTGGGGCGTAACTAGGTATATTTTGAAGATGCTTTAGCATGCATAAAGTTTAGTAAAAAAGATTTGGAAATCATATTTCACACATAGTGGGGCAAAAGTTCGAATTGTGGGACAAAAGTTCGAGTCATGTAGCAACTTTAGGTAAAAACCTAAAATTCTGCAAAATGTACATATTATCTCTAAAAGTGATGAAATTAGTGAAAAAGTTCGATCAAAGTTGAAAAAAAAATGTTGTTTTATCTGAATTTGGCGGAAAACTACTAATTTTTGTTGTAGTTAATTTAACCCTGATTTGGATAAAATCCAGATTGAAGTTTAAAGTGTAGTACAGTTCCAACATCAAATAAATGGTATTTCTATAACCAAAGTGTCAAAATAGTGTGCTACGGTTAGCGAAATTCTACAAACACTTGATTCGAACTTTTGCCCCAGTGGTGAGGCAAGAGTTCGAATAAGACACACACATACAAAAAGTGTTGTAACTCAAAACTGAAAAGACATTTGGCGTAACTTTGTTCAGCAAATTTTTAGCTCATGGATGATAGAATCACCATGTGCACATGGTATTCATATGTTTTTATCTGCTTCGATTTTTTGAAAAAGATTGAAATTTCAACTAGGGTCGAACTTTTGCCCCACTTTACTCTAATGTTATTTAACCTTCGAGTGATCGCGCTTTTGTATTTTGTACAACATTAGTGTATTAGTGTTGTATTGGCGGTGGTAGCCAACTGCCAAGACATAATCAACAATAGTATACGCCACAATAGTCGGTTTGTGGCTGCCGCTCTCCATCCTCGGTCACGCCCAATGCTCGCCAGGTCACGTTCCTGGTCCGCCCATCGTGCTCGCTGCGCTCCACGCCTTCTTGTGCCAACCGGATCAGTAGCAAACGCCAGCTTTGCAGGGTTGTTGTCCGGTATTCTTGCATCATGCCCTGCCCACCGTATCCTCTCGGCTTTGGCCACCTTACGGATGCTGGGTTCGCCGTAAAGTGCAGCGAGCTCATGGTTCATCCTTCTCCACCACACACCGTTCTCCTGCACACCGCCGAAGATGGTCCATAGCACGCGTCGCTCGAAAACTTGCAGGTCCTCCTCGAGCATGATCCATGTCTCGTGTCCATCCACAGAGGACCACCGGTCTTATTAGCGTTTTGTACATGGTGCATTTGGTGCGTGGGTGAATCTTTTTCGACTGCCGTTTCTTCTGGAGCCCGTAGTTGGCCCGACTTCCGCTGATGATGCGCCTCCAAATTTCACGGCTCACGTTGTTGTCAGCCGTCAGTAAGGACCCGAGGTAGACGAATTCCTCCACCACCTCGAAAGTATCCCCGTCTATCGTAACATTACTACCCAGGCGGATCCGGTCGTGTTCGGTTCCGCCTACCAGTATGTACTTTGTTTTTGAGGCATTCACCACTAGTCCGACCTTTGCTGCTTCGCGTTTCAGGCGGGTGTACAGTTCTGCCACCGTTCCAAATGTTCTGACGATAATGTCCATGTCGTCCGCAAAGCACACAAATTGACCGGATTTTGTAAAAATCGTTTCCCGACTGTTGAGCCCAGCTCGTCGCATCACACCTTCCAGAGCGATGTTGAAGAGTAGGCATGAATGTCCGTCACCTTGTCGCAGTCCCCGGCGAGATTCGAATGAACTGCATAGTTCACCCGAAACCCTTACGCAGTTTTGCACACCGTCCATCGTTGTTTTAATCAGTCTAGTCAGCTTCCCAGGAAAGCCGTTCTCGTCCATGATTCTCCATAGCTCTGTGCGGTCGATACTGTCGTATGCCGCATTAAAGTCGATGAACCGGTGATGCGTTGGGGCCTGGTATTCATGGCATTTCTGGAAGATTTGCCGTACGATGAAGATTTGATCCGTTGTGGACTGGCCGTCGATGAAACTGGCTTGATAAATTCCCACGAACTCATTCGTTAGGATTTATTCATAGGTGACAGACGCCGCAAGATGAGTATTGTGTTGTTCTTTGCTGAGTATTGTGTTGTTCTTTACAGAGAAGAACATTAATCAAGACAATTAGATGATTGGCATTGAACCACAAAAACCCCACAACAATTGGTGAGATCTTTCCAATATTATTTATTTATAAATACTTCTATTTCAGTATATTTACTTTATAACTGCATATCGACACCAACATTTCAAAAGGGCGTAACTGCTTTTGGAATCATCACCTTCTTTTAAAGCTGTGGATCATGTGTTATGATTTCCATGTTTTTCACAACAAGTACCAGATGGAAAAAACTCTCCTCTTTCCGACAACCACGGTGGGTTGAGTGTAAGGGAGGCAGTATGACCTACAGCTTTGAAATAAGGTATTACTTCCATGTAGGTGCCGATATAAGTTGAAAATTCGCTATTTTCAACATCCTTTCATCTATTGGAAGATGCTTCAGTTCTGGGCTCTTTCTAAGTTGATAAAGGGATTTATAAATGCTTGCAAGGACTTGGCCAGGTGTGTGGAGCTGAGTGAATCTATGACATTGTAGATAGTAGCGACATCAGCAATGTCAATGGAAATATTCAACTTTGCAACTCCATCCAAGATTTGTGCAAGTATTCATGCTATGCTATGCTATGCTAGGTGACAGACGCCGCAAGATGATCTAGGATAGCACTTTGTAGGCAGCATTCAAAACAATGATCGCCCTGAAGTTCTCACATGCCAAATGGTCGTCTTTTTTGTGAAGCGGGGCAGATTACTCCATCTTTCCACTACTCCGGTAGCTGTTCGGTTTCCCAGATCCTGGCTATCAGCCGATGCAGACAGATGGCCAACTTTTCTAGGCCCATCTTGATGAGTTCAGCTGCGAATGCGATACCATCCTTACCAGCTGATTTGTTGGTTTTGAGCTGATGAATGGCATCCTTAGTTTCCCTCAGCGTGGGAGTTGGGTCATTTCCGTCCTCCACTGCTTTGGCGTCGTCGCTTCCTCCGTTGCCGCGGTCTCCTGTGCCTACGTTCTCCACGCCATTCAAGTGCTGATCGAAGTGCTGCTTCCACCTTTCGATCACCTCACGTCCGACCATCAAGAGGCCTTCGTCCTTATCCCTGCATATTTCGGCTCGCGGCACGAAGCCGTTGCGGGATGCGTTGAGCTTCTGAAAGAACTTCTGTGTTTCTTGGGAACAGCACAGCAGTTCCATTTCTTCGCACTAGGCTTCTTCCAGGCGTTTTTTTTATCTCCCGAAAGAGGCGGGTCTGCTGTTTCCGCTTCTGTTTGTAACGTTCCACGTTCTGTCGGGTCCCTTGCTGCAGCATTACCGCCCTCGCTGCATTATTCTCCTCCAAAACCGTTCTGCACTCTTCGTCGAACCATTCGTTCCGTCGATTCCGTTCCACGTATCCGATGATTCTCTCGGCTGCGTCGTTGATGGCTGCTTTCACTGTACTGCACCAGTCCTCTAGAGGGGCCCCATCGAATTCGCCCTCGTCTGGCCATGCGGTCTCGAGATTCTGCACGTATGCTGAGGCGACATCCGGTTGCTTCAGTCGCTCTAGGTTGTACCGTGGTGGTCGCCGGTACCATACATTGTTGATGACGGAGAGTTTTGGGCGCAGTTTGACCATCACTGGGTAGTGGTCGGAGTCGATGTTGGCGCCATGATAGGTCCTGACGTCGATAATGTCGGAGAAGTGCCGTCCGTTAATAAGGACGTGGTCGATTTGAGATTCCGTCTGCTGTGATGATCTCCAGGCGTAACGATAAGGGAGGCTGTGTTAGAAAAAGGTGCTACGTGTGGCCATATTTTTGGAGGCGGCGAAGTCAATGAGTCGTTGGCCGTTTTCGTTCGCCTGCTGGTGGGCGCCGAACTTTCCAATCGTCGGTCTGAATTCCTAATCCTGGCCTACCTGAGCATTTAAATCTCCTATGATGATCTTCACGTCGTAGTTTGGGCAGCGGTCGTACTCGCGTAAAATGCGTCCTTATCATCATCAGTGCTTCCGAAGTGTGGACTGTGCACGTTTATTATGCTGAAGTTGAAGAATCGGCCCTTGATCCTCAACCTGCACATTCTTTCGTCGATCGGCCACCAACCGATCACGCGCCTCTGCATATTACTCATCACGATGAAAGCTGTTCCCAACTCGCGTATGTTGCCGCAGCTCTGGTAGATGGTATGATTACCTCTAACCATTCGCACCATGGATCCTGTCCAACACACCTCCTGCAGCGCTACGATGCCGAACTCGCGGTCCTTCAGTAGATCGACGAGTATGCGAGTGCTTCCAATGAAGTTGAGAGATCGGCAGTTCCACGTAGCGAGTTTCCAATCGCAAGTCCTTTTTGTTCGCTGGGGTCGTTGCCGTTGGACTCGCTTCGTATTATTCTGTTGCTGATTTTCCGTTACAATGTTTTTTTTTTACGGCTGGCTCGTAGGGCCTCTCACCAACCCCTTACTTTCCGGAGGACCATAGTGCACAGTTGAGCTTAGAGTCCTTTCCTTGCACTCGGACGTAGATCAGCCGCCCCTGACATGGGGATCAGACGCTGTTGTGAGCAGTTTCTCCAGAAGAACAGACGCTCAGGTTTGCAGAAGCAAACCCCCCCCCCCCCCCCCCTTTCATTTCAGCCTATGACCAAAGTTCCCACCGGGGTTGGTTACCCGATCTTCCCTAATGTTGCTCGTAGTTTCCGGCCGGTAGCACGAGGAGGTATCTGAGAAGGATCTGAATTGCGCAGCATACCCAGCCTTTACCGTTGCCCTGACAACCAGCTTATGAAGCCAAAATTTTTAAAATTAAGCTTAAGAGCGGTTTTTTCATCCTTTGTTCAGCAATAATGTTTGTTTGGGATATTAACATTTAAAACCAAAGACAAGCCTAGCTTTACCAAACACCGTATGTAACATATGTAAACAAAACAGAGATTCTCACATGAGGCGCTGAATGATTTGTTAAAAATATCCGTATTTTCCACGTTTCAGAAATGCTCAATGTATGAGTTGCTATGGGAACAGCAAACTTCCCCTTCGATTTTCTCCGTTCGTGGATTTTGTTAGATACGGTGTTTGGTAAAGTTAGGCTTGAAGAGAACAATAAAAACCGATGGGGTGGGGCACAGGCATTTTTCCATATGTCCTGGCTTTAAGGCCTATGCTTAAGCGCCATTACACGCTCATTGAAACGAAAGAGAAAGTATAATGATCCCCCAAGCAACACACATGGTTACATAACAGTCACGGCGGCGCATGCAAGGGTGGCACAGAAGTCACTGTGACTTATCGCGGTACCACTCGGTGATGCCGGTTCGACGAAGAGTGCCAAAAAGAGACAAACGAGCAGAATACCGCAAGGATTCGATTGCTTGAGGTCGGCACCTGCCTAACAGGAAGCGTTAAATGGTGACAAAAGCAAAACAGAGACGAATCCATCGCAACAAGAACTGAAAGCACGAAAAAAGTGTAATTGCTGAAGTGCAGGAGCACAAGAGCCGAAACGAGATGCGGATATTTTATGCAACTGTGAATGGTGTGTGGCATAAAACTGCACCAATTTCAATTTTTTTTTTGTTGTTTTCCATTTAGGAATTTTCTGCCGTAGGCAGGTTCATCTCGAAATATGTCAACTGTGTTCAGTGACAAAACGTGGCAGCTAGGTGAAAAGAGCAATTCGTAAATTTGTTGAATGAAAAACAACAAGGCTACTGATTGTGAGATGAACTTGAACCCAGTAGATCTTCTTAAGAACAGAAGCGATCAGCTGCATCTATCAGTCCACAAGATAATAAAGACATGGAAGTATGAAGGATTGTCCAATAGCTGATTTAAAGGCCTTGTAAGTCCAATCTACAAGAAAGGGTACTTATTACAGTGGCATTGTTGATAATTATAGATACATTACCCTTCTTAATTCGGCGTAATGGAGACTGTCCCGTGTACTATTTAACGGACTGACACCATTTGATGAGTGTTTCGTCGACGAATACCGTGCCTGCTTAGCTGAGGATAGGCTTGGTAATAAACTCGACTAAGAAAAAGTATATGACTGCGGGTAGAAACCGTGGCAGGCTTACTGAAAGGTGGTGGTAAAACCGAGGTTGTGATTGGCGTGGATGTGTTTGAAGTTATTGTAGAATTTCGTTAGTATACTCGTGATATAAGATTCCATGCTGATTGTGGGGATGCAGAGGTGATCTCGGTCTTTAGTAGCAACAACCAACACACTCTAACATTCCTTTCCCTTCCCAACTGACTATAAGGACGTGGCCGGCGCCGTTATTGATCCAAAATGTTTGAGCTGTTTAAATTGCACTTTGAGAATAAGTGGAGTATCCCAGCCCTTATTCATTTGGATCTCAGTGCAATTGGAACCAGCTTAGATCAATCACGGAGTAGCAACCATTGACATGTATAGTCAGATTTGATCGTTTTTGATCGTTGATCGTGATATAAGATTCCATCGATTTCGTCGAGATCTTGATAAGTTTGTTGTGAAATGGGGTTGTTTTTACGAAGGCTTTAAAAACAATTTGTAGAGGAATTTTGTGTGAAACTCTGGTGCTGACACTGCTGGCGGATTGATTACCATGATATTTTTTGTAGAAATTAAGTAAAGAAAGTTCTAAAACGACTACTGAGGATGTTTTTATCGATCTCTCCAACATTTCAAATGTTGAAGATGTTCTTTGAAAAATTCAAATCAAATTACTCGTTAGAGGTAAGGTGGTGTGCTGCTACTATTGCCATAGGCTCTCCGTACCTACAGTAATTGATGCAGTCCTCTGCAATGTAACCAACGTTGTGGTCACTCCACACGGCCGCCATGGCACAAGAAAGACGCGAAGCGAAGATCTCGCGCAGATCAGACACACGTACGTTACATGTTTAACTAGTGTCCGTGCCATGTATGTCATCGATGGCAGTCAGCGGTCGTCGGGGTCTTGCCATTACCCACCAGCACCCCTCTCCATGACCACCGTCGCCGTCCATCTCCATCGAGAGAGAAGGTATCGATTCCCAATATCGAACTGGATGGATGTAATGCAACAGCCTCCTCCTACTTATACATCGATAGATGGCGCGCGATCCGTGGCTGCTGGAACCTCCCCTCTTGGACACAACATAATCGTCGTTCGTAGTAGGTTCATCGCCGCCGTCGTCGCATCGCATCGGTGGGCAAAACTGTGCAATAAGTGTATCATCGCTGATTGCGCCAGGATGGGATTCCTAATAAGTATGTTTTACTTGACCGATGAACACATGTTCCACTCTGTAATGCTGCTGGCTGCTGATGCTGTTGACTGCCTGCAATGTGTGCGACAGCTGTTGGTTGGTATGTGGCTTTTTAAATTGTTGACTTCGAGTTGTTGTTACACAGGAAGTAAAACGGTGGACACCGAAGAATGTTCTTTTTGATTGGAAAATTTACATAAATTCCAGTTTGTACAAAAGGATAAGTAATTAACAGGATTTTTTACAAAATTATAAAGTTGTTGACAGTATGACTGTGCTAAATGAATATTTTTCATTCTGACATTACGTCCCAACTAGGACAGAGCCTGTTTCTCATTTGCATTTTGTGGCTATTAATTAACCTATTTCATGCATATATAGAAAATTTCATTTATAACTCAATAGGGTTTTTGTCCATATTCCCGGCACTACATGTAAACAAAATTGTGCATTACCAAAATTCACAACGAAACGACCGTTTTCGCCCACTTCTTCCATCTGAATCAGATACCGTGATTTCGGGTGAAATGGATCATTGGGGTGGAATTGATCAACGTGAGGGCCATTTTATTTGTTAAAAATAACGCTTTAAATTTAAAACAATTTGTAAAAGAATTCATCATCTGGCTCAAGAGTTATTGAATGATGAGTTTACGTGTTTTACAGTCAAATAGACACATATTTCTGTATAAAATTCAATATTTTCCGAAATTGCATGTTGCCGAAGGTGTATCGCAAATGTTATGAATATTCGAATAAATGTTTCTAGCTGCCAAGTATTCGCTAAACCCGATTGTACTTTTCTCGAAGTTATAACATATTTAGTATGGAAATTGCATACTTTAAGGCGTTTTCTAAAGATTTATTTAACTTCAAACATGAAAAATTTAAAAAATAGTAGACTTGTAAAAGTTTTGCATAGCTTTTTGCATTCTGTGGTGGTTAATGCAGGTTAAAGCAATTCAGTATCATATTTTATATTTTATATAACTCATTTTGATATCATAATAGCCAATTTTTCCGAACTGGTTCATTATGCAACTGAAATGAGTTGCATAATGAAAAATAGTTGTATAATTGAACATTATGCAACTAAAATGGGTTGCATTATGAAAAAATCATTGCATAAAATGTTGTATGGAACTCGTTGCAAAACTCATTTTTTTAGCACTCTTCGTACCGTGATTTCGGGTGAAATTGATAACTTTTCACAGTTTTTGGCTTCTACTTTTTGAATAGTTATCGATATGGTCAAACTCAATGCTTTAAAACAAGTACGACCACGGGTTTTATCAGTCAACGAGGTTGAAACTTTTGATGCAAATCATTTTATTGCAATAAATATCATTTAAAATATAAAATCAGAAATTTTAGTTTAGGGGTGAAATTGATCAGTCAGTAAAATGTCTTCGTAAGTGCTTAATAGTTATTTATGCAACAAGTTGCAAAATGTTGATTTTTTCAGCACGAGTCGTACATTTATCCAACGAGGCTTGCAAACATTTTTTTATTAACATTTTACTCACTGATCAATTTCACCCCGAAAGTAATATTTTTGATTTTTCAATTTAAATAATATTTTTTGTAATAACATGATTTACAGTAGAATTTTCAACCTCGGTGACTGATGAAAACCATGGTCGTACTTGTTTTAATGCATAGAATGTAATCATATCGATTAGTATTCAAAATTTATTCTCCAAAAACTGCGAAAAGTGATCAATTTCACCCGAAATCACCGTACCTTAATTGTGTGAACTTGTTGTTAACAGTGATTGTTTGGAAGATTTTCTGTCGCAAAGTTGATTTTGAATGAGTTTACTGCACTTAGTCCAGCGCCAATTCCCGGCACCAGTGCTAAACTTACAGCAAAATAAAATGGGAAATCACTTCGGCACCCATCTTTGAGCTAACCAAGTGCACTCGCCTGCGTGTAATACATAATTGTTTTGAGCAGTTGTGCGGCTTCAAAGTGAACGTGTAGCTCATTCACTGTGAATCCCGTTGCGGAAATGTTGTGGGAGATGATTACCTACGGAAGCGCATTCGGAAAATATGCGGCAAGTGATATTTTCATTTGTTTTGCTGTGAGGTGCGGGGAATTGACGCGGTTGCCCAAGTAGTTCGAAACCCTATATGTAGGGAATTAGGGTAACATGAGTCAGTGCACTCATTTCTAATCGCTCCTGTGTATCATAATCCAGTAAAGAAACCCTTACCTTACCACCCATAATTTTCTTGTGAGTTAGAGCTAATTTCATACAAAACTCAACATACATATGCGGGAAATTAGGGTAAAATGAGCATAACTACATCCACGTGGACACTGTCATTGATTCTAATCGATTCCTTGTAGCATAATCCACTAAAAAAACACTTCACAGCATACCACTCTTAAATTTCTTGTGAGTTATATAGCTAATTTCATATAAAACTCAATATATGCGGGGCGTAAGGGTTAAAATCACTTCTAATCGCTCCCATGTATCATAACCCACTAAAAAACACTTCATAGCATACCACCCTTAAGTTTCTTATGGGTTACAGAGCAAACATAAAACTCAAAATATGTAAGGAATTAGGGTAAAATGAACATAATTACATTCGCGCGGTCACTACAATCACTTCAAATCGATTCCTTGCATCATAATCCTTCAAATAAACGCTTCTTAACATACCACCCATAAGTTGCTTGTGAGTAATAAAGATAATTTCAAACAAAACGCCATATGTGTAGGGAATTAGGGTAAAATAGGCATAAATACATTCATGCGCTCACCGCAACCACACACAATCGATTCACTACATCTTAATCCTTCCGAAAAGCAACCCGCATTCATGTTTCATAAACGTTTTAGAGCTAGTTTGACATAAAACTCAATAAAAATTGGGGAATAGGGCAAAACCTACCTAAAAATCAGTTTGAAGTTTGTATGGGAGCAATTTGTCGAATCACCCCTCGTCGCATTTGTACTGGGCGGAGCTGTCAAGTAGTTGTCCAGCTGTCAAAAGATGATTTAAAAAAATCTCTTTGAAGTTGATTTTAGGTACCAAAATAAAGTTTTAAAAATTTAAAAAAAAATCATAGTGGCTCAGAAAAAGAAGCTCTTCCGTATAAAGTAAAAAATTCAATACATTTTCCAATATTTAAAAACCCAATTTAGAGATTAGTGACAAGCACTTGATAGAGTGTGATTTACTGGTTGTGCTGTATTTGCCGACACAAAAATTTTCCCAAAAAATCATTCTAACAAAAAAAATCTTTCGGAAATTTGTCCGAGTATTCGACCAAAAATTACCTTACGGATTCTTTTAAGAAATCTTCCATGAATTCATTCAGGAATTTTCTTCAGGGATTTGTTTATAAATTCCTCCCATTCTACAAAGTCTACAAAAAAATCTTTCAAAGCAGCTTGCATGATTAACTTCTGAAATTCCACATTTTTTTTCAAAAAAATATTAATGAATTTGAGCAGAAAATCTTCCAGGGATTCTTTTAAAAATTCGTTCTGGGACTCCTTCAGAAATTTCTTTGAACTACCGAGACTCCTTAATAAAACTTTCAGCGTAATAAACTTCAGAAACTATTCCAGAGTTTTTCAGGAAATGCGTTCAAAAGTTACTTCAAAAATGTGAACTGTGGTTACTTTGGAAATTATTCCAAGGATTTCACCAGGAATTCCCCAACAACTTCCAATTTCTCCAGAAATTCCACTAGGGATATCTCCAGAAGTCTCACAATTTCTATCAGAAAATCTTCGTGGAATTTCTTTGGAAAAAATGTAAGATCCATTCAGGAATTTTCTGCAGGGATTCCTATAGAAACTGTCCTAGAGGTTCCTTCTTAATTTCTTCGGGAGATTCTTTCAGAATAATTCTTTATTATAAATTTGACTCTAGGGGCAAGGCAGTTCTGACGAGAGCAAATGAGTGTTCAAGGTGTTGTTCAGAATTCCTCACAGCTCCTTAGAATTTCTCCCATTTATGCCAAAGTGTGATTTGGCACCAATGTCAAACTGCAGTGTTGGGTGTGCTGAATGAAAATTGCAGTTTTGGAGGTGTCTTTCAACATATTTCGTCGATCATCCCTAAAAAGAGTATCTTAGAATTTCTCAGAGTTGCTCTCGTTTGCACAGTGTCTTGCCCTTAGATTTGACTAATAATTTCATCAGAATATCTGCGGATTTTCCTCCAGAGATTTCTTTACAATTATTTCCAAGGCATACCTTGAAAAAACTTTCACAGATGTTTCGATTCTGTGTTTCGAAATTCTTTCAGGGACTCCTTTGGAAATTCCTAGTAGATTTACTTTAAAAAATCATCCTGGAAATCCTTAAGAAATTTAGTCAAAAATTCCTTTAGACTTAACCTTTCAGGACGCGCGCCATCAAGTAGCTGAAACTGCACCGCGCTCGCGCTGTATACGACGAGCGAGGTTTTTTTTGGTAGTGTTGTACATTTAACAACGACGCACGTTCTGAAGGGTTGAGAATGTCCTTCAAATACTTCTCCAACAACTCCTTTAAAAAACCTTGCACGAGTAGATTCCAAAAAAAATGCATGAATTTCTTTAAAAAATTTTGGCATAGATGGTTCCAGAAATTCATATACGAATTTCTTCACTTTTTTTGACAAAGGAATCAGCAATTGTTCAAAAAATTACTGTGTTTTTTTTTAGAAAATAATTCACGGATACATTAAGAATCAGAAATTCAGAACTCCTTCAAAATTTTCTTATAAGCTTTCTAAAGAATTTGCTTCAAAGATTGCTTTATAAATTCAACAAGAAATAGGAAATTCCCAAGATTTATTCACATTGCTTTAGATATTCCTACAAAACATTTCTCTTCCAAAAATTGACCCACGGATTTCTTAAGAAAGTCTTAGAAAATCTTCCAAAAATTCCTTCAAAATTTTTTCTACAGGGTCTATCAGAGATTCTAATAAGTAATCTTGCTGGAAGACATTCTTGCAGAGATTCCTGCAGAAATTCACACAGAGGTTTCATCAGAAATTCCGCCGGAGTTCCTCCAAGCGTATCTCTTGGATTTTTTCTTTAGATTCCGCCAGGAATTCATTGAAAACATGTTTAGGATTTATATTAGGGAATTTTCCTGTTTTTTTGCCAGAAATTCTTTCAGGATTTCATTTAGAATTTTCTTCGGATTTTTATTTTAATTCCTTCTGAAATTTCTTCAGCGATACTTTTGGAAATATCTTTAGAAACTTCTCCAATATTCCTACAATTACTTCAGAAATTTTAGTAGAGATTTCTTCAAAAGTTGTTCCATGAATTAATTCACAAGATGTGCTAGTAGTTTCTTCAGGAATTGCTGAAGCGGTTCCTTCAGAGATGCCTCCAGCAATTCATCCATGGGAATGTACCAATGAAGGGCCGCTGAAATCAGGGAGCCTTGACTAACTAGCTCTGATTTTACCATGACAGCACTTGAATCTGACATCTTGTCAGTAAACTGCAGAAGCGTTACAATGATCTGTTTATGAAATTTGTTACAAATTTTGGGAATTCAAACAAACGAAGACATCTACCAAAATTATCAGGAATATATTTCAATCCTCGGTGAGGAAGTCATAAGAAATCTTGAAAGAAGTTTGTTGAAGAAAAGTCTGGCGAGCGTCTCACCCCCCCCCCCTTCAAAAATTTTTGGCTGGATTTTGAATTTTGAGGGGGCAGATAAAAAAAATATTTATCAAAATTTCGGGTCTTGCTCAGAATTCTTTAACAAATCCGATGAGTTTTTAATATTTTTCAAATTAAATGCTTTATTATTTTTATCCCCTCCCCCCTCGACCGGTCCAAGAGTGGTGGGACAAAAAGTAAAATTAATATTTGTAGCGGCCTTAGTTAGTTTTTGGTAAATCATCAAAAAAAAAGCTTGAAAATAAGGCCTTTTTCAAATACCACTTTTAAGACTCGATGAAACATCACACTTTTAGACTTCATTGGCGCTGCAGTCTTGGGGAATCAAAGCGACTGTTTTACATTTGTGACGATGTTTCGACTCTATTTCGAGTTTTTATTAACTTGCTCTGTTGTCAATGCGGAACAAATTCAGTTCTCTTCTTGACCCATTCTCACCCTCTAAAAGGGGCAAGAATGGGTCCATTTTCATACACTTGTAGTTTTAAGGAAAATGAACGAACTTTAAATATTTTTATGCAACTCAGTATCATAATTTACATTTTATATAACTCATTTTGGTATCATAATATCCAATTTTTCCGAACTGGCTCATTATGCAACTGAAATGAGTTGCATAATGAAAACCAGTTGTATAATGTTCATAATGCAACTCACTCGAGTTGCATTATGAACATTATGCAACTCAAATGGGTTGCATTATGATAACAATCATTGCATAAAATTATGTATGGAACTCGTTGCAAAACTCGATTTTTTCAGCACTCTTCGTATTTATCCAACTCGGCAAGCCTCGTTGGATAAATGTACGCCTCGTGCTGAAAAAATCAACTTTTAACAACTCGTTACATAAATAACTATCTGATCATTTGTGCATGCATTACCAAAGATCACATTCCAGTGATCAAAGGACTTTTTCATGCGAAGAGTTATTAAACATTGAATGTGGACGTATGTATTTTTTGACCCATTCTCACCCCCAACGGCGGTATTTATAAAAAATAAAGTCGACACCGCTCAAACGTCAAATTTTCTGTGAGTGTAAGCAGCATTATAATGGGTGCTCCACAAAACAATGTATTCATATGAAATGATCCGCGTGTCAAAAGGATGAAAACTCCTGCATTATAAGTCATCATAATACAAATTGCAAGTTTTAAACTGAATGGATATTAAAAACTTTAGCATTAAAATGTACTTAAAATCGAGGTAAAATTTACATAATATCGAGGGTCTGTATAATCGAGGGTCCCCTAAATCGAGGTATATTTCAGTTGAAGCTTTACTAAGCACACGGCTGCGCGTGTTTTTGCCGAGCCCGCAAATCTGTTTTGAGGGTGTACTTTGTTACGTTAAAGGGTGGCATTCTCATCTTCATACCTTTATTTGTTAGCCAGACGCCATCCATAAAATTCACTTAGGATATGCACATTTGACCCACATAAAAGAGAAAGACGATGCAAATCGTAAAAATGACACATTGAAGGAGGAACACCGAACAGAAACCAATCTCAGCTTTCCGACTTCCGGTACTTTGGATTGCATCCTCCATATTATGTAAATTTAAAATTTTGAAAGTGCAAAAGGATTTACGCTCTATTTCTATGTTGCATGTGTGCTTTTTGATTATAAGCTTCAAATATGAAAATAGGCCGGGGCCCGTGGCGCAATTGGTCACACGTTTGCTTCATAAGCAGATGGTCATGGGTTCGATCCCAGCCCCGGCACTTTCGTTAGTTCCTCTTTCGCCCTGAGAGCAGCTGACACTGATCCTCTTCTGAGACCATGGCTCAAATGGACCCTGATACTTGGACATCGGCGAACGGCAACTCATAATGGACCCCCAATCGAACTGGAAAAGGAACAACCAACAGCAACACAGCAACATTCTTATGCTCATCATTCTACCATGGTAGGGTAGAAAGTGAAAACAGCGCAACTGCAACCAGTTCGATATAGTAGAATTAGAATAGAATACATTTAGACGCTGTACAAAGTGTAAGTACAGCTTCCAATTAAAATCGCTCACGCAGTGCCCTAGTGGACAAAAGAGCTGTAAATTAGGTTAAGTGGTTGAAGAATGAAAAAAGTATGAAAATAGTTGACGTCTTATTTTACTAGTGAAATATTGCGTTGCAATTGCATTAAGGACAGACTTGCTAGAATCCCAAAATGGCCGCCACAATGGCCGACTTTGGTACCTACTCACGATTCGACCGCACAAATCTCTTCGTAAACAAAACCAGCGCACCTGAGTTTCTTGTTTTAAGCTTATTACAAGTGAGCAAGAACAGAATAATGAAATGCACTATTGTTTGAAGCTTGCTTCTTGAGATTTGTGCGTCTGAAGTTTTGATGCTCTGCTGAAGCAGGATCTCAAGACGTTTGTCCTTAAAGGCCAACTGCTTTTTGATTAACTGACAGCTTTAATCTCCGCAATGGTATATCAAAATTGCTAATATCTTGATTGTTTGCTAAGTTGTTCGAATCATAGTAAAAGTTAAATAAAATTTGCTGATATGAAGTGTGCAGGGTAAACTTATTGTTTATTTCCCTTCGCAAAAATCAGACTGACTGATTGCGTCAATCTAAATCTGTTGAACGCTCATTTAGCTTTCAGATATTCAGTTGCACATTAGGCATCTGATTGTGATTAAATAATAAAACCAATTATTGTTGATCATTGTGGTACGCAAATTAGATTGGATAACCTTACTAATAAGGCTTTCACTTTCATAATACTTTGTCTCAGGCAAATACATACTACTACCAAAACTAGATATAAATTTCCACTCCATTTGTCAAACCAACCACCACCTAACGAGCTAACAATTTGTTTTCTTTCTCATTTCAGACGGAGGCAGCATGGAGCTCCCAATCGTAGAAAATAGGTAATTATCCATCTGGCACCCCTCGGATGCATAACAATCACCCAAATATCCAATTCAGCAATCCAGCACAGCACAGCACATGGATTACGTATAGCCCTCACTCGGTCGACCTCAGAGTGCCATAAGCGTCATAAACTGACAAAAATTGTTCATAATTTCGGATCGTGTGTGCAGCAGCAGCAGCAGCAGCTGATGGTTTACATGGGACCACGGTCTTGGGGCTCCCCGGCTAAAACAAATCCAAATTGGCGTGCGCGCCTTTACCCGAACGACGACGTACCTACATACCTACATGTGTTGTTATGAGACTAAACGATATTCCTTCGATGAGTGGGTTCCTTTGAACAAGCTCGACTCTCGCCTAGAGCTGTGTAGCTATGTCGGTAGTTTCCTGCCCGGTTAGTGATCGAAAAATCGACAGAAAATCCGGTAATTATACAGTACGGGAGAGTTTTTTTTTTTACCGAGGCTTGGTGCATTTCCCACGAGTCATGATTTTTCATCACGCTCTCTGTTGGCTTGAAGGTACATACCTGGAAAGGGTGTTGAGCGCAAACTGGGCAAATGACGGTGTTGTGTTTTGGGTTAACGTACGTTGATATGGTAGAACAGTACATTCACAGATGATGCTTTTCTTTTCGAACGTTTTCAGTTTTCCCTGCGGGCGTTATTACGAGGTCATCAAGCATTACTGTGAATTTGGTTGCAATCTTCACAAAGTTAATTTCCAAGAAAATGTTCATTCAATGCAGCACAGCATACCGTCAAAGGGACTATTTTGTATAGATTTTTCAGGATCGAAAGACGTAGAAATAACATTACTACTTACTTTCCGTCCTGACCACCCACGGCGATGCAGAGAGCCGAATCAAAAGATCTCCACCATGGGCAATTGCCCACCATCGCCTTGACCTGTACCAAGCTAAAATTAATGTCGATTTCCTTTATTTCTATGTTGAGGTAGCACCGTCATAAGCTTCTGGGCCTACCTCTGCTGCAATATCCTTCTGGGTTCCAATCTAACGCTTGCTTGCAGATTTCCTTTCCGCCCCTGCGTAGAGGACCTCACCCACCTCCACTTCCGCTTCCGATGACTTATCTGATCTGATCTGAAGGCGCAAAAGCAGCCTTTTACTCCAAAACCATGGGGGAATATCTGCTCAACAGATACCTGAACAGGTAGGTCCAGGTAGTGTGGGGCTAAGGTCGTCTTCTACAACAAAAATAAAATACCGGACTATTCTCTCCTCGACTCACTAAACACATTCCCATTGTCACCAAACCCTACGTCTCTCCAGATCCACCAAGAAGGCATTACTTCAGAGAGGGACTAGTCGCGTAGCAACGAACATCGACCACTCGCATTGGAGAGTCCACCAAGATAGCATGTTGGCGCTTAGCCAGTTTCCCGAGTGGTCCTCACCACTCCCTTTGTCTTATGAAGGCGGGCAGCGTTCACCATCACGCCCGCCCCTAACTGTTTTGTAAGCACCAAGAACTGATGCCTACCTGCAATCAGATCTGACCTGCTGAAGGCAAGGGTAACACTACCCTTCAGGCCTTATCAGCTACACCAGAAGGTTGCTGACAGTAGGGGCTCCACCTGCCCTTACCGGGGGGACCCCTTTCCAACTGCGGGCTCCGATCCAACCCAGTTGACTGACGCCTCGAAATCAACGGACGTTCTCTCCGCGGCCACTTAATCGCTGTAAGGGTCGATTTCGACCGCAGGGTACCGGCATGGCCTACGAAGCCGATTCCGAACCCTTGGACCACTTCCTGTACTGCATCTGAACTAACCATTCTCTGAGCCCACGCGCCATCTCCTCTGTAGCTCCAATACGACGTGGGTGCCGTTAAAACGGCATTCCAGCCAAACTTATCCCTACACATCCTCTGGACAAGATTGTGCAAGCATGTGGTCACGCATTGTGCGTGAACGCGGGCACACAAACAAAACGTGTTCCGCCGTTTCCTCTAAACCTGCACGAACCGGACGTTCGGGAAAACCCGCATGCCCGAAACGGTGGAGATGTAGATACTGTCGGAAGCAACCATGGCCTGACAGGACCTGGGTCAGGTGGAATGTAACTTCCCCAAGGCGCCTGTTAACCCAACTATCTACCCTCGGAATCAGCCTGTGGGTTCACCTTCCATTGGTGGAACAGTTGTACGCGCGCTGCCATTTGATCATGGTGGCCGATCTGGCAGTCCTGCGTATGCCTCTTGTGCTGCGCATTTCGAAGCACTCTATGTCCTCCCTGATAAGGATACCGATAGGCACCATATCAGTGTTGAGGCAGAGTGCATCGTATGACACGGTACGGTACACGTTCGTAATCCTCAGGCATATCAGCCTATAAGTCCTTTCCAACTTACCACGGTAGCTTTTGGTACTTAGCGCCGTGCCCCAAGCCGAACCACCATACCTTAGTATGGACGAGGCGGCACTAGCCAGAAGCTTGCGTTTGCTGGCTCACACCGCAGAGCTATTGGACATCATCTGGGACAGTGCCACTATAGCTGTGAAGGCTTAAAAAAAGACACTACACAACGTGGCTACCGCAGGTAAACTTACCGTCGATCATCACGCCAAGTGTTTGACGGAGCGCTTCGACGTGATAGTGCAATCGCCTACACTGATCACTGCTTGCTGCTCCGATTTCCGGTTGTTCACAACCATCACCTCAGTCTTGTGGTGAGCCATCTCCAGTTTCCTGGACCTCATCCTCCACAACCTTGATCGAGTGAGTAGTAACTCCACTTCATCGATCGACTCACCGTAGACTTCCAGCGTAATGTCGTCAGCAAAGCCGCCGATCTCCACTCCCACCGGGAATTCTAACCTCGTCGTACATGACATTCCATGATACCGGACCCAGGACAGAACCTTGTGGAGCTCCTGAGGTTATGTGAAAGCACTTCCGACCCACCTCCGTGTCGTAAACTAGTACACGATTCTGAAAGTAGCTTTCGAGAATCTTGTACAGGTACCCCGGTATCCCCGGTATGCGCAGGCGGTAATGGTGGTAATAAAAGAGTACCATGGTGGAATACCGAGGTCTACCGGGTGATCAAACTTAGGCGCAAGCACCTAAGAGCCCTACGTAGGCTGGCTCCCGATGACCCCAGACGGCCTAGTAAGTTGAAGGAACTTCAACTTGCGCGTGCCAAGGCCAGGAAAGTCATCTGGGAGGCCAAGGAGGGCGCGTGGACGGACTTCATAGCTAAGATCACTGAGGCCACTAGTTCTGCAGAACTATGGAGGAAGGTCAAAGCTGTCAGTGGTAAGAACAGATACGCGGAAAAAGTGATACGAGTACAGAACAGTTTCACCAATGATCCAGGTACGGTCGCTGAGGCCTTTGCTGACCTATTTGGCCTCCTTATTGATAATAAGTTAACCTTTATCAAGCATGTCAAGCAAGTGAAGGAGAAACTCAATACAAAGTTGAATATACTTCGGGCCTTGAGTGGACGCTTCTCTGAAGCCTCTCGTAGCACTTTGATTAAAGTAGCAAGGGCAATGTGTGTCCCAAGCGTACTTTGCGGTTCCGAATTGTGGAGCAGAGGTAGCACTGCGGTGCTAAACATTCTAGAACCTCAGTACAATGAGATTTTTAGAATCTGCTCAGGCGCCTTCAAGACTTCACCGGTAGCTTCTCTACTGGTGGAGTGCGGAAGACTACCACTGGTACATCTGGTAGCGGAGGACCTGGCTACTAAGGCTGCGCAGGCCCTGGAAAGGGACCACCTAGCAGGTGGGATGCCGGTAGTCCAGCGTGGATCGAGTCAGTGGCACGATCTTACGTCGACGAACCTACCTTCATTAGCCACTAGGCCTCCCCTATGGCAACGGGCATGGGACGCGGACGTCCCTAAGATCGACTGGCGAGTGAGGGAGAAGTGCGGTGCTGGTGCCAACCCCGCGGTAGCTCAGGCTACCTTTAAAGAGGTCGCAGCTTCGTACGCAGATAAGCCACAGTATTTCACCGATAGCTCATTAGTGCAAGAGGAAGTAGGTTATGGAGTGTCTGGGGAGGTCATAAGCCGCTGCGGCTGGTTACCCGGTCTCTGTGGTATCTTCTCAGCTGAGGCCTATGCATTACTGCAAGCTTGCAGGCATGCAAATGGGTTTCAGGCTGTTGTCTTCTTGGACTCCACGAGTTGTCTTTCCGCCCTAGAGCATGGGAAAGTTGGACTGATTGAGGTGCAACAGTACACAAACATAACCTTTGTCTGGGTACCTGGACATGCAGGTATCCCGGGCAACGAGGCTGCTGATGTTCTAGCAAACCAGGGTCGTCATGCACCGCAGGAGGTAACTTCGGTGCATCTCTGTGACGTAACCCGCTGGATCAAGCGGACCTCCAGAAAAACGTGGGACTCGGCCTGGTATCTCAACCGGGACGCTTTCCTACGAAGGATAAAGAACGACACACAAGAGTGGAGACATGTTCCTAGTTCTCAAGATCTGAAGATTCTGACTCGGCTGAGAATTGGACACACTCGGCTCACTCATGGGTCAAGATTCGGTGGTAATACGGCCTACTGTCAGGGTTGCGGACAAATACCAGATTTTTTTTTTCCTCCCCTGTTGGGGAAATTAACCCACTGCGTCCAATAGGCTGAACTTTTGTGGCATGTCCCGTTTTGATATTCGCATCTAGCCAGCTAATTACCATGTGTCAAGTAATCAGCTACTGCCACGACGCGTCGTCTCCCAGTCAGGTGCAATGGAATTGATAAACTCCAAGACCTTCCCAGGTTTTGCAGACCAGATCTCACTGGGTTGCAAGCAACCACTATTTAGAAATCTTTGCCTGCGCGTGTATAAAGCACCACAACTGCAAAGCAGATGTTCCGAGGTTTCACGTTCTGTATTACAGAAACGACAGATATCACGCTGAATATGGCCAATATTTTTCAAGTGATACCTGCTCGGGCAGTGTCCAGTTACTAGGCCAGTGTATGTACATAGAGCTCTCTTGTTGAGCTGTAAGAGCTTTTTGGTTTTATAAGCATTTGGTGTTATAAGTCGTTTTGACTGATTGCAATTCTTGACGTCCATCCAATTGGATATCACTCTCTGCTCAGCCCAGCGTTCCATTTTAATTGTACAGTTTGATATAGATGTAACGCACATACTAGTACACTGTCCCGCGCGAGCGGAATTTAGGGCGGAACACGGCGTTCGCGGCTCAATACTGGAAGTATTGGCGAACGACCGTAACGCGGAAAAAGCAGTTATTAAGCTGATTAGGGCACTAGGGCTCTATGATGCTATCTAGTGGATTAGGGCTCTGGTGCTCTATGACGCTAGGGTTAGCGTAGGAATGAGGAAAGAGTTTTAAAGGCGAGTTTAAGAGGGATCGCTAGCTACGATACGCGAGATACCGTACTTGGACAAAGTACTGGGCACGGCAGTACCATGACTTAGAGGTTGGCTCTCTAAGCATTGAAGTTGAACTTGAAAGAAAATGACGAAGGTGTCCGTCATCAGGTGATTCAATGAGAGGAAAGACTCGCGCATAACTCTAGTCCTCGGGAGTGAAGGACACCAGCCTGAGGTATCTAATAAATCGAAAGAAAGAGTATAAGAGATTTATAGGGAGGAGGGCGTCTCGTGCAATGTGATGTCAACACGATTCGCCGACCAAGGAGTAAGCTGTCATGCATCAGGTGGTTCATACCTTATGCCGTCACGAATGAACTCTATAGTTTAAAGTGACGTTAATGAAAATGGTTCAGACGCAAGAGCGTATCGGCAATAGCAGACCAGCTGGCGCTATTAAACACATTCCTTACATCCAGAGTCACTACCGCACAGAAGCGAATTCTCCTCCTCTTAGGCTCGAGTGCTTTCTTGGCGGTTTTTGTAACCGACAAGATAGCGTCTACGGTGGACCTCCCCTTCCGGAAGCCATACTGGTTGCTCCAAAGACCATTTTCGCCCTCGGTGAACCTCAACATTCTACTGAGGATGATCTTTTCGAGCACCTTTCCCGCCGTGTCAATCAAGCTACTGGTCTATATGCCGACGGGTCTCCGGGTGGTTTCCCCGCCTTTGGCAATAGTACTAGACTCTGCCTCTTCCAAGTTTCTGGGAAAACTCCCTCGTCCTGGCTTTCTGCATAGCAGACCTGAACATCTCGGGAGCCTCTGCAATAGCTAATTTTAAGGCCAGATTCGGAACTCCGTCCGGACCTGGGGCCTTAACTACGCTAAGGGACTTAGCTATCCCCGCAAGTTCCACTTCGGTGACCCTCTCCTCATCACCAGCCCCAGTCTCCGGCTGTCCTACGAAAGGAGGCCAAGGGCTAGGATCATGACGCGGAAAAAGCCCTCCGATGATCGCATCCAACATCTCTGGAGATTGCTCTGTAGGAGCCATCACACCTCTCGTCTTGGCCATAACGATCCTGTAGGCGTCACCCCACGGGTTCGCATTGGCACTCTGACAGAGACCCTCAAAGCAGGCCTTTTTGCTTGCTCTTACCTCCATCTTAAGCGTGGCTTTTGCAGCGGCGAACACCACCCGCCGTTCGTTTCGCTCTTCCTCTGATCGTGCTCGCTGCATCCGCCGCCTATAGCCCGTAGGTAGGCGCGGCGCAGGTCCGCAATCGCATCGGTCCACCAGTAAGCCGGTGGCCTCCCATTTCTAGGGTGGACTCGCCTAGGAATGGTCGCAACACACGCACGTGAGAGCACCGCTACTAGCTCGTAGCCGTCTAAACCGATTAAGTTTCGCTCACGGCGGAGCGCTTCCCTAAATACCTCTTCGTTGAAGTATGATGTCTTCCACCTGCAAGGGCTTGGTCTTGGCCTAGCCGCCTCTTCTTCTATCCGCTGCCTGCTGTTGTTGTAGTCGATACTGTACCAAACCGCCAGGTGGTCGCTGTGAGTGTAGCCATCATCTACTCTCCAGTTCGAACTACCGTCGACGGGGGTGACAATGGGTCTGGGGGGTGAGATTGGGTCAAAACGGAGAAACATAAAATTTGAAATAGCTCATCAACTATCGTTTATTTATATTTAAAACTTTATATTATTTCAAAGAGGAGATGTTTTTACACGTAATGATGCAGAATAAGATGTTTTGCAATAATCGGTTTTTGTTAAATTTGTGGCTAAACTTATATGACGAAACTACTTGTAAATCACTCTGAAAAAATGTCTCTTTCGTTATGTTTAACATAAAGTGACCAGACGTCTCGGATTGTGCGGGACAGTCCCGGATTCAAGCTAGTCGTCCCGCACTGCAAAGTGTCCCGGAAATGTCCCGGATTTCAACAATCGGTTAAAATGTTGTTTTCTTGACAAACATGTTGAATTGTTTCTGTTCTCTCTCTCTTCTTGGCGTAACGTCCTCATTGGGACAAAGCCTGCATCTCAGCTTAGTGTTCTTTGAGCACTTCCACAGTTATTAACTGAGAGCTTCCTCTACCAATGACCATTTTGCATGCGTATATCGTGTGGCAGGCACGAAGATACTCTATGCCCAAGGAAGTCAAGGGAATTTCCTTTACGAAAAGATCCTGGACCGACCGGGAATCGAACCCGTCACCCTCAGCATAGTCATGCTGAATACCCGTGCGTTTACCGCCTTGGCGAAACACAGAAACAATTGGGCCCATATAATTGTTTCTGTTCTTCTGAAAATCAATCTTTAGACAAATGTAAATAGCAAAAACAAAGTTTAACCAGGCTTACAATTGTTTTAGAATTTTGAGGATTTCAATCTGACATTGTATAAACTTGTTGGGAGTAGGATGAAGGTAAAATTTGGTTTCATAAGCACTTCACACTGAAGTGGACTAATTGAGAGCTGACTGAACATTTTTGAATCTCTGCAAGTGAATTTAAAAGTGTCTCACCAGAACTTTTGTTCATATTTTTTTTTTTCAAAAATTTCAAATAGATTTCCAGTTACAATCCACAGGGCTTTCTTATAGAAATATCTGTTAGAACCCGTCAGATAAACTCCTAAGAGAAACATGCCAACATGGCTACTTAATTCATGGAAGGTTACATCCAGGATTACCCTTGTCAGATTTTTCCGGGGGTTTTCGGAAATGATCGAAGGATTTCTATAGAAGTATATGGTGGATTACTCTGCAAACTCCACCGGTGGTAGATTTTTTAAGCTACAAATTTAAAGAATTCCAGGAAACACATATTTTTTTTTTTTTTTTTGAAACGTATATTCTAATAAAGTTTGATAAAGATACACTTCATATTTGTGATGAAAATATTGGAGAATTGTTTCAGAATACTTTCCAAGAAATGTTTTGGAAAATGTTCTCCAGTAATCCACCTGTTGGGTACACAATTCTCACACGGGAGGTAGGTTCGCTACACAAGGTTGCACTTACCTTAATCTCGTTGAACTTACCCCGCAATCGAGCCACCGACGGTTTAATTAATACTGATACTGATACATGAATGGGTTATCTATATATATAAAAATGAGTTTGTAGTCCCTTTGAGGCAACAAAACTCACGAACGACCGAACCGATCAGCATGACCCTTGCACGTTTCGATTCGTATTCATGGTGGCTGTGTTTATATGTATAAAAAGTAACAAAAATGAACTGAAAAATGTAAGAAAATTGATAAAGTACTGATTTTTTATAAGCTGGGAAGGAAATCAACACGATCGAAATGAAACCAATCTAGAGTGCGGTGCTATTTTGAGCTCAACAGTTGTCAAACCACCACAAGACGGCAAGACAAAGTTTGCCGGGACAGCTAGTCTTATATATATTTTTCTCTCGGGTTGACAGTAGGCCAACGCACGCTTCGCTGCGCGACAAGCTCCGCCCATCTGGAGCACAAATGGCTAGAAACCGCCTGGCAGCCAACGTCTCGCTAGTATATAATCGTCGGCCGACACCGGAATGGTTCTCATTTGCTCTGCACGCGTACGGCGCGTACACCACCAGTACTTTACATTTGAATGCAACTAAAAAATTCCCATAGTTTTGTCAAAAACTTATTCCTGAATTGTCTCCAGCTATCTCTTCAATGTTTTGGCAGAAATTTTCCCTGAAAAAAATTCAGACATTTAGAAAAAAATCTTAAGCTAGTTTTCCAAATTCCATAATTTCCTTGTTGAGATCTAATACTTTGTCCTCTGAGGGTCATGAAAAAGTTCCCTGATCATCAACCAAATTCCCCGTGAAATTCCTTGACTTTCTCTGATTTTCCAAGCCCAGAAGTAAATTCCCTAACAGTCCCTGGCTTTCCAGGTAATCGACATCCTGGTTTAGTAAAACTGTGTCCCGCATCAGAGCAAAATATATCTGGTCACTTTAGTTTAACACAAGTACCTAACCATAAATTTTCTTATAAGTGGATAGCTGTAGGTATAACCTGGTTAATGTAATGAAAAAAGCGGGCTGTCATTGCTCTTTTTATTTAAAAACTCAATATTTTCGACCCTACCCGGGCAGAGTTCAAGTACTGACGATCAAAATGTGATATTGGTTTGTTTGAGATAAGAGGTAAAAGTGCTGTAAATAATAACAAAAATTTGTTCTTGAACCATCTAACCAATAGCAAAATATGATATTTAAAGATCAATCAAATAGCTCACTGCTATTGGTTAGATCTTACCAAGAGCTAAATGTGCTATGATGATGATGGTCCAGGAGTAAAATTGAGATATTATTTTAAGTACTTTTACCTCTTATCTCAAACAAACAAATATCACTTTTTGTTCTCCATATCAAAATATGCAATTATTGAGCTTTTTTCCTCTGCTCGGGTATGTCTAAATATTAAGAATGGGGGTGAGATTGGGTCAAGCAAGTTATCGGGTGCACATAACCTTAACTAAAAACTCAACTTGTTAACCAGTCCCTTTTGACGTTAGAGTGGTGCCATGTTCACCGTATCTTCATAAAAGCACGCTTTCTTTCAAAAATATGTCGAGAAGTGTCAAACGAGTGTGGTAATACGTTTAGTGCCTAAAATCATTTATAACAATACACCCATGCGTTTGGACAGCTCCTCTAATCATCAGCTAATCTTTAGTGTACTGCAATATCGTAAGCTCACAAAATAGACTTAACATAATATTTGAACGACCCTCTCATTTGAGATGGAGTGATTTGTTTTAGCAATATTCCTTTCGTGACGAACCAGCACAATTGTGCTGTTGAGCGGTAGCAGTTTTGCATATTTTTTCATCTGTTTAGACTTTGTTTTATGTGATGTAAACTGTTTCAATAAACCAGCCATTACTTATCCTCGTTTGTGTGTAAACAAACTTTTGTTTACGTTGCCTGTGAGATTTATCACAACAAGGTAAACAAAAAGTGGACAAAAACCGTAAAACATGAAAAAGTTTTGTCTGTCGCATAATTTTTATTTCCGATTTGTCTAGGTAGTCAAAGCAAGAAATCGAAAGATAAAGAGTAGTTCTTTCAAATGAGGTAAAACAATTGTTGTTATGTTGGGAAATCTGAGAGTTCTGTAGAGCCAAAGTTGAGCCATTTATATGGAGATTTCAATTTTTTGCGCTCCGTCACGAAAGGGATATAAAGGCCAATGATTATGTACATAAGAGTTTATAACGGAGGGTTTGGTTAAACATTTCTTATGCAGTATACTAAAACTATCATGTTTTTTTACAATCAATCTTTCAATGCGCCCCTCCCTCATTGTAATCTCCCCTCCTCTCATGGAGGTTGAAACTCTTAATGAGGATGATGATGGCAAAAAATGGTGATACAGTATGCAAACGTTTTTTGACAAATTTCAACCATTTTTTCGGTTGTATTAGCTTTTAGATGGATTAATCATCTTTTAAAATTACCTAAGTTTTTATTCGGCATGATTACATTATGTTTTAAGTAGGTTTACTAGATATGATTATTAAAATTAACTTGTATTCTTAGATAGGTGATTTCGAATACTTTGACCCATTCTCACCCCCTCTAACCCTTTATAAGGCCGAGAAAACAAGAAGAGTAATCAACGCATACTATTATGGAAATGATTATACTCATGATTACATGTACAAAACAATTTTTGTTTGAAAGAAACTCTCAAAAATCTAGGTGGCAATATAGTTGCCACTGCCCGTTTAGGTCACCAGCGCTGGTGGCAATATACTTGCCACTGCCCGTTTAGGGTACTTTTCTTCTTTTGACTGCGACAAAACCCGGAAAAGAGATTTTAGAGTGGATTGGGGCTTAACCCATAATATAAACTGTTTAGTTCAGCTCATGTCAACCCAGACTTTGATTTTTTCTTAAAATATTTACCAAATCTATAATTTTACAATAAGTTTGAGCTAATTTTCTTCACGCTGTCAAAATTAACCATTTTTGAGACTACAAATGGCTACCAAATCTATAATATTTACCAAATCTATAATTTTACAATAAGTTTGAGCTAATTTTCTTCACGCTGTCAAAATTAACCATTTTTGAGACTACAAATGGCTCCTAAATTGTTGTTAAAGCTTTGTTTAGTACCAAAAAAATACCAGGCGTTGTTAGTAGTCCCAATTTTGCGTAAACCAAAAAAAAAAGTTCGAAATAAATTGTTATAAAACAAAAAAAAATACAAACAGTAGGTGGCAATATAGTTGCCACTGCCTTATAAAGGGCTAAGGGGTGAGATTGGGTCAATTTTCATTCATTTGTAGTTTAGTAGGCAATTCATATAACGTGATACTTTCTTGCTAAACTATCATTACCACATAGGAGAGTATACATAAAAAAGTTATTCCGACTTCAATTGCATTTGTTATTCAACAAACAATCTTTGAGTATCCTTTGTTGACCCATTCTCACCCCCAACGACGGTACTTGTTAAGCCAGGACTACAAAAGGTCACGTCAATAATTGACGTTTCTACTATAGGTACTCATAGTACCGACATTAGCCAGGTCGACATCTAAGATGTCCAGTGTTTCTAGCAGGATCTGACCCCGCTGGTTCGTGAAACGGCTTCCCCATTACCAAATTCACGATGGTGAGGACTGAGGAGCAAAACTGCCTCCTCCAAAGACATATTTTCTAATTAAAACCATATGTAACTACAGTCATACCTCGATATAACGTAACCTCGATATAACGTAACCTCGATATAACGTAACTCGATATAACGTAACTTTTACCTCGATATAACGTAACTTTTTTTTTGGTTCCAACTTTTCACTATTTTAATAATAAGAGTGATTTACAAATTTTTCTATATGATATTACACCCCTCTTGGAACCAAGCCTGCTATCCAGTTATGGGTTATACAATCAATTTCAAAGTTTTATAAGAGTTTTCGGTGTCACTGTCGATGAGAAATATTATATAGCTCTTCACAGAACAAACATTACATCTTCTACTCATTATTGACATTACATCCCCACTGGAACATAGCCTTTAAACTCCAAACGAGATGACAGTAGACAGCATTAGAAGTGAACTCGATTTCGTGTGATACTGGGTGTAAGAACGCTAGTAGTAACGGTACCCCTTTGTCTTAGAGTAAATTTTGCAGAAGATCACTAGAGAAATTCTCTGATAAATCCCTGGAGGAACTTCTTGAGAAATCACTGGAGAAATTTGCGAAGAAACCCTTAAAAGAACTCTTGAAGGAATTCCTAAAGACATTCCTGAATAAATGGTGGAAATCCTGGAGGAAAGCCTGGAAAAAAATCGTGATTTATCCTCGGAGAAAATTCTACCGCAATAAACACAGGAAGAATTCCTGTAAAAATCAAATAAGAAATATCTGGAGGAATCTTTGAAGAAATTCCTAGAGGAATTCTATCTGTTTTTCTTGGAGAAATCCTTACAATATTTTTTAAAAGAATTACTTCTGTATCTCAGAGGAAAATTTCCAAGGAATCTTTGAAGAAACTTCTGGAGAAATCACAGAAGTTTTTCTAGTGGAATCTGAAGAGGAAATCTTTTGGAAACTCCGTCAAATTGTGCTGGATGAGTTGCAGCAAGAATACCTGGGTGAATACCCCAAGTAACACACTTGTCATAGAAATGTCACAGCGGCGCAGGTTTTCATGACACAGAAGTCACTGCGATTTACTTCTAGCAAGTAAGAATTCATTTGTTAAAAGTAAGTCACAGTGACTCCTGCGCAACAAGACCTGCGCCGCCGTGAGTCTTCTGCGACAAATGTGTTACTTGGGACTCTTCGAACAGGAATAGTTGAAATATTGGAACTTTTTGGAGGATCCTTGCAGGAGTGACTGGAGAAATCCTAGTAGAAATTTTAAGAGGAACGACAGAATTAAACCTTTGAAAAATCTTGGACAGAATAAATTTTGAAAGCAAATCTCTTTGGGGCATCCTACAGAGATCCCTTGAGAAACCACTGGGAAAATTCGTGAAGGAACCATATCAAGAACATATGGAGCAATTAAGACAGGCATTCCTAAAGATATCATAGTAGATATAGAACTCAGTAAGAATTCATGGAGGAATCATAGAAGATTGAAGGATCCTTGGATAAATATCCTAAGAGAACTTCAGGATGAATCGCATGAGGTATTTCATGATGCACTCAACCAGGAATTCCTGGGTCACCCAGGCTGGGTGAATTCCCGAATTATTTCAAGAGGTATCCCGAGAGGAATTCCTGGAGGCATCATCGGATTATAATCTTGCCTGCGTCACATAGATTTCTTACTTATAATCACACCAATAGATAACGTTTGACTTTTGACCAGTTCTAGTTCAAAAAAGGAGAAGAATCTTGATTTATGTGACATTGGCCTAAATAGTTAAATATAAAGAGACATGCTAAGTATTCGACTTATGTATGATCTTACAAACTTTTAAAAATCTATATAAATAAAAATGGAATGGTGTTTGTATGTCACGAATAGGCTCGGGAATGGGTCAACAAATCGACATGCTTCTTTCACCGTTGCATTCCGCCAGGGCTCCGACGTGTTCGTACGAAAAAATAATAGAGAAAATCGATCGGGAACGCACGGAAAACAAAAAAGTTTGAAATTCCATTTTGCGGGGCATTTTTCTACAGAGCTGCATGTTAAAAAACATAGTAGGCAGACAGAACGACGTTTGCCGGGACAGCTAGTATACATATAAAATTCAATGATGAAAAAAAATATATATGAGAAAAGCTGGAAATCACTGTTGGGTGATTAACATAATCTTTTTAGTAATTTTCTTTTCAAAATATGTATTTAAAACGAAATTCGTGAAAAAATTTTTTTGCTTCGATATAACGTAACTTCGATATAACGTAACGAAAATAAAATTGCAGTTACGTTATATCGAGGTATGACTGTACTGCTTCCATTAGCAGCCAAACAAACCCTCATCGCATAAAGCAAGTCAAAATGTCGAACCAATTTCACTTTCCCCGTGGAGAAGAAAAGGCTTTTGGGATGGCATGCGCCTCGTAAAACCAACACCGCCGCCTGGTCGGTGGTGGTGCACCAGATGGTAATAAATTCATTAATCGACATTATAATTTGTTTGCCAACAATGTGCCTGACAGAGTCATTTTTCTTTCCACTCCAATCAATCGGGATGGATGGTGGCGGTGGTGGTTGTTGTGAGAGACACGGCTGTTGGCAAAAAAAAAACTCGGAACACAAAGAAACTGAGATCGGCTTTCCGACGGAAATTTGATTTTTCTTCGCGGGGCGTTAGGTAGGTCGGTGTGAAAACACCGACACTTGGAACGCATTAACCGCAGCAGGTCGATAGCATAGCAGCGGAAAAAGTGAAACGAAATCGATGCAATTGGCGATAAGATAGTTATCATTCGGTTTGAAGGCCGTTAAAGTATAATTTAGGTTCACTTATGGAATCTGCAGGAGATAATCCGAAATGAAGGTCAGCAGAGGAGTGCACCAGATTCAATGATAATTGGAAGTGCTAAGTAGAAAAAAAGTGGGGCAAATGCCAAGTTGGACCCATGGGGCGAAATGTTAAAAAATGTTATTTTTCAGACGATTTTTGATCTCTTGTAACACGAAATTATATTCTCTGTCAGATTTCTTATCAACTCGTCTCGTGGTTGGCAGAAAGTTCTGCACAAAACAGATATACTTGAGACTTGATATGATTCCATGTTTAACTTTTAACAATTTGAATAAGAATTTGAATGATAATTTGCCAAAAAAAACTCCCTGGAACGTCCTGGAACATCCCAGAGTCCGTTCATACCCCTTGACCACCCACTTGATAGCCCCTGGAACAACCCCGAAATCCCCTGGAGGAAAGCTCCTGAAACCTCAGGAAACAATCCTATCGCCTGGACCACACATGCAATCCCTGAAAATCCCTGGGATGCCCCTAAAACCCCTGGACCACGCCTGCAACACCTAGAGAGCACCTGGAACGCCGCTGAAATCCCTTAGTACGCTACTGAAACCCCATTAAAATCCCTGTAACACCTCTGGAATGCCTTGGAAGAGCACTTCTGAAACCCCTGAAACCCACCCCTTGAAAACCGTTGAATCGCCCTTGAAACCACCTGGAACACCCCTGAAACTCTCTGGAACACTCCTGATACCCATTGAAGCTCCTGAATCGCCTCTGAAACCACTAAAACGTTCCTGGAACCCTTAAAAATTTCTCGGAACGCTTCTGAAATACCTTTGATCTCCAGGAATACCGCTGTATCGCCCTTGAATCCTACTGCTACCCTTTGAAAACCCTTGGAACACATCTGAAACCTCTTAACCTTTCAGGACGCGCGCCATCAAGCAGCTGAAACTGCACCGCGCTAGCGCTGTATACGACGAACGAGGTTTCTTGGTAGTGTTGTACTTTTTACAACGACGTGCGTCATGAAGGGTTAAAACCCCTTGTGTGCTTCTGAAACCTCTTGAAATTCCTTATGCGCCCCGGAAACCCTCTGAAACACATTTGGAATACCCCTGAAGCTCCTTGAAATCATTGGAGCTGGAACGCCGATAAACTTCTCCTGTAACGCCCTCTGAAACCTGCGGAACGCCGTTGGAATCACCTGTATCGTCCCTGGAATGCCGTAGAGTGACACTCCAGAAATATCTAGAAAAAATCATAGATGCCCGTGAAACACCAAGAACTCGCATGTAACCCCTTGAAAACCCCTGTCCAGCTGTTCTTGTAAAATCAGAGCTGGTTCATCAAGGTTTCCAAATTCAAGCACCCCTCATACTGGTACGTCCTTTTGGAAATTCGACTGTGCCACTGGGCGTTGCATGCTAGTCCGTTGTCGTGCTTCCTTCAAAGAGTGTTTAGCTCACTGGAAGAATTGAACGTGTCCGTGTCTTTAAAATCTCTCAAATTTTGAAGAAATCGCTGGAAAAAATTTGAAGGAATCTTTCAAGGTAATTAAAAAAAAAACAATACAACCAGTACTTTCTGAAAGAATCCCTGAAGAAAATGTTGAAGAATCCCTGTAGAAATCTCAGGAGGTACTCTTAATTGAATCTGAATGAATGATTTTTTGAAGAAATCTCAGGGATATTCTTGAATGAATCCCTGGAGAAACTTCCGAAGAACTTTCTGTAGAAATATCTGGCAAAACTCCTGGAGAAACCCTTGGTGGGATTCCTAGAAAAAATCTATTGAGGAATTTTAGGAAAAATCCTAAAGGAATTCTTTGAGGATTTTCTAAAAGTATTACACAGAGCAATCTGTGAACGTATTTCTGAAGGATTTCCTGGATAAACACGAAGATAAGCTTAGGTAAAAACTCTCCAGTTATTTCTAAAGAATAGCCTATAGAAATTCCTTGGAAATACATCTCAAAAAATCCGTGAAGAATCCATGAAGAAATTCATAGAGCTATCCTTAGAGGAAATACTGGAGCAATTTCTGGGGAAATGTATGAACTTTCCGGGTAGAGGGTAAGTACTGAAGATCAAAACGTGATATTGGTTTAATTGATATAAGAGATAGAAAATAATATCTAAAGAATGTTTCTGCAACATCTGAACAACATCTAAATTTGATATGTTAAGATCAAACGAATAGCTCTCTGCTAATGGCTAGATCTTACAATCTAAATATGATATGATGGAGCTATTCCAGGAGTAACTATATGGTACATAAGTGACCCGATTTTGTCAGCCCTTTTCCGAAAGACATTTTTTGCTCTCCTCATAAATCTTAACAGTTTTTCAAACTATTAATCCCTTTTAATCCCTCCATGCCTTTTAGTAGTAGTTTGATGATTATCATGAATGAATTGACCAAAGTTTGACGCTAAGATAATGAGAGCAAAACGTTCGTCGCTAGATGGGGCTGACAAAATCGGATCCTTACTGTATTATTTTAAGATCTTTTATCTCTTACTAGCTGTCCCGGCAAACTTTGTCTTGCCAAGCTGTGGTGGTTTGACAACTGTTGAGGTCATAACGTCACCGCACTCTAGATTGGTTTCATTTCAATCGTGTTGATTTCCTTCCCAGCTCACGAAAATCAGTATTTTATCAATTTTCTTACTTTTCTAGTTGTTTTTTGTAACTTTTTGGACATATAAACACAGCCAACTCGAAAACGAACCGAACCGTGCAAGAGTCAAGCTGATCGGTTCATCCCTTCTTGAGTTTTGTTGCCTCAAAGGGACTTCAAACTCATTTTTATATATATAGTAGCTGTCCCAGCAAACGTTGTCTTGCCAATATGTGGTGGTTTGACAACTCAAAACATCACCGCACTCTAGATTGGTTTCATTTCAATCGTGTTGATTTCCTTCCCAGCTCACGAAAATCAGTACTTTATCAATTTTCTTACTTTTCTAGTTGATTTCCGTAACTTTTTGTACATATAAACACAGCCACCACGAATACGAACCGAACCGTGCAAGAGTCATGCTGATCGGTTCATCCGTTCTTGAGTTTTGTTGCCTCAAAGGATCTTCAAACTCATTTTGATCTCCATATCTTCTTCTTCTTCTTATTCTTCTTCTTCTTATTCTTCTTCTTCTTATTCTTCTTCTTCTTCTTTATGGCTTTACGTCCCCACTAGGACTTGGCCAGCCTCGTTTCAACTTAGTGTTCTTTTGAGCATTTCCACAGTTATTAATTGAAGGGCTTCCTTTGCCTGCCATTGCATGAATTTGTATATTGTGAGGCAAGTACAATGATACACTATGCCCAGGGAGTCGAGAAAAATTTTCCCGACTAGAACGGGAATCGAACCCGCCGTCTCCAGATTGGCGATCCATAGCCTTAACCACTAGGCTAACTGGAGACTCCATATCAAAATATGCTATTCTCGGATTTTGCAGGAATCTCTGGAGAAATTTCTGTGTAAATAATTGAAAGTAATAACGCAAGAATCTCTTAAGGAATTCCTGCTGGGTTTTCTAGATAAATCTCTGAAAAAAAATCCAATGCACATTCCTATCTGAACATTTCATGGAATCCCTAGAGCAATTCCTGTACTAATCTCTGGTAAACTCCTTGAAGAAATACCTGTAAAAATTCCTGAACAAATCTTCTTAATAAACCACTGGAAGAAAATATAAAACTAATGTGTGAAATAATTTCTGAGTCCCTGTAGTCAATTCCAAAAGATTTTCTATACAAGTTCCTTGAAAAATCTGAAGTTATCTCTGTGGGAGTTTCTGAAAGAATCCTTGGAAATCTACCTCAAAGAATTCTTGAAGAAATTTCTGCAGAAATTCAGAAGTAATATCTGAAGTAAGCCCTGCTGGATAAAGTGCTTAACGTATTTCTGGAGGAACCGTTGATGGAGTTTCTGAAAGAAACCTTGTTAGATTATATGACCGAACTGCTGGAGTAATTTCTAGAGAATTCCACGGAGCAATTTTGGGAGGAATTCAATGAATACATCTTTAAGGAATCCTAGGTAAAAATTATGGGGGAATCTCATAAAGAATTTCTGAATTTCAGGGAAATTTCCAATGGAATCCCTAGAAAAAAATCTGAATAAATCTCTGAATGTATGTCTGAAGAAGTACGTGGAAGACTTTCTGAATAAATTTTTGGAGACATTTCTGGGAGAATACTGACCTTTTGATTTTTAGAAGTAATCGCTGAAATCATTTTTTACAGTTGACACGAATGTCATAATAATATTAAAGTGTCGATAATAAATAGTAATAATAATAATTTTTGAAGGAAAATCGTTCACGTATTCATTCTGGAAGTATTCTTGTACGGATTTTTGAAAGAATCTATGTCTGAGGATCTTCATAGAAGCGGTTCTAGACGAATTCCAGCAGTAGTTTCTGAAGTTAGAGCTGGGTACTCAGTGAGTAACTTGAAGTAACCTTGAAGATACCAGTGCTGTAATGCTACAGAACCCTCATGAAACCCCCTCTGGAATTCCTTGAAAGGGGGTTTCAAGAGGTTCCAGGGGGGGTTTCATGAGGGTTCAGTAGCGGTGTAAAACCCTGGAACATCCATGAGACCCCTTGAAAACCCCTGAATCGCACCTGCAGAGGTACCACTAAGAAATGTTTTGCCACATTCAAGCCAAGAGGCGAATGTAACAATGTAACATTAAATAACCATTTGATTAATATATTCGTGCAGATTATGAGTGAAAATAAAGTTAGTTATTGAACTCATTACCAAATGGCTGTACAGCAAAGTTGACTAATAATTTCTGAAACAACCATTCGGTCAAATATCTGAACGCAAAACGTATGTAGACTGCCCCGTACAACAAACTTTAATCTAATATCTTTGCATTTATACTGTAGTTCAATCCTTCTTCAAAACAACAGATCTTCTCCCTTATATTAGATAGAGTTCTTTACCAACTTACCTCTGCCGACGGTTGAAGCGTGCATCTTCAGGTAAGCAGCTTAAGTTGTTGACATGATTCACATTGCCACGTGTTTCAAGATCCACTTACTGTCTTTCATTGAAATACCGCAAAACACCTAAGGACACAAACCTACTTTATGAATGGCTTGAAATGCATAGAATGCAGGCCAATTGGTTGTAGGCAAAACACCGTTAATCTCAGAATGTACCACGCAATCAAGCTTATTACATTAGATTGCGTGCACTTTTGGTGAACAGCATTCAATTTTCATCTGCCTCGCTCTGGCTTCAATCACTTTGTGCGCCCTAGATTTGCCTTCACTTTTATGTAGATTTCTGCCCAGTTCAGTCAGTCAGCCAGTCAGCACCAGGTCATTTATCACTCGAGAAACAAAGCTCATCCGCACAGTTGAGAGTTGTTGCTGCCTGACCGACAGCGGCTGCCTCCCTATTTGCGTTGCCAAAATATTATAATCGCTGCGCTGCTCACCGATTAAACGTTATTTCTGATTTCCGCTTCTTGTTTGCCGGTCGGACTCTGGAACTGAGCGCGGCTGAGGATTGTTTTGTGTAACAGCGCCTTCTCGCACTTGCCAACAGCAGCCAGCCTGAAGCCAGCAGCAAAAACCCGAACCGACCCGAGGGTGATTAGAGACCAATCAATTATACTGTATGATAATTACCTTCAACGAGGGGGTTGCTTGCAGAGACAAAAGTCGGCCAGAAAATTGGACTTTTATGCAAAGAGTTTGAAGGTGAAACAGTTTGGGGATTCATTGGAAATTTATGCAAACTTCAGTTAGCCCGCTTGGTCAAATTACTGAGCTCGTACGGTACATGAAATAGACAAATTTAAGCTTGTGGTGCTCATAATAACCCAGCTACGATGTGCCGTTTTTTAAAAAAATCAGAAAAAATTGTGGTTTACGGTGCAATAGAGTGCGTTACAGGACAGAAATAGAGTAAATCCACCACAGCTTGAATTTACCCGAAGTCAATGTTATACCCAAATTCATGAATCAAGAACCGGAATGATGTGCGGATGTTTTATGGAACTGTGAATGATGTGCAACGCTAGACTGATTCAGTGTCCGTCGTTTTTGTTTTCTGGAGCTTGGAGCTTGAAGCTCGATTGACCGCCCGCAGTTGCTACTCCAGTATCACCAGATCAGCTACACTCACACAAGGAACCAATGAGATAGCTGCTTGGGACTAACAGGCATCTTCAGTGTATGTGCGCGTTGGTGGTCTTGTATTTTTAGGCGACAATGGCGCCTGCTGCGTCAGGTTGCAGGTCAATGCGGAAGGGGAGGGAAAGTGATGATTGCAATCGCTTGCCCACATCAGGCCGTTGAATCCTCTGCGCCTGCACAAGGTCACGCGGATGTTGGTGTGTTGGTGGGAAATGTTTATTTTTGGCACATGGATCATGCATTGGTGCAAGAATGCCAGGCGTTAAGCGATAGATTGTGTGAAGATTACAGTGAAGTGGCACAGTTTGGTTGCATAACTTGTAGGCGTTATATGATAGATTGACACTGTGCTGTGATGAAAGTTGGAAGGAAGGGAAACGGCTTTTTTTCAATCCGTTTCTGGTTCTAGCGATCGCTACGAACATACGAATATACATGAGATGTATATGTAGGAGAGAGAGAGAGAGAGAGAGAGAGAGAGAGAGAGAGAGAGAGAGAGAGAGAGAGAGAGAGAGAGAGAGAGAGAGAGAGAGAGAGAGAGTAGATAGAAAGATACAAAGTAGGATGAAAGGGACGAGTTAGAGATTGAACCCAGGACCTTCTGCATATGAATCAGAAGCGGTAGCCACTAGACCACAGGGCTCGTCTGTCCGTCGTTTTTGTTTTCTTCTTCTAAACCATGGAAAAATAATCTGCTCAACAGACACCTGAACAGGGAGGTCCAGGTTGTGAGGGGTTAAGGACCGTCTTCTACAACCAAAGTAAAATCCAAGACTGTTCTTTCCTCGATCCACAGAACAGCATTCCCATGGCTGCCTTCGTCTCTCCGGAACCACCAATAGCGCATTGCTTCAGAGAGGGCCTCATGCGCATCGTACCCTCAAGGTCAGCTACGTAGCCTGCAGCAACGAACTTCGATGGCGATGACTCACTTTAAGGAGTCTACCAAGGTAGCATGCTGGCGCTTAGCCAATTTCCCGGTTCAATTGTTCTCTGAAGGCGGTCAGAGTCAACCACCATGCCCACGCCCAACTATTCTGCAAGCATCAAGAATTGACACTTGCGTGCAACGCGGTTTGGCCTCCTGAAGGCTCAGGCGCAAGTTCAGACCCAGAAGGAGTTGCTGACTGTGGGGCCTCCATCTCTTAGGCAGCATCCATTTATTACGTAACGCTAAAATCAACATTTTTTAACCCCCCTCCGTAACGCTTTTTTGTATGAAAATTCTAAATTTTTTGTATGGACCGTAACGATCGGCCATACTCCCCCTCTCCCTAGAGCGTTACGTAATTTGTGGACGGCGCCTTACCAATCATGGGCTCAGATCTAACCCAGTAAACCGACGCCACGATAGCTACGCCATAACACTAGGGTAAGTGTTCCAATTATGGTTATAGTACCAATCATTCGCCATAGTTGATTTTCACCCTTTAACGGTGTAAACCAACAAGGAAAAATTTGTGAACAACAGATCACGTTCACAAAAGATGGTTGCACTCATTTAAACGCAACATTTTGCTCAAATTATGGTAGAAATAAATCATTTTTCTTAAAATTTCGGCTTCCTTGCACCCTTTTTCGCCATAGTGTACCAGTTATGGCTAACCCCATAAGGATTGCATGCAAATAGTGCGAAAAGGAACCGAAGTTAAAAAATGTAACCATAATTGGTACAGGGTTCCTATCGTTGGCACACGCTGTAATAAATACTAAAAGTAGTTTTGGCTCCGTTTCTATATTTTTCATGTAAAGTGTGGAAACTTAGCTATCTTTTAACATATTAATGACATTCGCTGGTCTTCTCGTTATTTATGTACAAATAGTTTTCCTTAGTAGTGCCATATTTGGTTCATCCACCCTACCAGGATGTTCTCTCAGCGGTCGATTTCGTACAGCATCTGCACTTGTCATTCTCCCCGCGCCACCTCCTATTTAGTTCACAGACGATGTGGATTAAAGACCGTTGAAACAACATTCCAGCCAAATTCAATATTACTCATCCTCTGGACAAGTTTGTCCAGAGTTATGCCCTCTCCGCAGGTGGCAAGCATGCGGTCACACATTGTGCGAAATCGCGGGCACATAAACAAAGCATGTTCCGTTGTTTCTTCCAAATCTGCACATACCGGACATTCGGGAGGACTCGCATGACCGAAACGATGTAGATACTGTCGGCAGCATCCATGGCCAGAAAGGGCCTGGTTCAGGTGGGAATCAACCTATGGGTCTACCTTCCATTGGTGGAGCTGTGCGACGCGCCCTGCCGTTTGACCATAGGAGCCAATCTGGCAGTCTTCTGCGTAAATATATCTCTTGTCCCGCGCATTTCAAAGCACTCTATGTCCTTCCAATAAGAATACCGATAGGTACCAGGTGATGACGTCGAGCGCATGATGTGACACGGTACGATACGCGCTCGCTACTCTGAGACAAATTAATCTATAAGTACTGTCCAGCTTACCACGGTAGCATTCGGTACTTAGCACCGTGCCGCAAGCCACCGTACCTTAGTATGGACAAGGCAAGTGCTAGCTAGCTAGCTAGTGCTAGCTGGCATACACCGTAGAGCTATTGGACATCATCCGGGACAGAGCCACTACAGCTGTGGAAGCTCTTTTGCAGACGTAATCAACATGGCTACCGAAGGTAAGCTTATCGTAGATCATCACTCCCAAGTGTTTGACGGAGCGCTTCGCAATCGCCTACACCGATCACCGCTTGCTGCTCCGACTTTCAGTTGTTAACAACCACAATCTGTGGTGAGCCTGGATCGGAGTTTCCTGGATCTCATCCAATCCTTCACAACTGCGAACGAGTGGGGCGCAATTAATTCCACTTTTCCGATCGATTTATCATAGACCCCAGCGTGATGTCGTCAACAAAACCGACGATTGCCAACCCTACACCGGGAACTATAACCTCAACACTTCGTCGTTCATGGACATCGCATAACACCGGAAACAGGATAGAGCCTTGTTAGACTCCTGAGGTTATGTGAAGGCACTTGTGACCTACCTCGGTGTCGTTAACTAGTACTCGATTCTGGAAGTAACTTTCGAGAATCTTGCACAGGTACTCGGGTATCCGAAGGAGCGCATCGGCAATAGCCACCCAGCAAGTGCTATTGGATGCGTTCCTTACATCCAGAGTCACTACACTGTGCAGCAAATCCCCTTCCTCTTACGCTGGAGCGCTATTTCGGCGGTTTTAAAACCGATAGGATAGCGTCTACGGTCGACCTCCCCTTCTAGAAGCCGAACTGGTTGCTCGAGTGACCGCATTTACGCCCTCGGTGTGCCTCAACATTCAGTTGAGTATGATCTTTTCGAGCACCTTCCCCACCGTATCAAGCAAGCATATTGGTCTATATGCCGACGGGCCTCCGGGTGGTTTTCCCGCTTTCGACAATATTCCGCTTCAAATCCTCGGGCAAACTCCCAGGTCCAGGCATTTCATAGCAGACCTGAACATCCCGGGAGCCTCTGCAATAGCTACTTTTAAGGCCAAGTTCGGAACTCCGTCCGAACCTGAGGCCTTACCTACGGTAAGGGACTTTGCTACCCCTGCAAGTTCCTCTTCGGTAACTCTCTTCTAATCGCCATTCTCAGTCTCCAGCTGTTCTATGAAAGGCGGTCAAGGACTAGGACCATGACGCAGAAAGAGACCCTCGATGATCCCCTTCAACATCTGTGGAGACTGCTTTGTACGAGCCATTACACCTCTTGTCTCGGCCATCGCGATCCTGTAGGTATCACCACACGGATTCGCATTGGCACTCTGACCCTCAAAGCAGGCCTTTTTGTTTGGTCTTCAGTGGGACTTTGGGAATGACGAACACCACTCACCGCCTCCTAGGCCGTAACAGGCGTGACACAGGTTCGCAATCGCTCTGGAGTCCAGCAGTACGCCGGTGGTCTCCCATTCCTAGGGTGGAGTTGCCTAGGCATGGTCGCATCGCATGCACGCGATCGCACTGCTACTAGCTCATTCCCGCTTAAATCAAGTAGGTTTGGCTTACAGCGCAACGCCTCTTCAAATACCTCATCGATAAAGTATGATGTTTTCCACTTACGTAGGCTTGACCTATCCGCTGCCTAGTGTTGTTGTATTTGATACTTTAACGAACCGCCAGGTGATCGCTGTGAGTTTAGCCATCGTCTACCCTCCAGTTCGAACTACTTGTTAGACTCGGCTTACGAAAGGTAACGTCAATAATGGACTCCGCTCCGCTCCGACTAAAGTTACGCTAGGTACCGACATTAGCCTGGTCGACTAGCATGGCCAGTGTCTCTAGCTAACAGGACCCGCTGGTTCGTGAAATGGCTTCCCCATTCCACGGTCCAGGGATTGAAGTCAATCCTTATTGGCCTTCGCTCTGTCAGCACGGTCGTCATACAGTTCAGCATCTGCGTGAACTGCTCGATCGTGGTGGTCGAGGAGCATAACAGCTACAGAAGAAGACCCCGTTCACTTTTGCGATCACGAAGCCCTCTTAAATAGTAGACACCAACTCGTAGACGGGGTATTTACCCGTCGTGCATATCGCCGCCATTTTTTCTGGGCCCATTCGCGACCCAGTTTCCGTTGCCAGCGGGTACTCGGTAAGGGTCCGATATGATGGCGATATCCGTCCCCCACTCATTAACTGCCTGACAAAGCAGTTGCAGAGCTGCGTCACCGTCGTTCAGATTCAGCTGCATTACCTGTACTGTGATTTGTTTACTGCGGCTTTCTTGAAGACCGGGAACCTTGGACCTTTTGTTAAGTGCCTGCTGTTCACGGATTTCCCGTAACAATTCAGACAAATGGGTGGACTCGTGCAGTATTGTGCCTTATGGCCTTCGGCGCCGCATCGCCTGCACAGCTTGCTTCTGTCAGGGCCTTTGCAGTCCCATGACTTATGCCCTGGTTTCAGACCCCTGAGCATACCTCCGGTGGCTCATGCAAGGCCAGATGGCATACTGACCAGCCCACTTTGATATTGCTAACTTTAACGGACTTATTTACGTCCGCCACAGGTATCAAGGCTACCCGTGTCCCTGCCGGTCCCTTCCATAGCCGAAAGATGCGGTGGCCACCTGCACCTCGTACTGTTGCCGCAGTGCCGTGACGAGCTCTTCCGCGTTCGTGACCTCGTCTAGGTTATTCACCTTCAAACTCGCCTCTGCTGTAAGAGCCCTTACCTCAACCCCTTCGTCAAGGACCTTTCCCGCCACACTTTCGTAGGCAGCGCCCTTGCGTTCCTTGTCGCGCTTGAGCTCAAGAATCATTTCACCCGTACGAGTACGTCTAATACTGCGAACGTCGGCTCCCAGATCCACGAGCTTGACTTCGCTCCACATCGCCTTCAAAACATCCGAGTACTAAGGCTGTTTGGTCTTGATGACGAGCGCGCTGCCTTTCTCGCGCTTGACACCTACAATTTTACACCTTTGTTTGACGTCCCTGACTTTCTCGACCTGCAGCTGTTTCTTCATCTTCTTTCTCTCGGCCTTCGTCCAAGGGGTGGTCCTCCCCTTGGTTCACCCTACCCTGTAATTGTTGAGGGCCTAACAACGGTCGCAACCCCCTGGTCCCTTCCATCCAGGACTGCCAGCACTGCCAGACGGCTCCTCATCTGACAGCTGCCTCACCCGCTTTTGCGAGTGCTTATCACGAGCGTTTTGCGAAGGGGTTAGCCTCGCCACTACCACTTCCTCCTGTTTGATTTTGGTTTTTATTCAACTGATTTTTCATGCCTAATCCCACGAGTTGCACGGGAAAGGAGGCCCACCACGCTAGAGCCCTGTATTAACGTGGTAAAGGAAGACATACTGTGGGGGTGCCCAGATACTCCACAGGCTCCGTTAAAGATCGAGCATCTTTTTCACCACCTCGATCACTCATTCCTCGGCACGGGTCGCTTGACACCTTGAATTGAGGTTAGTAGTCCTATATTGACGGCTTTTCGGGCCCGTATGAAGTTGATCACCAATATCAACTTCTTTTCCCGATCAGCCTAGATAGCTGTGTAGTGTCGGTAGCGGTTAGTTCAACTGGCTAAGAATAGCACTACGGACCGCCTGTTCCAGTGGTAGGAATCCACTAATCAGGTGACCCCTAATTCATGGTGTTATGCGGCTTTATGCTTACCGTGCCTAGGAATGAATGGCTAGGGGGGTCTAATAAAAACCTAACCGCAAACGGAGCCTGTGGAGTACCAGGGCACCCTCCACAGTATTTGCCCTTACTGTGCTAACCGGAGCAATAGCGCGGTGGACCTTGTGTTTCTCCGAGACAATCAGCTGCCCTTCTTCAATCTCATACTTGAGGCTGAATAAGGGCGGGATTATGAAGATGTTATTAATTAGTTTAGATTTTCACCTATATGGTTTCGCATTATGCGTTTTACACAGTGTATTCTGTGCATCCTCGCCTTTGGCGCACTCAATTCGATACCGATCTGGCTTTATTGTTGCTGTTCTTTTTTGTGCTGTGATTGTTAAGAGTTTAATCTTGCCTAGTTTGGGTAGTGGCTACGGTTAGGATAGCTCAGATCAATCTTCAGCACAAAAGAACAGCAACGATCAATCTTTGTAGACTTATGCAAAATGGTACAGCCCAAGTGGCGTTAGTCCAAGAACCTTACTTTCGTAAGGGGAATTTCTATTTAGGAAACCTTGTGAATCCGGTGTTTGCTACTTTCAGTAAAAATGAAATGGCAAACTCACGTGTCATGCCTCGAGCATGTGTGCTTGTCAACAACGCAATCGTTGCTACACTCATCTCTGAACTAACTACCAGAGATGTATGTGCTATCATAATAGATGTATCTGTTGGAAACCTCAACAGGAAATACGTTTATTGTTCGGTTTATTTACCGCATGATGAACCATCCCCTACGGATGCTTTCAAGCAAGTCATTGCATACTGCACTTCAAAAGGCCTTCCGCTAATTGTTGGTAGTGATGCTAATGCTCACCATATAATCTGGGGCAGCTCAGACATCAATTTGAGAGGCTCCAGTTTGATGGAATACTTGAGTAGTACAGATCTTGGATTACTTAACATAGGCAACCGCCCAACCTTCATGGTATCTGGTAGAGAGGAAGTGTTAGACATAACGCTTTGCTCTAGCAGAATTAGTCATGAGCTGACCAATTGGCATGTGTCAGATGAAGAATCTTTATCTGATCATCGTTACATCTTGTTTGAACATGTGAATTTTACTTCGCAAACTTTGCGTTTCAGGAATCCCCGGTCAACCAACTGGGATCTCTTTACCGATTTGGTTGCAGCCAAATTTCATGGATACTCACCATCAATTGACACTCCAAGTGATTTAGATGATGCCGTTGATACTACAACGGCCTTCATCATGGAAGCTTTTGAAGAAGCCTGCCCTCTGCGGTCTGTGAAGACCACAAGAGGAACCCCTTGGTGGAACTCCGATCTGGCGAAGCTCAGGAAACAATGTAGAAAGAGTTGGAACAGACGACGTTCGGCTGGATCGGAGGCTTTCAGGTCGGCTCGCAAGGCCTACCAGAAAGCTCTTCGGTCTGCTGAACGATCCGGCTGGAAAAACCTTTGTACAAATGTTTCCAGTCTGAGTGAAGCCAGTCGATTGAACAAAATCCTTGCAAAATCTAAGGATTTTCAAGTGAACGAACTTCGTTTGCCAAATGGTGATTTCACTTCCTCTGATGAGGAAGTTTTAGAATGTTTATTCAGTACACACTTCCCCGGATGTGTGGATATTACATCTTCGGATGAACCTGATGTCTTTTCTTGTAGTTATGATTCTTTAGCTTCGGCTCGGAGTATCATAACTTTAGAATCGATTGAATGGGCACTTAATAGCTTTGCTTCTTTGCTCCTGGGGCAGATGGGATTTATCCTATTTTGCTTCAGAAGGGATTTGATCATTTCAAACATGTTTTGAAACAACTACTTGTTTGCAGTTTTGCTACAGGGTATATTCCCAAATCCTGGCGGGATATTACTGTGAAGTTTATTCCGAAAGTGGGTCGCGCGTCGTATGAAGAAGCAAAGAGCTTCAGACCTATCAGTTTGACCTCTTTTCTTCTGAAATGCTTAGAACGCATTGTGGATCATCACATCCGTGATGTTTATCTGGCCAATGTGCCTCTTCATGTGAACCAACATGCTTACCAATCTGGAAAGTCCACTGTGACTCTTTTACACAAAGTTGTTTACGATATCGAGAAGGCATTCGCTCAAAAGCAATCCTGCTTGGGTGTTTTCTTAGATATCGAGGGTGCCTTTGACAACGTGCCTTTCGATGCCATATTGGAAGCCGCACGGGGTCATGGTATATCTCCAATGATTTCCAATTGGATTCACCAAATGCTCAAAAACCGACATCTCTTCTCGACATTGCGTCAAGCGGCGATTAGGAAATTGAGTGTTTGTGGATGCCCCCAAGGGGGAGTCTTATCACCACTTTATACCACTATTGAGGCAACTCAATAATAGCGGTTTTCCTACTTATGGTTTTGCCGACGACTACCTAACATTGTTAGTCGGTATGTGCATCAGCACCCTTTTCGACCTGATGCAAAACGCTCTTCAGGTAGTTGAGGGTTGGTGTCGCCAATATGGCCTTTCGGTAAATCCGAGTAAAACATCTATTGTTCTTTTCACGGAAAAGCGAAACCGTAATGGTGTTCGAACTTTACGTCTCTTTGATTCTGAAATCAATGTGACTGAACAGGTAAAGTACGTTGGAGTCATTCTTGATTCCAAGCTTTCCTGGACACCTCATGTTGAGTTCAGAATCAAGAAAGCTTGTATGGCCTTCGGGCAATGCCGGCGAACCTTTGGTACAACTTGGGGTCTAAAACCCAAGTATATCAAATGGATCTACACAACTGTTGTTCGGCCAATATTGGCCTATGGATGTCTTGTGTGGTGGCAAAAGGGCGAAGTGAGAACGGTCCAATCAAAGTTAGGCCATCTCCAAAGGATGTGCTTAATGGCGATGTCTGGAGCGTTCTCTTCAACTCCCACGGCAGCGCTCGAAGTTCTCTTTGACGTTGTCCCACTACACATTCATCTCAAACAAGAAGCACTTTCTTGCACTTACCGTCTATGGGTACTCGGTCTACTAGAGGAAACTCCTGTGAACCGCAGTTCAACACACACCTCGTTGTTTCCACTTTTGGTGAATTGGGACAAAGTTGTCCTTGCTCCAAGTGATCTTACAATTGCTTGTAATTTTCCATATAGGACATTTTCCACGAAATTCCCTTCCCAGGAAGAGTGGACATCTGGTTATCTGGAGAGAAGTATTTCAGACGGCATCGTATGTTACACTGATGGCTCCCTTCTAGAAGGTCGAGCAGGTGCTGGTGTTTATTCTCGTGAGCTAAGGCTGTATCAGTCTTATTCACTTGGCAGACACTGCACCGTTTTTCAGGCCGAAATCTTTGCTCTTATGTGCGGAGTGCAATCAGCACTTCAGCAGCACGTAATGGGCAAAGTAATATACTTCTGTTCAGATAGCCAGGCTGCTATTAAAGCACTTGCTTCGGCCAACTCCAGGTCGAAGATAGTTATCGCTTGTCGAACTCAAATTGAGGAGCTGAATTCAGCAAACGCTGTTCACCTTGTATGGGTACCTGGCCATTCTTCCATCGCTGGAAATGAATTGGCTTATGAGTTAGCTCGCACTGGAGCATCACATGACTTCATTGGCCCTGAGCCAGCTATTCCGGTATCCAAGTGTTGGGTGAAGCTTCAGATTGACACCTGGGCTGCCACTCAGCACAAACAATACTGGAATAGTTTGGAGTCATGTCGTCAAACAAAATTGTATTGTACTGAGCCATCTCTAGGGGTGGCAAAGTATCTAACAAATCTGTCAAAGCAGAATTGCAGCATGCTGGTCAAAGCATTGACTGGCCACTGCCGACTCAGTTATCACATGGCGAATATTCAGCAAGCTGATTCATTTGCATGTGATAGCTGTGAATCCGATTATGGAACTTCGTATCATTTAATATGTAACTGTCCAGCTTTTGCGCAATTGCGTTTCCGAGTACTCGGGAAACACTTATTTAGTGAAACTGACTTCAGAAACCTGAATCTTCAGGACGTTCTGTTGTTCTTGACCCGCTGTGGTAAAGAGCTATAGGCTCTCTTTACGCTTTATGCATTATCACAGTGCCCTTCTCAGGGCGCTGTTCGCACCCATTGTGGCACGCTTATGCGTTATTACAGTGTCCTTTTCAGGACGCTATGTGAACCCATTGTGGTACGCTTTTGCGAGTATGACGATCCTATTCCCTTACCTGTCCTTTCCCATCTCCTATCCTTTTTCCTTCCCTTCTCCGTCAGGTAAATGATGAATAGGCTCGTGTTCATGGCGATGGCACAAATTTCCCAAATGGAGGAGAACGTGCCTCTAGAGCCGACCTACTGATACCTGATAAGTGCCTGCTGTTCACGGATTTCCCGTAACAATTCAGACAAATGGGTGGACTCGTGCAGTATTGTGCCTTATGGCCTTCGGCGCCGCATCGCCTGCACAGCTTGCTTCTGTCAGGGCCTTTGCAGTCCCATGACTTATGCCCTGGTTTCAGACCCCTGAGCATACCTCCGGTGGCTCATGCAAGGCCAGATGGCATACTGACCAGCCCACTTTGATATTGCTAACTTTAACGGACTTATTTACGTCCGCCACAGGTATCAAGGCTACCCGTGTCCCTGCCGGTCCCTTCCATAGCCGAAAGATGCGGTGGCCACCTGCACCTCGTACTGTTGCCGCAGTGCCGTGACGAGCTCTTCCGCGTTCGTGACCTCGTCTAGGTTATTCACCTTCAAACTCGCCTCTGCTGTAAGAGCCCTTACCTCAACCCCTTCGTCAAGGACCTTTCCCGCCACACTTTCGTAGGCAGCGCCCTTGCGTTCCTTGTCGCGCTTGAGCTCAAGAATCATTTCACCCGTACGAGTACGTCTAATACTGCGAACGTCGGCTCCCAGATCCACGAGCTTGACTTCGCTCCACATCGCCTTCAAAACATCCGAGTACTAAGGCTGTTTGGTCTTGATGACGAGCGCGCTGCCTTTCTCGCGCTTGACACCTACAATTTTACACCTTTGTTTGACGTCCCTGACTTTCTCGACCTGCAGCTGTTTCTTCATCTTCTTTCTCTCGGCCTTCGTCCAAGGGGTGGTCCTCCCCTTGGTTCACCCTACCCTGTAATTGTTGAGGGCCTAACAACGGTCGCAACCCCCTGGTCCCTTCCATCCAGGACTGCCAGCACTGCCAGACGGCTCCTCATCTGACAGCTGCCTCACCCGCTTTTGCGAGTGCTTATCACGAGCGTTTTGCGAAGGGGTTAGCCTCGCCACTACCACTTCCTCCTGTTTGATTTTGGTTTTTATTCAACTGATTTTTCATGCCTAATCCCACGAGTTGCACGGGAAAGGAGGCCCACCACGCTAGAGCCCTGTATTAACGTGGTAAAGGAAGACATACTGTGGGGGTGCCCAGATACTCCACAGGCTCCGTTAAAGATCGAGCATCTTTTTCACCCCCTCGATCACTCATTCCTCGGTACGGGTCGCTTGAAACCTTGAATTGAGGTTAGTAGTATTCTAAGCCAGCGACTACGTGGCTGACTCTCATGCGGGGGGTTCGTCAGGCCCTGGGACTGTAATCCCTGCTGTCCCCTTCTACTCTTGGAACAGGCTTGTAATGCTGTTCTAAGCTGGCGAATACACTGCAAACCAGTTATAGCAACCGAATATATATTAAAACTGGTGTTTGCTGTAATACTGCATTCGTCTTTACTTTACCGACAGTAGAACGATGAATACGAGATGTAGCCCAATGAAGGGATACCCAATTTTGGTTCCCAAGCATTACCATACATAAAACCATGATTTGAAGTGAGGTGAATATTTCAGATTTTTATGGGTCACATACACGGCAGTCTATGTACATATGTATTCATCCCGACGAAAGTAACGAAAGCCCCAAAGACCAAAAAAAAAACACCCGTTACCTACCCGATTGTCATTACTCAACGCATTGCTCCCCGCAGATGATCTCCATGTTTCTCTTGTGGGTGTTATCGCGATTATCCTTCTTCAAACGTGCAGCGAACGAGAACACATTAGCTAGCAGTTTATCGATGTTTTCGCGTTATCTCTTCTGCGCTCCGCAGGTTCTCCTGTTTCCGTTCGGTAGTAATTGTTCCATCCATATGACTTCTGCTGAGGGATGACCAACGTTGGGGTTGCATGGATTTGAGGAACGTTGTTTTATGACAGGTTTTTATCTCGATTATACTTTGATTGATGTGTTTATTGCTCCAATGACGACGATTAACTGCGATTCTGTTGGAATGTGGAAGTACACTCCCGATCAAAAGTTTGGGGTCGCCCCCTAAAAAACATGTCATTTTTTAGGCCTATATCTTCGCCAATTTGCGTCCGATTTCAAAACCCTAGGTCTCATTCAAAAGATAATAAGTCAAAGAAACTTTGAACATGATTTCAAAGTAACTTTTTCAAAAAAAAATGTATGTAAACTGAACCCAAAGTTGCCGAATTTTCTAAAAAATGAATATAAACTTACGGAAGTGTCGCTGGAAATTGGGTCAACCAAATTTTAAGATGAGAGCGGTAATATAACCCATTTTCTATTAGCTTTCAATTGCTTTTTACAGAACTTAGCTAAAAAATCTAGAAAAAAAAAGTTATTAAGTAAATTAATCCTTGATGTCATCGACCAAAAGTTTGGGGTTCCTTTCGTAAAACATGGAAAAGTGATTTGTTGATATCTTTGTCATCTTTCATTCAATTTTAATTCTTTTTGGCTTATTTGAAACATAATGAATGATACTTACTGCATAGACATTGAACCACACTTGTTGAAATTTACATACCAAAACTTAACGTAAAGTTGGCTCATTTTTTTTTTTAATTTGGTGAAATGTGTTAACTTGACATAACATTTTTGTATACAAAAATCGTTAAATACGTTAAGTTAAAGACATCAAACGTAAATTTAGTTAATTATCTTTGACATGAGCCAAAAAGAATTAAAATTGAACTATAGATGACAAAGATATCAACAAATCTTTTTTTCCGTGTTTTAAGAAAGTGACCCCAAACTTTTGGCTGATACATCATATTGAGGGGTGACCCCAAACTTTTGGTCGATGACATAAAGAGTTAATTTACTTAATAACTTTTTTTCTAGATTTTTTAGCAAAGTTCTGTAAAAAGCAGTTGAAAGCTAATAGAAAATGGGTTATATTACCACTCTCATCTTAAAATTTTGTCGACCCAATTTCCAGCGACATTGCCGTAAGTTTATATTCATTTTTTAGAAAATTTGGCAACTTTGGGTTAAGTTTACATACAATTTTTTTTGAAAAAGTTTCTTCTAAATCATGTTCAAAGTTTCTTTGACTTATTATCTTTTGAATGAAACCTAGGGTTTTGAAATTGGACGCAAATTGGCGGAGATATAGGCTTAAAAAAAATGACATTTTTTAGGGGGTGACCCCAAACTTTTGATCGGGAGTGTAGGTACCTGTGCAGTATACGGAACGAAGTAAACTTCATCGGAAAGCAAGTTGCAGAAATTTGATCGCCAATTATGAACTACTTAAATCAAACATCATAAAACTTTTGGGAAACAGATTTGGTTTTGATTACTAGCGATCATTCGATGTAATGCTCTGGCCAATTTTTCAGCTTATTCCGTTATAATTTGGAGCATCATATGAAATGAAATAAAAAAGCGAGACAAGCTTTTTGACACGTGTGTTTATTTTCATACAAATTTGAACCACCCTCAAAAAGCTGTTCCTCAAATGTTCTTGCTTGCTTTGCTCAGCCTTATTAGCACAAAAATACCATTTTGCGATCCAACGATCGCACTTCCATTGCCAAACTATCGTGACTAAAATGACAGCAAATTAGACTTTTCCGAACTTTCAGGAAGTGGTAATTTGTTTCCGTCCAGAATCGTCAAAATTGGATATGAAACAAAATGCACCTCGCTCGTTTACCAACAGCCCCTGTCCACCTCAACCGGTGCCGTGTGTGATCAACAAGTGGCAAGCCGAAAACCCCGCAAACTATGGCAACAACACTCCGCAGCGCTGTGGACAGGCGAAGTGACCGACCGACAGTAGTCAGTAGCCGAAATGGTACAAGAGGGAACAAAACGTTTAATAATTATTCATGGAAACGAGAATTAACAAGAATTAAAATATTTCGGATACTTTTATTTTCGGATTTATTAAACACTCCGACAGGGGTGCCCCGCACAATCGTTTATGGCCGGACGGACGGACGGACGTGGACGGGATGGACGGAAGAATGCAAAGCGAAGAGTGCCAAGTAGTTTTTGGTGAAAAAAGGTTTTTACGACAGTCAAACCCATTGGGCGCAACGATATTTTTTCTGCTGGTGTCGTGTCGTCGGCACCAGTGAACCTAATTACCTACAATTCAATAGCGTTTTCAAACGCCTCGATTACTTTACCGTTCAAAGAGTTTTCTACGTTTCCGAGTTAAAATTAATGAAGATACAAAAAAATGCTCCAGTAGTTTTTTTTCTGGCATTTCTTCTAGATTTTTTTTTTGGAATTCTTGGAAGAAATTTTTCTTGATATTTCCCCAGGAAGGTCCTTCTGAAAATCTTTATTGAGTCCTCTCTTTTTCTTTTTTCATGACTTTCTTCTGGTTATTCTCATAAAGTTAATCAAATTCTCCAAGGATTCTACAAGGCACCTCTTACATATAATCCAATTAGCCATAGGAATCCTCTAGAGATTCTTTAAAGGCTCTTCCTATGGTTTTTTTTTAGGAATTCTTTCAAGAAGCTCTGCAGATATTTATTCAGGGATTCCTACAGCAGTTCCTTGTAAGATTTTTCAAAGAACGCCTCCTGGAATATTTAATGGAGATATTTCTTTGATTTTTCAGAAATTTCTTCTCAGATCCATCCTGGATTTTTTTTTCTGCAATTAAAAAAAGTCCAGAGATAACTCAATGATTTTTTTTCTGACATTTCTCTTGGATTTTCTTTAAGTTTCCTGCAGTTAAATCCAAGTTTTTTTTCAAAATTTCGTTTTTGGTGTTCCTCCAGCAACTTGTTCTGGTATTTCTCCAAAAGTACGTACTGATAACTTCAATTAGTGCTTTCTTATTTTTTTCTTATATTTCTTATGGAGATCCTTCTGATTTGTTTCCAGGAATTTTCGAGATTCCTCCAGATACTTTTGTGATATTTCTCTAGAAGTTCCTTTTCAGTTTTCTCAAGAAGTTGTTTTTTTCTGTGGACATAGAGTCTACGATTTTTCAAAGAGTTCCTCCTGGGAATGTTTCTGTTGTTTAAGAATTTCTTGTGCGGTTCTTGCATGAAGTTTCTTTAGGAATCTTCCAGAAGATCCTCCAGGGATTCCTCAAGCATTTACTTCTGATATTTCTCCTGGAGTTTTTTTTGTGATTTTTTCAAGAGTTCCTTTTGTAATTTCTCCAAATATTTCTTCTGGGACTCTTTGAAAATTGCTCTGAACTTCCTTCTGGTATAACACTTGGAGATCTTTTTTTCGTAGTTTCCCCTGAGATGCTTCCTGATTTTGTTTTCTGGGATTCCTTCTGAGGTTTTTCCGGGTTTCTCAAGATATTTTCTCTGGAATTACTCTCGAATATAAACCACAACGAGTTTTTTTTTCTAAGATTTCTTGTGAACAATCCTCTAGAATTTCTCAGAAATTCATTTTTTTTTCACAAATTTCTGCGGGGATTCCTCAAGAAGATTCATTCCACAAAGGATTCCACATTTTTGTTCTGCGATTTCTCCTGGAACTCCTTCTGGCATCTTTTCCGGTGATTCCTTTAGGGATCGTCTAGAAGTTCTTTCTGAGATTCCAAAAAGAAAGAAAGGTGAAACATGTTATTTTCAGAAGCTACTAATGTTATATTAATATAAGGGAATTGGGGCTAAATGGGTTACTAATGCAAGTCTATGGTAATCTATGTTGCTAAGAACCATTTATGTATGTTCTCCAAACAATTTGTCATGACGAAAACCTCAAACAATTCTAAAAAGTTTGATTAACGATGAGCTACATATTGATTTCCTTTCAAATATAAGGAAATTGGGGCCAAATGAGTCATATGAGTTAATGTAACGCTATACCCAAATCGATTTCTTTATAAAAGATATACGTCGAATATGTCTTGAAAAATCTTTTTTAATAGGAATATCATAATATAAGGGAATTGGGGTTAAATGACTCCGGTAACTTTACAACATGCAGCCCAGGGAGCATACATCAATTTGAATATTAGATCCGAACATTTTGAAATCAGTACCGCATTAAGTTAAGTTAAAAAGTCTGATTTGCGATGCGAAAACTATATGATTTATTATACATGTAAGGAAGTTGGAGCTCCGTAGAGCAATTTATCGTCAGGTGCGGTCAATGAAACCAGTCACAATCGATTCCACTTTTTCAATTCGGAAATGGTTTAGTTCGATGTTCGATACCACTTAGAACAAAGGGTATAGAATTCTTTGTCGGTTTCGGTTTTTGCCCACTGTGATCGTCTCAAACGTGCAGGATAATACATACAGTGTATCAAACAATTGTCCGTACAGCAATTTTTTGGTCAAAATAATTTTTCATTTAAATGATTATAACTTTTTTATACGTCAATCAAAAACGCTGAAATTTTGACCAATTATAACCCATACATTGAAGCTCCATTGGTAAAATTCTGAGCGAATAAGTTTTCTGAAAGTTATAAAACTTTAATTAAAACTTATAAAATTTTTGAATAGATTTTTAAAACATTATAGTACATATTGAGTACTTGAACAAACTTTTTCAATATTTTTCGTGTTACAGCTTATATCTAAGGCTTTCATATGCAGCTTCATTAAAGGTATTCACTATAAAAAATATGAAAAATCTGTCTATGTTCAGAGTGTCATTTGGAAATTTATCATATTTTGATCAATAAAAGTGCCAAGTGTTTTCAACTTTTTTAAACTCTCTTAATGATATATTTTATACAGGACCTACTAAACTACATATTAAGAGTAGGTCCTATGGATTTTTCGTTCAGTTAATGCACTTTTATTGGTGGAAAACGTTTGCAGATTATGTATGCAAAATATACTAAATTTTAAAACATCGTCAACTACATACGCACATTTTTCATTTTTTTTTTGTGGTGAATATAAAACCCCAAACATGGCTGCATATTAAAGCCTTAGGTATAGATGTAAAAATTTCATCGAATACATATTGAGATATAATGTTTTAAAAATGTGTTCAAAAATCTTATAAGTTTTACTAAAAGTTCTTTAATTTTCAGAAAACTTATTCGATCTCGCTTAAAATTTTAATCATGGAGCTTTAATATATGATTCATGATTGGTCAAAATTTCAACGTTTCTGATTGACGCATAAAAAAGTTATTAACATTTGAATGAAAAAATATTTTGACAAAAAATTTGCTGTACGGACAATAGTTTGATACACTGTATCAATGTCATCGGTGAAACCGAGCAGCTGGATATACTTGTAAAATTGTATCACTCGAATTTACCCCCACTCACCTTATTACACCCTCTAAAACGATGTTAAACACGAAATACCATCAACTTACCGTAACCCTCTATGGGATGGTGGATGGCAAACATCTGGTCCGTTGCAGTGCATAATTGAAGCAATCCCGGGAGGAAATATTGGAGAAATCCCTCGAGAAATGTTATAAAATCCCAACAGGAATCCTCGCACAAGTACTTAAAAGAATCCCGACAAGATTTCCTGAAGAAATCTTTGAAAGAATACCAGCAAGAATCTATGGAAAACCGTGGTAGAAACCGCTAAAGAAATCCTTTACAAAATCTCGGAAAGGATCTTTGAAGAATTTGAATCAGTAATCTCTGAAGGAATGCCGACTAGAATGCTTGAAAGCAATCCCGGCAAGAATCCCTGAAGGAATCCTGGGAGGGATACCTGGAAAAAGAAATGCCAGGAGGAATCCCTGAAAAAAATCTCGGGAAGATTCTTTTAAGGAATGCCAACTGGAATCCCGGCACGCATATTTAAAAAAAAATCCGCTGGAGTTCTCTGAACATATCTCGACAGAAGACTTTGAAAGAATCCGTTATGCATTTCTAGCAGGAATCCCTGAAGGCATGCCGGCTAGCATAACTGCAGGAATTATTTCAGGATATTCTAATGCATTTCCGGTAGAAATCCCTCGGCACTGTTTTCCTTCTGACCTCAGCTAGATTGAGGAGGTATGACCCGAGCGTCTGTCTACCAAGGAGGTGCGGCTCAAACAGCGTCTGTTTTGGCATCCAGCGGCTGACTATAAAACGCTGCATCACGCTCAGCTAAATCCAAGGTGGTAGCCCCATCAGCCTGGTCGTCCCAGTGTTGGTTGGGACGCTAAACAGAACTGTCACGAATGCCATCCGGCGAGACATGAGTGTTGGCCCAATAAGCCACTCGTAAAAATCCCCATTACGAATATAGGAGACAATACGACTCTATACAATCGACAAAGACCCACGCGACGAAATAAGGACTACGATTGGACACTTGGAACATGGAATTGCAAGTCTCTTGTGTGGGTTGTGAATAATGATTAGTGATATTCCCCTTGCGTGTCCTTCCCCTAGTAAGCATCGGTGACAGCACACCACTTGTTCATCGATTTTAAATCGGCGCATGATACAATCATCGAGACCAGCTATGGCAGATTATGCACGAATACGGATTCCCAGATAAACTTATATGATTGATCAAGGTGACGATGGATCGAGTGGTGTGCGTGGTTCGAGTATCAGGGACACTCTCGAGTCCCTTTGAATCTCGCAGAGGGTTACGGCAAGGTGATGGTCTTTCGTGCCTGCTGTTGAACATTGCGTTAGAAGATATAAGGAGAGCGGGGATAAACACGAGTGGGACGATTCAGCTCTTTCAGCTGAACGTTCAGTCCGTTCAGCTGCTTGGTTTCGCTGATGATGTTGATATTATAGCTCGCAAATTTGAGACGATGGCGGAAACGTACATCCGACTAAAAAATGAAGCCAGGATTAGTCATTAATGTGTCGAAAACATCGTGCACGATGGCAAAGGGCTCCAGGGAGGAATCCCCGCGGCCGCCACCCCGCATTTCATTCGACATTGATTTAATCGAGGCGGTTGAAGAATTCGTGTACTCGGGCTCCCTGATGACTTCCGACAACGCCACCAGCAGATAAATTCAGAGACGCATTTTGGCAGGGAATCGGGCATACTTTGGACTCCGAAAAACTCTACCATCGAACAAAGTTTGCCGTCACACGAATTTTACCATCTACAAAACACTGATTAGGCCGGTAGTCCTCTATGGGCACGAAACATGGACTCTACATGCAAACGATCCACGCGCCCTTGGAGTTTTCGAATGGAAGGTGTTGCCTACCCTCTACGGCGAAGTGCAGATGGAAGACGAGACTTGGTGATTGAACCACGAGCTGCATCAGCTGCTGAGAGAACCAACCATCGTCCAAACCACGAAAATCGAGAGGTTACGGTGGGTGGGTCACGTATCAGGATAGCAATCCGATAAAAATGGTTCGAGAGCCATGCGACCAGCACAAGAAGACGTGGTGCGCAGCGTGTTAGGTGTGTCGATCAACTGGAGGACGATTTGCAGACCCTTCGCAGAGTGCGGCACTTGAGACGCACAGCCATGAACCGAGTATAATGGAAACGACTCCTTCGTACAGCAAAGGACGCTCAGGCCCTCTCAGGTCTTAGACTGACTGGTAAGGTAAGAGTTCGAATCTCGATTGATCCAAAAATTTTTAGTAATGGACATATTTCCGAGTGGAGACGTTACGCCTGAAAGAAAAAGAGCTTTTTAAGATACTTCCCGTGTATTCTACAGCCGCCTCAAATCAGATCCCATTTTCGAGTTCCCAAATCCGACAAGCAGCAGCGCAGCGGTGCCTTCAGCAGCCAACACGGTCCAGGCGATGGATGCGGACGCGTCGTATACACATGTGTGCTCCCATTTTGGAAACTGCGGTTGTCAATCTGTCAGATTATGTTACAGATTGTTTTTTCTTCTTTCCTCTCGAAATTGGTTGCCCTCGTCTATACTTCGCGCCGGCCGCATTCTAGTAATTGATTGTCGACCTGACCGGACCGGGTTGTCTCTCGGTGATCGTCGTGGTCCGAAGGAAGGAGTCGTATGGATGGATGGGGCGGGAGTTGAGAGGAAATCAGATCAACAAATTCTGGCCAATCCAAAAACCGGAGAGCTGTACATTTGTGGATGGAAGAGTTGGATGAGGGAATGGATCAGACAAAGGTAACTTGCGCGATATTTGAATGATTAAGTCGTTTTTGGTTCGATATGTAGTTATGTGGCAGTGGATATGGTCGTTTGCACTTCACTCTGAATGAATGAGTTCGCCATATGGTGTGTACAGGTTGGGGAAAGCAATGCTTATGTAGGAGGATCCTAGGGCGGCGTGTCATTCTACTGAAGCATTAAAGTTGAAAAAAAAATGAGCTATAATATTGTTGGCAATAATCAGATGCATTTTCTCGGAGAATTCTAGAAGTGGTTGGAGCAGAGTTCAGACAAAGAATTAACCAACAAAACAAAATTATTACAGGTTGTGTTATTTTGTTACAATTATTTTTGTAACAACGGTTGTTATAAAACATGTACCGTAAATAGTTAAAATAGTAAAAATTGTAATAAAACTCATTCCAATTAAAACAAAAATATAACAAATTGAGATATTCTCATAACAAAATTATATCAAATTTTGTTAGGCTAAACTTGTGAAACCTTAACAAAATTATAACAAGCCAATTGAAAATGTTATACAGGGTGATTGGTTCCGGACTTTACAAAATTTTAGGGCAGCTAGGTCTTCAAAAGTTATGAAAAAATGCCCAAGGAACATAGGGTCGGAAATCACTGCTAAGTGAGTTATTCACATTTTAATTTTTTTTAAATTAGTCCATTTTTGAAACACAATATCTCAGGAATTAAAGGTCGTATATATCAGAACAAATTTGTTACAAGTGTCTTGTTATAAATCTCTTGGCTCGAGTGACCAAAATAACAAAAATTATCAATCTTTTTCGCGACTACACAAAAAATCTTATAAATTCTGAAATAATGTTGTTACAAGAAATATAACAAAGATTGCCATGAACGTATAACGAAATTATGTCAGAGGCAATTATATTATGATATATAATATAACAAATGTTGTTATACATCTGTTTGAATAAATGAAACAAGTTTTGTTTCAATTGGGTTACTAAAATTATAACAAATGTTAATATTATGTTGTTATGGATATTCACAAGAAAATAATCTTATGACAGAATTATATCTGTTGGAGACACCCTAAACAGTTTTTATAGCCGGTGCTAACAGCCACGCTACCAACTGGACTCTGCCTTTGTAAAATTTCTACGACTTTGTTATAGAAGACTATGGTGAACAATACTATTATAAAACTAGAAGAAGTTGGCCTTTTGCCATTAGAAATTAGTCTGTAATTTGATAGCCATGTGAAGAGACGTGTTGTGTTGAGGAAGAATTTTAAGCTTAGACTAAATAAATTAATGTTAAGTTAGTGTGTCAAATTGAATAAAGTTAATTCCGGAGTATGTGGTTTTAGTGAATAAAAGGTGTATTTGTGCTAACTAAACCGACTGGTAGTGGCAGTGAATTGACCCCAACCGAAACCCAATTCCCAAGGCATAGGAATCGGATCCTAGGCACCCCAGGATCGACCAACCAGGACAAATTCCGGCTTATAATCCCAAGCTATCGATCAGTTGGTCCTTCGAACCGGATTCGTTGGTCGATGGCACCGAAAAGGAGGAAACCAATTCGCCATTTCAATTCCCCAATTGATTCACTGCCCAACCACTGGAGAGCGCCATTTTGGATATTGGCATCGGAGCACGTCACCTCTCATCATCCGATCACCGAAATCAACGTAGTACACTTACCCAAGGCATATTTTTCATGGAAAATCGGTGAGTGCAATTCCAAGGCTTTAAATCCAAAAAGTTGGAGGGGTTGTATACTAGACACGACCGCAAGTCTGACGTTGAATAACGTCCGGTTATGCATTAGTTTCAATTATTGAATGCTGTAATTAACATTGCTAAAGACTGTGATGCGACATTTTGATTTAATTTAGTTTTATTGTAGACGGCGATTGATAGTGCACCGCATAGCATCTCTAGGTTCCATACCTCACATTTCGAGTAAATGTCAAATCCTCTAATAATCCTCTTTGAGTTGTTGCTTGAGCAGTGTTTGACGCCAGATTGATGCAGATTTCAGAAACTCTCCCACAATATCAATGCTTTTGCTGGTTTTTGAAATTTTGAATGGACGCGACAAGACTTGACCTGCGAAGTAGTTGGTTTTAACATATTTCCATAAACGAATTTGTGAAAACTATTTAATAATCTTTACCTATAACAGAATTGTCTTTGTAACCGTTCATTTTATAAGAATTTAAACTGATGCAATCCAACAGATTCAAAATGCAAATCATCAAGCTTTTGCTAATTGGTGAACTGGATTCACCATATAGCCGAGGCGGTAAACGCACGGGTATTCAGCATGACCATGCTGAGGGTGACGGGTTCGATTCCCGGTCGGTCCAGGATCTTTTCGTAAAGGAAATTTCCTTGACTTCCTTGGGCATAGAGTATCTTCGTGCCTGCCACACGATATACACATGTCATTGGCAGAGGAAGCTCTCAGTTAATAACTGTGGAAGTGCTCATAGAACACTAAGCTGAGAAACAGGCTTTGTCCCAGTGAGGACGTTACACCAAGAAGAGGAGAGGAGGATTCACCAATAGTTAATTAAATATCTAAGAATTTTCAGATATCGTATACTGTATACAGTTTTCTTCTAGATTGTGTGGCAAAAATGGGCATTTCAATTTTTGCGGAGACAACACACATTGAAATTTGGCTGGGAAATATCAAGGATGCTACAAGAATCATATATATTTCCACTACTCCGTTTGCAAAGTTTATGCTATGGTTTTAAGACTTAGCCGGTTTTGACATATTTGTGACTTGGCGCGTCGTTTAGGAAAATTATTCGGGTCATTCTTGTGGGGAACATTTTTGAAGCCTTTAGAATTGCTGTTTAATTTTATTTGTTGTACAATAATCGTTCAATTATTGCATGGAGTGAAAATCGGTAGTTATGCCAACCAAATCCAGAACGGCATCGGTGGCGTTGACTTCGATTGGCGATGGCGATGCTGCGCTAACTCGGAGCAAAAGCAAGCCCTCGTTGTTGCCGCGCACCAGTTTGAACTGGCTGATTGCTCCACTGGCGCCGCGTACAACGCTACGAAGGAGAGCGTTACAGCCGACAACCACCGCGCTCGGCTTGCCAAAGCATACTGATGGAAAACGCAAACGGAGAAACTGGCTAGCTCTCCTTCGGCTTCGATGCAATCCCTTCGAGGGGTCAAGAAAGAATCATGGAAGATAAGAAGAAGCAGTTTGCTTTTAGGCACCCTACACACCAGTCAAACGGTTTGACCAACATTGACTCCGCCCCCAGGTTGGTGTTGAAGTTGGTGCTATGTTTGACCGTGTGTGATGCTCTTTGACGAACCGATTTGGCAGTTCGTCAAACCAATTTGACGGTTGACGGTTTGGTCGGCAAAAATCAAACCAGTTTGATTTTACTCAAACCAACGGTGGGCGGAGCCAATGTTTGACGAACCGATCGTACCGTGTGTAGTGTTGTTGCACAAACATAGTGCGATTTCAAATGCGGGATGATGTTGGTGCAACCAAAGTGACATGTTGGTGCAACACGATTTGGCAGTTCGTCATACGGTTGCATAAACATTCGCTGGTTCGACCAACCTGGGGGCGGTGGCAATGTTGGTCAAACCGTTTGACTGGTGTGTAGGGTGCCTTATACGGCACAATGGCCTGGTTTCCCCTCTCGAACGTGATTGGTTAGATGTGAGGGGAGTAAAATTCAACGATGCCATACAAATTTATCTGCAATAATTTATTGTAGCGGAATAATAAAATATACTTAAATGATTATTATTGGCCATTGCCAAATCAGTAGGTAGGCTTAGGATTAACCAATATTATAATGTTTAGTAAGGAATGACAGTATATAGTACAAAAGTCATGTACTTTCGACCAAAATGTCTAAAGATTACAGATATTTGAAATTCTTATTGAAATTTGGCAACGCTGGTTAACAGTTTCAGCAAACCTGCCATTTTTCAAAGTTGTAGAAATTTCAAGCAGATTTATGATGCGCGCATAAGTTTATGCTTTTGGTACCGTATCTTGAATTTAGAATAGATTCTACATCAAGCGGTTAAAATATTCCCAGTTGTTGCCATGGCCATCCGCTACCGCACTGGGAAAATGCGAATGAGCCATCGCCGCGGATGCTTCTAGATGGTTGCTGGCGGTGCTCTCGAAGTAGGTTTCAAAATGTTTGCAGGAATTCGAATCAACTCTTACGTGGAATTTAGAATTGTAGCCCTAATAAGGGCTATTTAATTTTGATTTCACAAAACCAAACCGCGTTGCTGCCGTGTCGTCGGCGCCCATCCGCTTCCGTACTAGGGAAATGATAAATTATTCCCCCACCGCCGCTGCTGCTCGGTTGTCGTCGGTGCGTCCGTCCGTTCACCGCGGTCGACAGCGTGAGAATGTGCTGTGAGAAGAGAATTCTGAGCGAAAATGCAAATCGAGCTGTGCTCCTCCGTCTCTGATCCGGTAGACGAGCTGCCGCGCGCGGAGAGGCACCGACCACCGCGCTCGGCTTGTCAAAGAACACTGAAATGAAAACGCAAACGGAGCAGCAAACTGCACAGCTCTCTGCCGATGCGTTCCCCTCGATGTGTTGATGAAGAATGAAGGAAGAGGGGAAGAAGAAATAGCTTTTATACTGCCAGGCGCTCGACGGAAAAGTCCAAAACTGCGCTCGAACGTGATTGGCTGGATAAAACATGGGTTCACTTTGGGAACGTTCAAAAATTACGTCCATGATTTGGGGGAGGGGGGGGATCTAGAAAAGTGTGACGGTACGTGTATTGGGTATAGGAAAAGTGCGTGACAGAGGGGGGAGGGGGGGTCTATAAATCCCGAAAAACGATGGACGTAATATTTGAATCTTCCCTTTTCCCAAATTTTCAATAGTTTGTTGTTGAAAATCAATAGTAACCTTGGATAGATTCGATGCGTAGATAAATTTATGATCAATTAATACAAAAATTTTGAAAATCCATCAAGAAATGGCAGAGTTATTAGCGGTCAAAATCTAACCACTTTTCGTTACATGCTCAAATTTTCGGTTTTCTGAAGTTACACCCCTATATCGTCCCCTTAATGCTAGAACTAGGTAACTCGAAATTTGACGTTTTTGAGTTGAATATACCATTATCGCAGACAGACGTTTAAGTTTGACTCAGCAGCTTGTGTAAAAAACATGGCCGCCACAAATTGCCAAGTGGCAATCAGCGAACAGATGGCGTTAGCGACGTTCATATTCAATCGCTGCCTCACATGTGCGTTGCGACCAACAACTGTCACCACGGTCGTCTTCCAGCCGGATGGCGGGAAAAGACCGCACGTGTTGCACGCTAATAATGTTTCCACATAATTTGTGCAGAGTAAATGACTTTTATTTAATGTCTAAAATCTTTTGCACAAATTAGCGCAGAACTCTTGTAAAATATTTTACACATTATTACTCTTATTTTACATAGATTTGCTTGAATAAAACTGCATTTGGATGAACTTCACTCGCATTGGGAAATCTTTGTGAATGTGACGCAAATGTAGGAATGATTTTGACAGTGTTTGTTTTGATTTTATTTTTCGGTGGGTGGTGAATTGGGTGGTAAGTAAGCGGCTGGAAGCACGTGGTTTCTCAAACTGTCAACTGCACGCGACTGCACTGTGGCAATCGGTTGCCTAGGTGTCGCTAGTGAAAATTTACATAGAAAATTTGAAAAAATTTGTTCGCGCTAGAACGTCTGTCTGCGCCATTATATCGAGCTTTTTGAGCTCTATTATATATCCAAAGACCAATGAAATACGATTATAAACGACGCAAATATTCACCAGTCTCAAAACTAGGTATCTCAGTGTAGAATACAAGAACTGAGTGCTATAACTAGGTAACTGAGAAAATCATATCTATTTCCAATCGCACAGGTTAAAATCTATCGGACGCTTGGACGTGGAAATGTTACTAGTCATTCTTTTGTTAGTAGATTGAAAATCTAATACTGTTTTTCATATTAGGCCAAAAAAATTGAAATATTTTACTTGTATTGATTTAGCTAAAACTGTGATTGTTCGTAGACGATTATTTTATGAACATTTTGAGGTGTCATGTGGTGATATAGCAGGTATCCTAGCAAATTCAGTAATTACACGTTAATTTCAACATGTGAACTCTTTTAAATTTGCATACTGCAACAAGGAAACTGAAAAGAATGATATCAATAGTGGTAAAAACAAGGTATCTCAGAACATCTCCTCCATTATTTATGTTGCATTTTGAGTGCTATAACTAGGTAACTCGACAATTTTTTAACCATTTATTGTTTTTATCAAAAGTTTAAACCAAAATAGTTCAAAACATTTTCTTGTAGCAGAAGGAGTAGAAGCTGAATAAGCAATAAATGCTAAAAAATAATCATTTTCAAGGCTCCATGCCTTTGGAACAACTGCATGAAAAATTGTCAAATTTTCAAAGTCGATGATTTTCGAGTTACCTAGTTCTAGCATTAAGGGGACGATATGTTGCCGAAGGACGTTATTCAACGTCAAAACGATACGGGGGAAAAAACGCGGGAAAAACTTTACTCGAGCGTGGGATGCCAACAGGCCAGTGGGAACAGAAAATCCGTGGGTGACGAGCGGTATCCGCCTAAGATTACCGTGTGGGTCTTTGAGCGGATCGCTAGTCGGGACTCTGAGCTCACTTGTTGACTACTCTGCTCGGATGTCAAAGCTGATGATGATGATGATGGAAGATGAGAAGAAGCAGTTTGCTTTTATGCGGCACAATGGCCTGGCTTCCCCTCTCGGACGTGATTGGTTAGGTGTAAGGGGAGTAAAATTTAACGATGCCATACAAATTTATCTGCAATACTTTATTATAGCGGAGTATTAAAATATACTAAAATGATTATTATTAGCCATTTCCAAATCAGTATGTTGGCTTAGGATTAACCAATAATATAATGTTTAGTAAGGAATGACAATTTCTAAAGATTACAGATATTTGAAATTCTAAAATTCTTATTGAAATTTGGCAACGCTGGTTAACAGTTTTCATTTTCCAGCAAACCTGCCATTTTTCAAAGTTGTAGAAATTTCAAGCAGATTTATGATGCGCGCATATGTTAAGGCTTTTGTTACCGTACCTTGAATTTAGAATAGATTCTACATCAAGCGGTTAAAATATCCCCAGTTGTTGCCATGCCCATCCGCTAAAGCACTGGGAAAATGCGAATGAGCCACGGCTGCTTCTAGGTTGCTGGCGGTGCTCTCGAAGTAGGTTTCAAAATGTTTGCAGGAATTCGAATCAACTCTTACGTGGAATTTAGAATTGTAGCCCTAATCAGGGCTGTTTAATTTTGATTTCACAAAAACAAACCGTGTTGCTGCCATGTCGTCGGCGCCCATCCGCTTCCGAACTGGGGAAATGATAAATTATTCCACCACCGCCGCTGCTGCTCCGTTGTCGTCGTCAGTGCATCCGTCCGTCTAGCGCGGTCGACAGCGTGAGAATGTGCTGTGAGAAGAGAATGCTAAGCGAAAATGCAAACCGAGCTGTGCTCCTCCGTCTCTGATCCGGTAAACGAGCTGCCGCGCGCGAAGAGGCACCGACCATCGCTCTCGGCATGCCAAAGAACACTAAATGAAAACGCAAGCGGAGCAAACTGCACAGCTCTCTGCCGATGCGTTCCCCTCGAGGTGTTGATGAAGAATGAAGGAAGAGAAGAAGAAAAAGATTATCTTTTATACTGCTCGGCGGTCGACAGAAAAATCCAAAACTGTGCTCGAACGTGATTGGCTGGATAAAACATGGGTTCCGTTCACTTTTCTCAAATTTTCAATAGTCTACTATTGAAAATCAATATTTACCTAGCATGGATTCGACGCGTAAATAAATTTCTGATAGATTCATGCAAAAAGATTGAAAATCCATCAAGAATTGACAGAGTTCCCAAGTAACCAAAAGTTCCGCTTTCCATGACAAAATGTACTTTCAAGTTCCGCGAAGTTCAGATAAAGTTCCAAATGGAACTTTCTGGCTGCTTAAGAGGCTAACGATGAGCCTTGCTGGAGCTTCGGTCACAAGTTCCGCCAAGGTTCATTGTTAGCCTCTTAAGCAGCCATAAAGTTTCATTCGGAACTTTATCTGAACTTCTCTGAACTTTAAAGCTGCTTAAGATGCTACTCGGAACTTTGTCGGAACTTTCAAGTTCATAGAAGTTCAGTTCAGTAGCATTGTGCTTCAATGAAGATTAAATTTATTTCAGAAAATAACGTTTTAGGCATACACGAATAAAAGACAAATAAATTTATTAAAAAATATTAGGCTTGAGAAAAAAAAAATGCCGCCCATCGGATTCGAACCGATAGTCGCTGCGTGAGAACCCTACGCTCTACCACAGTACTACAGTTGCGATTGAGTGAACAGCAGCTAAAGTCTGACTTGAATTGATTTTCTGTCGGCAGCTAGTTTTGCACATTTGTACAGTAGTGAAGTTAGCTTGACTTTGTCAAGTGTCTTTAGCAGCGCAGCGGTAAATCGGCAGGCTATCACGCAGGAGGATCCAGTTCAAATCTACATAGCAGCGACATGTGTGAAAATATAATTATCAGAAGCAATTTCCAGACATGAATCACAAACCCACCAACAGGGTTGTGATTCTGGAAAACACATTTTTGTTTCTGCATGAATTTTGTCAAAGTTCTGTCGGAAGCTGCTTAGAAGGCTATCCAGCGTGCTTGTGTGAACTTTCAAGTTCCAAAATTACTTAAAAATGAAGCTGCTTAGAAGGCTAATGAGCAACCTCGAACGAGCTGCTTAGCTTATGAAGTACCCTTTTATCTGAACTTTTGGTTACTTGGGTTATTAGCGGTCAAAACCTAACCACTTTTCGTTACATGCTCAAATTTTCTGTTTTCTGAATTGTACCCCCATATCTTGCCGAACGACGTTATTCAACGTCAAAAACCAGTACTGCTCGTGGTCTTTGTGTGACACAGGTTATCTTCGACGTCATCATTGTCCTTCGTCATCCCATTCATCGTCACACCGAGACACATCACTACACTTGGCAACCATCTTCCATCAACCAACCCTACCGGTGATTACGTACCCAAATAAACAACCGAATAAAAAGGGTTCATCTCTGCTTACCTTGGAAGGAAGGCTAACAGCTTGAAAACACCATATCTATCCGGAGGTATACTGCTCGTTTGTTCGGCGTAATCGTTGCGAAGCGACCACTGGCTCTGCTGTTGTTCGAGGATCATCTCTAGTTAAAAATACAAGGCTCATATCCAAGAGCCAGCAGGTAATTAGCGCTCCAACGATATCACTCCCCAAACTGTGCTACTTTGGTCTCATTTTTGAGGTACACTGCATTCATATTGCTTGATCGTCCGGCCTGATCGTTGGAAGGCGGCCACCCGGTCTGCTGTTGTTCGAGGAGCATCTCTAATTGAAATACAAGGCTCAATCCCAAGAGCCAGCAGGTAATTGGCGCTCCAACGTTATCACTGTCCCAAATTGTGCTACTTTGGTCTCACTTTTCGAGGTACACAACATGCCCAGCAAATCGAAAACGTCGCTGAAGGTACTGCAGTCGCGGCTACGAGGTCTCCAAACATCGTTCGACAATATGTGCAAATTTATGGATGACTACACCGAAGATACGAAGCTAACCGAGGTTAAAGTGCGACTGGAGAAACTGGACATACTCTGGGACAGGATCAACCAGAGTACCGAAGAGATAGAGGCCCACGAAGATTCGACAGCCGAGGAAGAATCTTTCGTTAAGGATCGGGTAGACTTCGAGAATCGATTTTATCAACTGAAATCGTTTCTCTTGGACACAATCAGGGAGAATTCCGATGAAACTGTGCTCAATCCAATTGCTCGCTCTCACGATAACACTCATTCCGCACCCAACCCCCATGTTAGGCTACCCCAAATAACACTCCCCAAATTCAGTGGCAAAATTGATGAATGGCAGACATTTCGCGATTTATACACTTCTCTGATACACTGGCAACCTGACCTACCAGATATCGAAAAATTTCATTACCTCCGTGTAGTGTCCGAGCTCTCTTTTTCGGCTGATCCGCCATCAGCCGATTTTTTTTCCACTGCTTTTACCACAAGCCAACACGGACGTCCGTCCGTCACAACAACGTTCACTAAACTGAAGTACATCTAAATTTCCATCCAGCACATGCTTACGCATGATTGACGTTTCTGTTACATCTCGCACGCAAGGTGTCAAGATAGCGTTAGCGTTTCGAGAGCACGTTCACAAGCATTCATTCGTGCACGCTAAAATAATGATAATCGCACACGGTATGATAAGACTTTCAAATTGTCCAAACTCTCAAAATATACAACTCATAAGCTGACACCTCTGGCTACTACACTCCGTAGTCAGCTAGAAGGTGAGGCGTTAGCTGTTATCGATTCGCTCCCACTCACCAGGGCGAACTATAATGTTGCTTGGGATCTGATCTGCACTCGCTATTCCAATTCCAAAATCCTGCGTAAACGTCAGGTTCAAGCGCTGTTCGAACTACCGGTGGTCAAGAAGGAATCGGCAACAGAACTACACACCCTTTTGGAATCCTATGAGAAGATCGTGAAGTCGTTGGATCAGGCAACCCCCCAGGCGACGGAGTTCAAGGATCTGTTACTGCTGCATCTACTAAGCTCTCGACTCGATGGTGCAACAAGAAGGAGCTGGGAGGAACATTCTTCTACCAAGGATGTCGATACGGTAAGGGACCTAACCAATTTTCTGAAGCGGCGAATTCAGATCCTGAAGGCACTTCCCACTCGACCGATTGAACAGAGAATAGAAGCTGGTTCATCGAAATTTCCAAGGAAACCCAATGTAGTGAAGGTCTGCAATACCACTCTCCAACCATCGGCTCCACTCAAATGTGACGCTTGTTCGGATAGTCATTTGCTCTACCAGTGCTCGCAATTTCTAAAACTACCTGTTTCCGAGAGGGACGGACTACTGCGTTCGCATTCGTTATGCCGAAACTGCTTTCGGCGTGGTCATCAGGCTCGGGATTGTCACTCAAAGTTCACTTGTAGGCAATGCAAGGGCAAGCACCATACACTTGTTTGCTGAAGGTCATAAGGCCCAAAGCTGCACGAGTCCACTCATCTGCATGATCTGTACCGGGAAATCCTCGAACAACAGACATCCGATGGGTGGTCCAAGGTGCCCGGCCTTCAAGAAAGCCGCAGTGAACAACAAATCACAGTGCAGGTAACGCAGCTGAACCTAAACCACTGTGATGCGGCTCAGCAACTGCTTTGTCAGGCAGTTTCTGAGTGGGAGACGGATATCGCCATCATATCGGACCCATACCGAGTACCCGCCGGCAACGGCAACTGGGTCGCGGATGGGACCAGAAAAATGGCGGCGATATGGACGACGGGTAAATACCCCGTTCAGGAGTTGGTGTCTACTACCTATGAGGGCTTCGTGGTCGCCAAAGTAAACGGGGTCTTCTTCTGTAGCTGTTATGCGCCTCCGCGGTGGCCGATCGAGCAGTTCACGCAAATGCTGGACCGCTTAACGACCGTGCTAACAGGGCGAAGGCCGGTGGTAATAGCGGGTGACTTTAATGCCTGGGCCGTGGAATGGGGAAGCCGTTTCACGAACCAGCGGGGTCAGATCCTGCTAGAAACACTGGCCATCTTAGATGTCGACTTGGCTAATGTCGGTACCAAGAGTACCTTTAGTCGAAACGGAGCGGAGTCAATTATTGACGTGACCTTTTGTAGTCCTGGCCTAACAAGTAGTTCGAACTGGAGAGTAGATGATGGCTACACTCACAGCGACCACCTGGCGGTTCGCTACAGTATCGACTACAATAACAGCAGACAGCGGATAGAAGAAGAGGCGGCTAGGCCAAGGCCAAGCCCTCGCAGGTGGAAGACATCATACTTCGACGAAGGGGTATTTAGGGAGGCGCTCCGCCGTGAGCGAAACTTAATCGGTTTAGACGGCGACGAGCTGGTAGCGGTGCTCTCACGTGCGTGTGATGCGACCATGCCTAGGCGAGTCCACCCTAGAAATGGGAGGCCACCGGCTTACTGGTGGACCGACGCGATTGCGGACCTGCGCCGCGTTTGCCTACGGGCTAGGCGGCGGATGCAGCGAGCACGATCAGAGGAAGAGCGAAACGAACGGCGGGTGGTGTTCGCCGCTGCAAAAGCCGCGCTTAAGACCGAGATAAGAGCAAGCAAAAAGGCCTGCTTTGAGGGTCTCTGTCAGAGTGCCAATACGAACCCGTGGGGTGACGCCTACAGGATCGTTATGGCCAAGACGAGAGGTGTGATGGCTCCTACAGAGCAATCTCCAGAGATGTTGGAGGGGATCATTGGAGGACTTTTTCCGCGTCATGATCCTAGTCCTTGGCCTCCTTTCGTAGGACAGCCGGGGACTGGGGCTGGCGATGAGGAGAGGGTCACCGATGTGGAACTTGCGGGGATAGCTAAGTCCCTTAGCGTAGGTAAGGCCCCAGGTCCGGACGGAGTTCCGAACCTGGCCTTAAAAGTAGCTATTGCAGAGGCTCCCGAGATGTTCAGGTCTGCTATGCAGAAATGCCTGGACGAGGGAGTTTTCCCAGAAGCTTGGAAGAGGCAGAGCCTGGTACTATTGCCAAAGGCGGGGAAACCACCCGGAGACCCGTCGGCATATAGACCAATATGCTTGATTGACACGGCGGGGAAGGTGCTCGAAAAGATCATCCTCAATAGAATGTTGCGGTTCACCGAGGGCGAAAATGGTCTTTCGAGTAACCAGTACGGCTTCCGGAAGGGGAGGTCCACCGTAGACGCTATCTTGTCGGTTACAAACACCGCCGAGAAAGCACTCGAGCCTAAGAGGAGGGGAATTCGCTTTTGCGCGGTAGTGACTCTGGATGTAAGGAATGCGTTTAATAGCGCCAGCTGGTCTGCTATTGCCGTTGCGCTCTTGCGTCTGGGGATACCGGAGTACCTGTACAAGATTCTCGGAAGTTACTTTCAGAATCGTGTACTAGTTTACGACACGGAGGTGGGTCGGAAGTGCTTTCACATAACCTCAGGAGTCCCGCAAGGTTCCATCCTGGGTCCGGTGTTATGGAATGTCATGTACGACGAGGTGTTGAGGTTAGAGTATCCAGTGGGAGTGGTGATTGTCGGATTTGCCGACGACATTACGCTCGAAGTCTACGGTGAAACGATCGAGGAGGTAAAGTTGACTACCAACCACTCGATCAAAGTTGTGGAGGCGTGGATGCGGTCCAGGAAACTGGAGCTGGCTCACCACAAGACAGAGGTGACGGTTGTTAACAACCTGAAGTCGGAGCAGCAGACGGAGATCAGTGTAGGAGACTGTACTATCCTGTCAAAGCGCTCCGTCAAACACTTGGGCGTGATGATCGACGATAAGCTTACCTTCGGTAGCCACGTCGATTATGCCTGTAAAAGAGCCTCCACAGCTATTGCGGCACTGTCCCGGATGATGTCCAATAGCTCTGCGGTGTACGCCAGTAAGCGCAAGCTTCTGGCTAGTGTTGCTACATCCATACTTAGGTATGGCGGCCCGGCGTGGGGCACCGCGCTAAGTACTAAATGCTACCGACGGAAGCTGGAAAGTACTTACAGGCTTATGTGCCTGAGGGTTGCGAGCGCGTACCGTACCGTGTCACACGACGCTCTCTGCGTCATTACTGGTATGGTGCCTATCGGCATTCTTATCAGTGAGGACATGGAGTGCTTCGAAATGCGCGGCACAAGAGGCATACGCAGGACTGTCAGGATGGCCTCTATGGTCAAATGGCAGCGCGCGTGGGACAGTTCCACCAAAGGAAGGTGGACCTATAGGTTGATACCGAGGGTAGATAGTTGGATTAATAGGCGCCATGGGGAAGTCACATTCCACCTGACACAGGTCCTTACAGGTCATGGTTGCTTCCGACAGTATCTACACCGTTTCGGGCATGCGGATTCTCCCGAATGCCCAGTGTGCAATGGTTTAGAGGAAACGGCGGAACACGTTTTGTTCGTGTGCCCGCGTTTTCGCACAATGCGTGACCGCATGCTTGCCACATGCGGGGAGGACACAACTCCGGACAACTTGGTCCAGAGGATGTGTAGGGATGAGTTTGGCTGGAACGCCGTTTCAACGGCTATTACCCACATCGTCTGGGAGCTACAGAGGAGGTGGCGCGTGGACTCGGAGAATGGCTAGTCCAGATGCAGTACAAGAGGTGGTCCAGGGGTTCGGAGTCGGCTTCGTAGGTCATACCGGTGCCCTGCGGTCGAGATCGACCCTTACAACGATTAAGTGGCCGCGGAGAGGAAGTCCCGGTAGCGGTGCTGTCGTGGCGTCGGTCTACTGGGTTGGATCCGAGCCCGCGGTTGGAAAGGGGTCCCCGGCAAGGGTCGGGGTAGGTGAGATCCTGCTGTCTGCAACCTACGGGTGCATCTGATAGGGCCTGAAGGGTAGTGATACCCTTCCTTACGGGCAGGTCAGATCGGGTTGCACGTGGGCATCAGTTCTTGATGTCCGCTCAGCAGTAGGGCGCGGGCGGGGTTGACCCTGCCCGCCTTCCGAGGACAAAGGGAGTGGCGAGGACCACTCGGGAAACTGGCTAAGCGCCAGCATGCTACCGTGATGGACTCTTCAAAGCGAGTCATCGATGTTCGTTGCTGCAGGCTACGCAGCTAACCTTGTGGGTGCGATGTGCACTAGCCCCTCTCTGAAGCAATACCTTCTTGGTGGTTCCGGAGAGACGTAGGGTTTGGCGACCATAGGAATGGTTTAGTGGGTACGAGGAGAGAGTAGTCCTGGATTTTACTTTTGTTGTAGAAGACGGCCTGGCAGACCTACACTACCCTAACCTTCTGTTAGGGTGTCTGTTGAGCAGATTATCCCCCTATGGTTTAGAAGGAAAAAAAAAAAAAAAAAAAAAGGGGAAGGTGGAAGAGAGAAGGTCAAACCACACCGGCGAATCTGGTCCGACCACTACCGCAGCACAGGTGTTTTATTGCTTACGGCGATGATTCTTTTGGAGGATGATAAGGGTCAAACCGTGCGTGCGCGGGCACTTTTGGATAGCGCAGCAGAATGCAACCTTATCACCAAACGTATGAGGAAACAGCTGGTGGTCAAGGAGGATTCCAGCATGGTCGAAGTTGTAGGCATTCATGGTACATCTAACAAGGTTCATGGCAAGGTTACGGTGACTGTTCGGTCTCGTGTTTCCAATTTCGCCCAGGGTATGGACTTTTATGTGTTGCCCAAACTTTCTGCTCAACCAGGAATAGCGTCCGTTGACGCCAACAAGTGGAACCTACCAGCTGGCATTGAATTAGCAGACCCACACTTTCTCAAGTCTGAACCGATCGATCTGGTGGTAGGAGCAGAGTTCTTTTTCGATGTGTTCGTTACCGGTCGGCGTATGAGTCTGGGTGACCATTTACCACTTTTAGTCGATTCTGTTTTCGGATGGATAGCTACAGGCCGATACCCAATAGAGAGTCCAATTACCTCTGTGTTATGCGATGTAGCAACTTCGAGTCGACTAGAAAAGATGATTGAGAAGTTTTGGGAGTATGAGGAGGTTGGTTTGGGGAACAACATGTCACCGGATGAAGCCAAATGTGAGGAGTATTTCCAACGGACAACCCAAAGACAAGCTTCAGGAAGGTATATGGTATCGCTACCAGGAAATGAAGAAATGATGCGCAACCTAGGAGATTTTAAGGCGACCGCCGAAAGGAGGTTTCTTCAAATCGAACGACGATTGAACCGAGAACCATCGTTACGGGAACAGTATGTGTCCTTCATGGAGGAATACGAGACACTAGGGCATTTGTCACGAGTCACCCACGACGAGGAAGGAGTAAATCGGTGCTACCTCCCACATCACCCAGTCGTTAAGGAAGGAAGCACTACTACACGAGTGAGAGTGGTGTTTGATGCTTCTGCTAGAACATCCACTGGGCTCTTACTAAACGATTGCTTGCAGTCGGGCCCAGTCATCCAAAGAGATTTACGGTCGATTATTCTCCGGAACCGTTTCCGCCCAATTATGCTGGTAGCCGACATTGAAAAAATGTTTCGGCAGGTAGATGTTTGCCAAGCAGACAGACGGCTTCAATCTATCCTTTGGCGTTCGTCACCCGATCAACCTTTAACAACATACGAACTGGAAACAGTGACATATGGTACCAAACCCGCCCCATTTCTTGCGACGAGAACCCTAGTACAGCTTGCGACCGACGAGGCCGAGCGATTCCCACTGGCATCGGTAGCTGTCAAAAACGACTTTTATATGGATGATGCTATAACCGGGGCGAATGATCCTGCGACCGCTAAGGAACTACGGATTCAATTGGTGGAAATGCTCGACAGCGGTGGATTCAAGCTCCGAAAGTTCGCGTCCAACTGTGCAACGGTTTTGGAAGGCATACCCAGCGAAGACCTTTCAATCCAAGCGGCGGATGGAATCTACTTGGACCCGGATCCCATGGTTAAAACGTTAGGACTCATCTGGATTCCTCCAACGGATGTTTTCCGCTTCAATTTCAAGGCCCCACCCCTCTCAGAAACCCCACTCACAAAACAGAAAATTTTCTCGATCATTGCTACTTTGTTTGATCCTCTTGGATTTGTAGGACCAGTGATTACCCAAGCCAAAATCATTATGCAACTTTCGTGGCAGCTGTTGGACGACAAAGGGCAAGGGCTTGCTTGGGATTCACCTTTGCCACAAAGGGTCGAGCAAGAATTCAGAAAATTCTACGAACACATTCCCCTACTCAACGATTTGCGTATCGAACGATTGGTAATAATTCCCCTAGCTGTGCGAACCCAATTGCACATATTTTCGGATGCTTCGGAAAAGGCCCTCGGAGCGTGTGTGTACGTCAGAACAGAAGACTCTTCGGGACGAATCAAGGTGGCCCTATTATTGTCAAAATCTAGGATAGCACCGCTCAAAACACAAACCATCCCTAGGCTTGAATTGCGCGCTGCAACATTGGCTGCCGAAATGTTTTCCCAGGTCACAGAGGCGATCGATACTGCTTTCGATGTTTTCTTCTGGACGGATTCAGAAATAGTTCTTCGTTGGTGCGCTGCAACCCCATCGACTTGGACGACTTTTGTTGCGAATCGTGTCGCCAAGATACAACGACTGACTGAAAATTGCTGCTGGAGTCATGTGCCTGGAGAGAAGAACCCGGCGGATCTCATTTCTCGTGGGATCCCACCAGAAGAAATATTGAACAACCGTCTGTGGTGGGACGTCGAGTGGCTGCACACAACCATGGAGCATTGGCCGAAGCAAAAGGAGTTCTCGGCGACCGGATTAGCGGAGGAAAGACGGCAGGTGGTGTTATCATCAACAGCAACTAATCCAAGTTTCATCGAAGAACACATAGCACGATTCTCAACCTACACTACTATGATTCGTCAAACTGCTTGGTGTCGTCGATACCTACGCAACCTACGAGAGGAGGCAGGCAAACGCAAGGTCGGACCGTTGACCGTACAGCAGCTGCTACAAGCCGAATCGAAAATTATACAGCGGGTACAACAGGAGGTTTTCGGTAGAGAGCTAAAAGCAATTAGCAAGGGAGAGAGTGTACCACGACAATAGCACCTTCGCTGGTATTTCCCATTTGTCGCGCCTGATGGTCTGTTACGGGTAGGGGGGAGACTTGGGAAGTCGGGAGAGTGTGAGGATGCGAAGCACCCAATTGTGCTACCTGCTCGTCATAGCCTAACAAAACTAATAATTCGGCATTATCACTTGAAACTGTTGCACGCTGGACCGCAACTCATATTGAGCACAGTTCGGCTTCGATTTTGGCCTCTTGGGGGACGTAATGTAGCGAGACAGGTCTGCCACGAATGTATGCGTTGCTATCGGACGAAGCCGGCAACTATTCGTCAATTTATGGCCGAACTACCTACACCGAGAGTGGTTCCAGCAAAACCGTTTTCGACAACAGGGGTCGATTACTTCGGCCCGATCTACGTACGACCTGGATACCGAAGAGCAGCAGTGAAGGCGTATGTGGCAGTATTTGTATGCTTCTCCACGAAGGCGGTACACCTGGAGTTAGCAACCGATCTTTCGACGCCCTGCTTCATCCAAGCATTGCGCCGATTTATTTCACGTCGCGGAAAGTGTACCCAATTGTTCTCCGACAACGGCACAAATTTTATTGGGGCTAGGAACGCTATGGAGAAACTCCTACAGAACCTACGGTCCAAGGAGCACAACGAAACAGTAGCGAAGTGGTGTACAGATGAAGGAATGCAGTGGAATTTTATACCGCCCGGCGCCCCCCCACTTCGGCGGTTTGTGGGAGAGTGCCGTACGATCGACGAAGGTGCACCTACTGAAGGTACTAGGTGACACAGCGGTTTCGTATGAGGATATGACGACCCTCCTAGCCCAGGTGGAGTGTTGTTTAAACTCAAGGCCCTTAACACCCCTTTCTGATGACCCGGAGGACTTGGAGGCTTTGACCCCAGGGCATTTTTTGGTCACCACATCACTGCAAGCGTTACCGGAACAGAATTTGACCAACAGATCACCAGGGAGACTACGACACCGAGAGCTGATTCAACAGTGTCTGCAATTTTATTGGAAGCGTTGGCGGTCCGAGTATTTGACCCAACTGCAGGCACGGACCAAATGGTGGCAACCGCCACAGGAAATCAAGACCGGAAGTCTGGTGGTAATCCGAGATGATAATCAGCCACCAACACGCTGGAGAATGGCCCGTACTCATGCCGTACATCCGGGGGATGACAACGTCGTGAGAGTCGTCACACTCAAGACAGCCGACGGCTTCATTAAAAGACCGGTCACCAAAATTTGTATCCTGCCGGTGGCCAATACAGCGGAAACAGAAGCAGCAGATCCGAAGGAAACTACTGAAACTCCGGCTGTTTCAGGGGAGGGGAGGATGTTGGAGACACCCTAAACAGTTTTTATAGCCGGTGCTAACAGCCACGCTACCAACTGGACTCTGCCTTTGTAAAATTTCTACGACTTTGTTATAGAAGACACAATACTATTATAAAACTAGAAGAAGTTGGCCTTTTGCCATTAGAAATTAGTCTGTAATTTGATAGCCATGTGAAGAGACGTGTTGTGTTGAGGAAGAATTTTAAGCTTAGACTAAATAAATTAATGTTAAGTTAGTGTGTCAAATTGAATAAAGTTAATTCCGGAGTATGTGGTTTTAGTGAACAAAAGGTGTATTTGTGCTAGCTAAACCGACTGGTAGTGGCAGTGAATTGACCCCAACCGAAACCCAATTCCCAAGGCATAGGAATCGGATCCTAGGCACCCCAGGATCGACCAACCAGGACAAATTCCGGCTTATAATCCCAAGCTATCGATCAATATCAACTATTGTTATTTCTAACAACAGTTGTCATAATTTTGTTATAATTTTGTTATGTGCTTCTGGTCGGGTATATATCATCTGATTTCCGCTAATAATATATTTAAAAAGAACCAAGTTTTCAAAAACTGCCACCGTGCAACAAAATCAGCCAAATCGTGGGAATGGGATTTCACCTTGCCCTGCATTTCTGTGGCAATACATATATTCATTTCTAAGAATCGAAATGAAACGAAATCATACCGCAACCGACTACACGACGGCGTGTTGCTATCGCGAAAGCACACAAGGTATAAATCAAAATGTGTGAAACCTGCTACCTCTTTTCGATCGGCTGAATCCTTTTAATCCAACTGTCCGATCGGTCGGTCGTCGTTGAGTTGAGCCATGCCATGACGACGACCGACAACGGGCGATATTCGGTGCTGGGGCGTCCAAAGGAACACAGCGAAACACACACTGCACTCAACATTCCGCTGGCTCAGACATAAGTCAAATTTTCTCCCAACCGGCATTCTTGAAGCTAATTAAGTTGTTTTAATTTACCTCGTCTTATTTGTCAAAAATCGAGTCGACCTGATCGTCCTGGCTCGGTTCGAATCACATGACGACGGTCCGAAGAAATCCGTTCTTCTTCGGGCGAAATGCACCCAAAGCCACCACGTTACTATGCGGCTTTGGGTTGCGCGTTCTGGCAGTCGGAAAAATTTGGAAACCCTTCGCGAAGACTGAATCATGAACGTGAAGACATTGCGCAAGTGTGGAGGAAATCGACTTTTCTCTTTTTGCTGCGCCCATGGAGGGAGCGACAAGGCAGGCATGTCCGACCATAGTTGTTTTAATTAATTCGCAGTAAAGGAGTTCTTTTTTGGTTTTCGATGGTTGATGCACCGGCACCACATGCATAGGTGGACGGTTCCAGTTGCCCTTTCTGGAGGATGACTAACCGCTCGAATACAGCTGGGATGCATTGGTAGGCAGTCTTAGGCAGCTTTTAATTGCAAATGACTGATATCAATTAGCAATCGCTTCGGGGAACCGTTATTAAAACATATTTCACAGTAGTTAAGCTCGTCCGTGTAAGTCATACGGATAAGCTTAAATGTGCCAATTTCATTCCAAGAAGTACAATGTTGCGTATTTTTTTAAGAAAGGATAAGATTTTTTTAGTGTAAACCATAACGCCATAAGCAGGCGATCGAATGTATCATCAATTCCAAATTAGTTGGGTTTTTAAATTTTGAAAAATGTACAGATTTTTTGACTTTATGCGAAAGAGCACCTTTTTCTGAGCCACCATGTTTTTTATTAGATTTTCAGAACTAAATTTGGATACCAAATATCAATTTCAAAAAGATTTTTTTTTTAATTTCCTTTTATCAGCTGGACAACTGCTTGACAGTTCCGCCCAGTACAAAACGCGACGAGGGGTGATTCGACAAATCGCTCCCATATAAATTTCAAATTGATTTTTAAATAGATTCCCGGGCACCAAAATTCATGAAAATTTGGATTTCGGCTCAGTTTGGCATGCAGATTTAGAATATGGAATTATCTCAACACCGCTAAAGAAGCCAATTTCTTCACCTTACCAATTGGATTTCTGTAGTAGCAGGCTTTTTATAGCTGCTTCATCATTCATGGAAGACCTTTAGGCATTCTAGGTTTTTTTCTAAACTAATACTTTAAGCATTTACAGACACGGACATGAATCTAGACACATGAAAACTAATGTTTATTTTTTTTCTTTTTTTTTCAGGTTAGCAACCAAAACTTCAATCAGGAATTTTATGGGTCAGTATTCAAATCATGTTTGCTAAAAGAGACGAACCAGCCAAGGGCTGAAAGTCTCTCAAATAAAGATAAATCAATCAAAAATGTTTGCTAAAAATTGTTCATGATAAGCGGAACTCGTCCATTAGTTCTTCTTCTTATGACTGATTCTAAGATCATATATGATGAACTTTAAAACTACCCGGAATATGTGATACTTTATTCATTTCATTTATTTCGTTCATCATACAACAATACGCCAAATCTTTCGGTTTGTTCGTTACTTTTCTCTAGCCTCGAAAACGTCCTACACTCGCCAAATCACTCTCCAGGTCAGCCCACCTTGACCGCTGTACTCCACGTCGTCTTGTACCATCAGGATTTCTTTTATTACACCGTGTCCAATAAGTTCTCATACAAAATACAAACTTAGAAAATATAATTTTATATCACATTTGTGATTCATATTTTTAAATCAATGCATGTTTTGAAAGGCCACATAATACTGATTAAATAAAGCACACAGTTTAGAATAACATTATTTTCTTTTTGATTTTATAAGCCTAGCAGTACACACACTAAGATTCTGATTTTCCAACTCAGTAAATTTTTCGCTGAGTTCTGTAATTTTTTCATCTTTTTACTGAGTTTTCAACAGCAGATTTAACTCGGTACACTCGGTAATCAATATTTACCGTTCATCAGTAACGATTTTTACCGTTCATCTGTAATTTTTGACAGTTCATTTGCAGAACTCGTTAACTCTTTTACAGAGTATTCAGTAAAAGGGATAACCGAGTGTACCGAGTTAAATCTGCTGTTGAGAACTCAGTAAAAAGATGTGGAAAATACCGAGCTGATCTTAGTGTGCACTTCCGTTTTCTGAAATCCGTTTTCTCCGGCACGCAAGAAAAATGTTCCAAAAGTTTTTAATTCTATGGTAGCTAAATAGAGTCCATACGGCTATATTTTGAGATTTTATCCTAGTATTGTACCAAATGCATATACTAAGGCTAAAACAATACAATTTTAGTGATGATATGGTAAGAAATTTGTAAGTATACTCAACATGGGCTGATTTCCTTGAAATTTGCCGTTATATTAAAAATAATCATCTTAAAACGTAAATTTTGGACAAAATTTACCACGATAGGAATACAAGCATGTTTTAAAAATGAGAATGGTTTGAATGAACAAGATGAAATGCAGCCATGCTTCTTTAACACAACAAATCTTATTAAAACGGGTAAATTCACGTTTATGTTCAATATACGTTTTATTTTGTATAAAATTAAACAGCTTCGTACTTCACCAATACAGAATCTCATATTTTTTTCTCTACTGGTCATAGTTGCTACTAGCCATGGCGAGGACAGGAACCTAATTTGTTTCAACGTAAAACCATTACTCGTTGAAATGAGACAAACTTCCAATGAAATGGCATGCGTGCCAGCTGAAATGGACTTACGTCACATAAGCGATCAGCAGAGCAAGATAAAGGACAGTTTATTCCAAAACATATGCTGTATTTGATCAGTGTTAGATGTCCTTTCAATAAATATATTTACTTTGAATATTCTAATTACAGATGGGAAATGAATTCAATTTGAATTTGTATGAGAACTTATTGGACACGGTGTATTATTATTATCTTTATTAAGGCCCCTTAGCGTGTCATCGCAAAATGGCTTCTTCAAAATCATTGACCGAAATCAACTTTACACAACATTGCACCAATACATATTTGTAAAAAATCGACACTTATCTTATATTATAAAATAATCAATTTCACGTGAGATATTCGGCATAAAAATGTATTCACACTACTTCAAATACAAGCCTCTTTCCAAGTAATCACGATTACTAAGCATTAGTTCACTCGAAAGTAGAATTTTTTAACGATTTGTTTCGACCGCACTAAACTGTGGTTGGCGGTGTTTACCACCCACCGCAGTACCAACGACGACGACGGCAGCTCGGTGATGTCTTTTGGCGCGCACAATCATCGATCATTGCACGCAGTGATGTCGATCCTGCTGGCCAAAGCATCAATGAAAATGATCGAAATCAATTAAAAAATCCAGTCAAACACATTGGTTATGCGTCATAAAATCAAAAATAATTTGTGGGGTGATTATTTTTTAACTTTTTTACCACAATTGTTAGTGAAATAAGCAAAGCATTATAATTTACGAAATCTTCACCAAGCGGTCCGCCAGCACTGCTGTTGCAGCAAACATAAACAGTGAGAGAGTGTACCAAAATAATTCGATCATTTCTAGCTTGTTACATAAAAAATCTAACATTTTTCGTGATATCTGGATATGTTTCCTTGTTATTCATTGAAGTAGAGTAGTTTACTGCTTGAGTTGCTTTCAAATGATTCATATTCTCGAAATGTTTACATTGGAAGTACCGAGACAAAGAGGTGCTATTTTTGTTTGTTTGTTTATGGAATTGGTATAGAAAGGCTACACAACTACTATCGTGCTTGATGATTGTTTGGAATAAGAATCAAATAAGAAGAGCAAAATTTGAGCTGACACGCTAAGGGGCCTTAAAGAGACTTTCAGCCCGTGGCTGGTTCATCTCTGATCAGGATTTCAGGAGTAGTAAATTAGGTGTTATTGATTAGAATATGTTGAGCGTGTTTGAGACTGTACTAGAATAGCGGTGACAAGCATTGATGAAAAAGTAGTGTGATCCCTGCCCCAAATGTATACATATAATGAAAGTGTATAATATAGAAAATATTCCAAAAGAAATCGGCATAACAATCGTGATTGTGAAATAGACAACTACACAAATAAAATAAGAACAAACTCATCAATTTCTGTTTCAAAAACGGATGCTCTTTTCTTTTGATCAGTCAAATTTTGTTTCTTTAAATGAGGGACTTACAACACCAACACTTCAGCATCAATACTTTGATCCAACTTGTAGGCTTCCCGGGAAAGCCGTTCAAGCTTTACGTGGTCAATAATGGGGTATGTCACCTTGAAATCGATGAACAGGTGATGGGTGGGGGCCAAATATTCACGGCATTTGTGGAGGATTTGCCGTACGATAACGATCTGGTCCGTTGTCGAGTGGTCGTCAACTAAGCAGGCATGATAACTTCCTAAAAACTTATTCACTTTAGGAGAATGACGACGGAAGATGATTTTCGATGGCATTTTGTAGGTGGCATTCAGAAGGGTGATCGCCTGGAAGTTCTCACACTCTAACTTGTCGTCTTTCTGGTAGATAGAATAAATTACACCATCTTTCCGCTGCTCCGTTAGCTGGTCCGTTTCTCATATCTTATCGATCAGCCGATGTAAACAAATGGCCAAGTACTCCAGGCCCATCTTGATGGGCTCAGCTGCAGTACCATCCTTACCAGCTGTTGTTTTTTTCTTGAACTGTTTAATGGCATCCTTAACTTCACTTAGCGAGAAACATGGTTGGTTTCCATCATTCTCCGTACAGACGTAGTTATTTCGCCTTACCTGCGATCTCAGCACCATTCAGGTACTCGCCGAAATGCTGCTTCCACCTTTCGATCACCTCTCGTTGCGTTAGTGCGTCAAGAGGGTCCCGTCCTTATCCCGGCACATTTCGGCTACGCTGCGATACTAAATGGGCTAAAAATTGTCGACACAATAGACTGCTGTCGAAAAATTTGATTATTACTGTAGCTCATACAATTGCATACAATTGGACATTTCTGATAATATGCCCACTAAATTGAATTTTCCTTCAAATCGAAGCAAAATGTTTCATTTTATTTCACTGCTGTTTACATGCCAAAATGTATTAAAATAAAAATTAATAACAAGAAACCCGCTTTTTGCTAAAAAAAAAGCCAATTTTCTGTTCAAAAGGAATTTCATGATCGATTCCTGACAGATACTTTTTACAGTGACTGCCATTTGACCTGTCATTTCTTCGCAACTGCGTACTGCGATCGAAGGAAAACGGTTTCTTGAGCGATTCAGGCAAGGAATTTCCCATGCATCAAGATAGGCTGAACAATATGGATTGTTCAGCCTATCTTGATGCCTTCTAAAGACATTCCAAAAGAAACCTTCTAAAGACATTCCAAAGGAAACTATTGGGAGAATTTCGGATGGAATTCCTGGATGATTCCCGAAACTCATTAATGAATCCTGGAAGAAATCTCCAGAAGTCCCAGAAGGAATCACCGAAAGAGTCCTGGAAGGAGATTCTGGAGGAACCTCAGATTGATTTTTATTAAGAATATCAGAGGGGATGCCGAAGGGAACTTCTGAATGAACCAATGGAGGAAACTCTGATAGAGCTCCCTGAGGATTCACAGAAGAAAATCCTAGAATAAACTTGTGGAGAAACCATGGACAAATTTCCTGGAGGAACCTCAAGAAAAATTGCTGGGGTAATCCTAGAAACAATTCATGAAGGAATCTCGGAATTAATTTGTAGACAAATTACAGAAGGAACTTTCAAGGAATCTAGGAACCCCTAAAGTAATCCTAAAATGTACTCCTCAAGAAACCCCAGGAAGGATCTTTCTTCCAAAGAACGGTAAAACTTCCTCAAGGAATCCTGGCAAGAGCACTTGATGGAATCCCAGACGGAACCTCTTTAAGAATCACAGAAGAAACTCCCAGAAACACCTAAAGGGAACTTCTGAAGGAACCCTTAATAAACCCCTGGAAGAATCTCATCAAGCACTCACTAGGAATCTTCGAATGAGTGTAATCAGTTTCGTACCTTTTAATTCCGCCCTATGTTGCTTATCCTTTGACAGATACGCGTAGTTCGACTACCACTTGTAACCTTCCTCAGTGTCAGTTATTCACTGGATCCAAAGAGGGTGTTCTGCTTAGAGGGTTCGAAAAGTCGGTACAAGACTCACTAGGAATTCCAGAAGAAATTCCAGTAAAAGAGCTGGAACAAATTTGCGGAGGAACCTTAAAGGATTTCTTGGAGGTATCCCGGATGGAATTCCTGTAGATCTCAGAAGGACCTTCTGAAGAGGTGCCACCGTGCCGTCATCAATTCATAAATCAACACAGTTTACCACGCTTGCGAATCCCACACATTTTGAATTAAATCAAATCGGTGTCGACACCGCCCAAATGACGTCAAATTTTCTGTGAGTGTGAACAGGCCAGCATAAATTCGTTGCAGGATTCTTGGAAGAATCCAAAACTTAAATCATGGATGAATTCCAGAGAGAGCTCTTAAAGGAATCTCAAAAAGAACTACCTCTGGAATTTTAAAAGAATTTGCAAAATTCTTAGAAGGAACTCCTGGATATTTCCAGAAAAAATACATGTGGGTTCCCCAAAAAGAATTCCTCATGGATTCACACAATGAAATCCTGGAGGATTTCAAGAAGGAAATCTTTTTAAAAAAACAGTAGGAGATTCTAGAGAAATTCAAAAGCCGATTTTGGATTGATCACTGCAGAAGCTCTTGGAAGAATCTAAGAATCAAATCGTAAATCTTTTTCATAAGGAACTTCTACAGTAATCACAAAAATAATATACTTTTTCCTGAGAAACTTTTGAAGGGATTTCAAGAGCAAGTTCTACAAAAAAACCCTAAAAAAACTACTTAGGAAGACTCTTTAAGACTCACTCATGGAGGAACTCCTTGAGTAGTCCTAAAAGAACTTCAGCAGTAATCCTCAAAGATTAACAAGAAGACCTTCCTACTAGATTTTCTAAAGATATCTCAGAAAGAACCCATAATCACCCAAGAAATTTCTAAAAGCATTTCCGGGGAAAGCCTAGAAATATCCCAGCAAAAAATTGCGGCAAAATCTTTTTGAATGATATTCTGGAGCAATTTTCGACAGGTTGTGTAATTTTGTTACAATGATTTTTGTAACAACGATTGTTATAAAACATGTACCGTAAGTAATTAATAAAACAAAAAATCTCGTACCAATTCAAAAAAATATATAACAGGTTGAGATCTAATCATTACAAGATTATATCAAATTTTGTTAGACGAAACTTGTGAAATCATAACTCAAAATTATAACAAGTTCTGTTATACATTTCAGAACAAATTTGTTATGAGTTTTGTTATAAATCTCTTGGCTCGAGTGACCAAAATAACAAAAATTACCAATCTTTTTGGCGACAACACAAAAAATATCAAAAATTTGCAATAAACGTGTTACGATATTGTATTAGAGGCAATTATGGATATGATCAATGATCATTGATCATGCATAATATAACAAATGATGTCATACATCTGTTTGAATAAATTAAACAAGTTTTGTTATAATTTTGTTAACAAAAATAATAACAAATGTTAATATAATTTTGTTATGGATATTCACATGGTAAAATCCTTATAACAGAATTATATTAACTATTGTTATTTCTAACAACAGTTGCCATAATTTTATTATAGTCTTGTTAGATGCTTCTGGTCGAGCAGATAAAAATATGCCGTTTTCAACTAAGTTTTTTTTCATTCGTGAATTTTAACTTGGGCGTATTCATCACACATTCGTCAAAGTTGTATAACTATATGTGACAACTGAGTCTTTGGTTTATCATTTATCCGCGAGGTGGCGCCTATTGTCAAGAAGTTCAAAAACGTACATCTTAAAACTCTAATAAGTTAAAACTGCGACTGTTTTTAGCAAAGTTATTCAGCAGGCTCAGAACTATCTGGTAACATTGGTTCAAATTCTTATATTATATGGTGCCAGTGTCAAAAACGTTTAAACTCCTAAGCCTAAGAATTGTAGCTTATCAAGCTTTGATGACATCTTCAACAAAGATGTTCAGTAAACTTAGGACTCTCTGGTAATGGAATCCTTGATTCATAAATTATCCGCTAGGTGGCCCCTTATGTCGAAAAATTTAAGTACGAGTACCGTCTACCGGTCTACCCCCGTTGGTTTGAACGACACTTCTTGCAAACCAACGGGATTCATTTTTATTTTGAACTTCTAGTAACCCTGTGGGCGTCGAAAAACACACTGATGGTAACCTGATTTGTTGTTTAGTTTTTATTCTACGTTCTTTTTCATCTCGTTCCATGAGCAGAATGACGTTTGAACCATTTTTAGTATGAACGTGCAGATTAGCGGGGGTCGACTTAAAAAGTGCTCAGATTAGATGTGATCAAATTAACGGGGGTGGACGGTAGCTCGAAACCATAAATGAGCTAGAAGTTTGTCTGTTAGACGATATTAGTGTAAAAATCGTTTCCTAGTTGAATCCCTAAAGACTAAAAAAATCAGACATTCCTGGAAGAACTATCGGAAAACTATTTGAAGGAATGTCTGTTGAAATTTTGGAAGAACCCTGGATATATTTTTGGTGAAATGCGAAACCTCTCGAGGAATCCCTAGAAGTAGCCTCAAATAAATCCCTCATGGAATATCTAGAGGAATCCCTGATGAAAGTCTTTGAGCAATCACGGGGCATATCTCTGGAGATATCCCTGAAGAAATCCTTATAGGAACTCGAAGGAATCTCGATCTAAAGTCGCCGCTGCCAGATATTCTTTATCTACTGAACACTTCTAACTCATCACAGTTTCGAAATATACGTATGTATTTGAGCTTTTGTGACATAAGTCGCACTCTATCGGATAAATCACAAAAGAAGACTCAATGTTCAGAATTATTCTAAAAATATCCAACAAATTCATATTTTTAATAACTGGTTAATGAAGATAGTAAAAATTTGAAGTTGTTCATATTTGTGATACAAATCTTCTCCGGTTAAGGTCAGTTTGTCCAAGGCATAGATGGTCATCTGAAACAGTCGTATCTTCACTTTCGCAATGTATCTTTTCCCTATGCGCTATTTTATAGTGTCTGCTGCCTAGAAATTGCCAGTGACAGCAAACAAACGGTCACCCATTTTACACTGTTCCTCGCCTTAACTCTGGATTCGCTATGGCAGAATGTCCTCGTCCCAAGGCAGAAAAATCACGCGGTTTAAAGTTCGAACCTATGGACATCGCCAGTTTATGTAACACGTCGGCCGATAATTATGCGCATATTTTCAACTTCATTGCTGTCACGCAACCATATCTGTCCCGGCCTGACTGTGCAGTGGACTTCCCTGCAGCCCGCCTGTGTGGAGAGAGGCATTGATCGACTGCACCATCTGTTCCCCCAATAGCCGTGAGCTTCTACTCAGTGCAGTGGTTTCTCCCATCATAATTTGTAATGCGCACCGTCAAAGTTTGAGAAAATGAGTTTCGTGGAGTTTGCAACAATTTAGTCAGGCCACGAAGTTTCTCCCAAACGACCAAGCATATTGTAATGGAAATCTTTAAATCGTTTAAACAGTGCGAAAAGCAAACAACAGCGACTTCGGATAGATCAGTCTCACCCAAAGTCGCACGAATTCTTCGTTCCCAGCGCTAAGGCTAGGCTCGCGTCATAAGCGCCCATAAACCAAACGTGCAATATAATATTTATTTGCAAATTACGAGATCCACCGACAGATTGTTCATTTTGTCGCTCCGTCCAATAAGTATGCCCTCCAAGGTAGTGAGTGCATGGACTGTTTGTGGCCCGCGCCGATCGCCTTTAGTCGGAAGTGCATCACAGAGAAGGCGGCATTATCGTTAACATACATCTTCCGACGACTGGTGGTGTTGCCGGTGATTATTTAGCTGGGAGCGTTCTGAGTGCCGAGAAAAGTTGAACCTGCCGGCCTGTGATGCCGGAATGCGATCTAGATTGAACTAGAAACACACTAACCGAGCCCACCATTGAAGGAAAAGGACTTTTCTTTTGCTTGTTTGTTTAAAGGAGATTTGCTCGGTATGCTAATATGAGAAATGGGCAAAAATCTACGAGAGGGGAAGGAGCATTTGAGATGCCCAAAAATTAGTCTACGTAGCTTATGGGCAGCGCCTTATGATTTCTCTTTTCAGATATTCCTTCGAGATTCCTCCCGAGTTTTCTATTGCGGTTTTTCAGTGACTTCTCCCGGGATTCCGTCCGATATAAATTCCGTGTTCCTCTCGGGAATTCCTCCAGAGATGCTCCAGAATCCCTTCAGGGGCTTCTTCATTTATTCCTTCAGGAATTTATTTATGAATTTCTTCTTTGTTTCCGTTAGAGTTTCCTTCCGAAATTTTTCCCAAGATTCTTCCAGCGATTTCGACAGGGATTCCTCCCGGGATTCTTTCAGGGATTTTTCGAGGATTTCATCCACAATTCCTTCATTGATTGCTCCTGGGATTCCTTCATCGATTTCTCCATGGATTCCTTCAAGAATTTCCCCCCGGGATTCTTCAAGAAATTCCTACAGGGGTTCTCTCCGCAATTCTTTCATTGATTTCTTCTGATATCACAGCGTAACAAAAATTAACTTTTTATCTGTCTCAAGAGCAAACTTATGAGTCTCCGAAGGATTTTGGGCCGCTGAATCCGAATCCGGGCTCAGATTTGCTCTAACACGTCACATTTTTGAGCTATACCTCAATTTATAGGGCAAAATATGCGATTTTGGGCTTTTTTGACTGCAAGCCATTAAGCAAGGAAATATTTTTTTAAGCAATCAAAAGGTTAATTGGTCAATTAACATCTAAATCAACGACTCATGCAAAATATTTCGTTTTACCAAATCGAATTTGATAGTTTTAAGCGATTTATGTTAGGTACGATATTTCCCATACAAGTCACCCTCCAAAAGTTGCATGCAAGTTTTCATACTAACATAAAATGTTTAAATCTATCAAATTTGATTAGGTAAAACGAAATATTTTGTATGAGTCGTTAATTTAGATGTTAATTGACCAATTAACCTTTTGATTGCTTAAAAAAAAATATTACCAAGCTTAATGGCTTGCAGTCAAAAAAGCCCAAAATCGCATATTTTGCCCTATAAATTGAGGTATAGCTCATAATTGTGACGTGTTGGAGCAAATCTGAGCCCGGATTCGGATTCAGCAGCCCAAAATCCTTCGGAGACACATAAGTTTGCTCTTGAGACAAAAAAATGTTGCGCTGTGTATTCTTTAGGGATACCTCTCAAAATTCTTTCAGGGATTCAACCCAGGACTCCTTCTAGGATACCTCCCGAAACTCTTTCAAACATTCCTCTAGGGATTTCTTCTCCCGGAATTTATCCAGGATGCCTTCTGTTCGATAGCTTTGAAAAAAAGTGTTGCTCTAAAAAGTAGTTACGCTCTTTTGAAATGGTGAAACGTTTCATCGGACACTGCAACGGTTGTTTAATGATCGCAGTGCCGTAAACGGGGGTCAAAATGATCAGTGAAATTGATCATTCGCTGGCTAAATTGTAATTCCATTTCAGCAACTTCAACACGTTGTTATGAACATAAAATTCTTACTTCATGTAATGCATTGATGTCTAGAGATGAGTGTAAACCTTTCATTTTTTTTAGAAAAAGTTAGTCTTGTATTACTTTTTATGGGATTTTCAATGTTCTTTCTGGCCATGAATCAGTTTCAAAAGTTTTAGTCGAAAAAGTAAGTTAATGTAGTTGAACTCATTTATTTCAAAGCAAATCAGCAAACAGCCGAATTCATTAATTGTAAGTTGTAAGTATTTTCATGCGGTATTTTTTATTTTTTTATTTTTAACTACTTAACCTATTTTACAGCTCTTTTGTTCACTAGGGCACTACGTGAGCGATTCCAATTGGCGGCTGCACTTACACTTTGTACAGCGTCTAAATGTATTCTATTATATTCTTATTCTACTATATTGAACTGGTTTGCCTCTGTGCTGCTTTCACTTTCTACCCTGTCCTTGGTAGAATGATGAGCACGATGATGAAATGATGTGTGGCTGTTGTTCCTTTTCCAGTCCGATTGGGGGTCATCCATTATGGGTTGCCGTTCGCCGATATCCAATTATCCGGGTCCTTTTGAGCTATGAGCTAGGGGCAGGACAGATCTAACGAGAGCAAATCTGTGTTCGAGGTGTTGCTCAGAATTCCTCACAGTTCCTCAGAATTTCTCCCATTTATGCCAAAGTGTGATCTGGCACCAATGTCAAACTGCAAAGTGTTGCATATGCTGAATGAAAATTGCAGTTTTGGGGATGTCTTCCGATAAATTTCGTCGATCATTGCTAAAAAGAGTTACTCAGAAATTCTCAGAGTTGCACTCGTTTGCACAGTGTCTTGCCCCTAGGCTATGAGCGCTCAGAAGAGGGTCAAGTGCCAGCCGCTCTCGGGGGGAAGAGCTACTGACGAAGTGCCGGGGCTATGTAGGATCGAACCCATGACCATCCGCTTATGAAGCGAATGTATAGCCACTGCGCCACGGGCCCCGGCTTCATACGGTATTCGTGTTCAGAAAATCGATGTTTAGTGAAAAAGTCAATTTTCTATTCTTACCGATCAAGGTTGTTAATCGATAAATTATCGTTATCGGCGATAAAGTTAACGTCTGTTATCGTTTATCGTCGATAACGATAACGTCTTCAGGCGGATCCGTCATCGGCGATACAGTTAACTGTTGAAATTATCGACTCGATAACGTCTCCGGAAAATTTTCTTCACGATCTGAGCCGTTGTTGATGCCGTCACTAGGGTAACTAGATTTATCGCAAAATTATCGAAGGTACGTTGATCTTCGCGTTGATTCATCGTTTGGTTATCGTTATCGAGAGATTATCGAGCAACCTTAAACGTTATCGAGTTTGCGTTGAGTTAACTGTCGATAATTTATCGGTTAACAACCTTGTTACCGATGTTCAATTGTATGCTGATCAATTTCGCCCCAAAGTGGCATTTTCATTTTTTTTTTTACTTAAGGTTTAAATTTGTTGAACAAAATTTCGCAGACCCCTTGGTTGGGGCCGAAGGGGCCCCCTCAGGGCCACCTTCATAACTTGACGTGTGAAGTATTAGCTGTAGTTAAAATTCACGAATAAAAAGGAATTTAACAAAATTATGTCACGTAGTTTCATGAAGATCGTCCCAGTACTGGTTAAGCAAAAATTATTTTTCCAATTTTTGAATTACTACAAATGTTTCTGCAAACGTTGTTTTAAAATGATCAATTTGACCCCGGATTATTGTACAGGTCGTTGAATCTACGATTTGAGCCCGTGATGTTTTGGAGCTCTGTGACCAAAGTATATAAATACTTAGGGATTCAATAAACACATGAAATAACTGAGTAAGCCATGATTATTGAATTACTGACCTAAATGTTTCATGAAATTGCGAATGAAATCATCCATGATTGCTTTGGTGCTCGCGACGTTTAATCAGGAAAATTAATAATAAGCGTTTTACGCTGTTAACTAAGGTGGCCCACACTTATATGAAAAACAAAAAAATCGAAAAATGCCAAGTCTTACCTCCAAAATCAGTTGTTTTGGACTCTCAGAAGCTACGTTCAAAATTTGAGCAAAATCGGTTGAGCCTAAGGGGGCGCTCAAAACGCTTGAAGTTTGTATGGGAAAACTGGGCCAAATGTATGCAGAAATTTTAAATTTTCGAATTTCGCCGCTAGGTGGCGCTGTAAGCGTTCAATGAATAAACTCTTTGGTATTATTGTAGGTGACTATATGCCAAACAACTTTGTCGAAGACCGTAAAGTGATCCAACGTCTGTGAAAAAAGTTATACCCTAGGTAAAGTGAGGATAAACTTTATTGTTGTTTTTCCAATACATGTAAAGGAATAATATCAATAATGAAATCTCAATACTTTGCCTCACTTTTCCTAGGATATAACTTTTTTTCGCAGTCGTCGGATCACTTCGCGGTCTTCGACAAAGTTGTTTGGAATATAGTCACCTACAATAATACCAAAGGGGTTGATTATTGAACGCTTACAGCGCCACCTAGCGGCAAAATTCGAAAACTTAAAATTTCTGCATACATTTGGCCAAGTTTTCCCATACAAACTTCAAACGTTTTGAGCGCCCCCTTAGGCTCAACCGATTTTGCTCAAATTTTGAACGTAGCTTCTGGGAGTCCAAAACAACTGATTTTGGAGGTAAGACTTGGCTTTTTTTGAAAATTTTGTTTTTCATAAAAGTGTGGGCCACCCTACTGTTAACCCTTTATAAGGCCGAGAAAACTAGAAGAGTAATCAACGCATACTATTATGGAAATGATTATACTCATGATTACATGTACAAAACAATTTTTGTTTGGAAGAAACTCTCAAAAATCTAGGTGGCAATATAGTTGCCACTGCCCGTTCAGCCCAAAAACGCTTTTGGCAATATAGTTGCCACTGCCCGTTTACCCCAAAAACGAGATTTTGAGGTGGCAATATAGTTGCCGCTGCCCGTTTAGGCCACCAGCGCTGGTGGCAATATTCTTGCCACTGCCCGTTTAGGGTACTTTTCTTCTTTTGACTTCGACAAAAAGCCGCAAAAGAGATCTTAGAGTGAATTAGGGCTTAACCCATAATTTAAACTGTGTAGTTCAGCTCATAATTTGTTTATTTCTTAAAATATTTACCAAATCTATAGTTTTACAATAAGTTTGAGCTAATTTTCTTCACGCGGTCAAATTTTGCCATTTTTGAGACTACAAATGGCTCCCAAATTACTGTTTAAACTTTGTTTAGTACCAAAAAAATACCAGGCGTTGTTAGTAATCCTAATTTTGAGTAAACCAAAAAAGAAGTTCGAATTAAATTGTTATAAAACAGAAAAAAATAAAAACAGTAGGTGACAATATACAGTAGTTGCCACTGCCTAATAAAGGGTTAAGTGAATCCGCCTTACTAACATAGTACCGTGATTTCGGATAAAAATGATCACTTTTTGGCAGCTTTTGACGCCCATTTTTTTATATTTATCGATATAAGGCAATCCATGGTGACTTACCGCGATGGATGTGACACCTAAAAGTGTAAACAAAGTGTGAGTACAACTTAAAGTTTCGTCTAGTGTCGTCGGTGCTTAACTAATTCCTTTGTGTTCAATTTTCATCCCGATCATCGGATGTCAAAAATATATTGCGCATTGCGCAGTTAAAAGTGCGACGAGGAAGTGCGGAATCTCAAATAAAAGTGCGATTTGGTGTCAGAAGGTTTTGGAGTCTTCACCGCACTTATTAATTAGCTCATGATGAATAAGTGTGGTGAAGACACCGCAACGATTTGATGCAATATCGCACTTTTATTTAAGACTCCGCACTCTGTCGCAGTCCAGTTAGCAATGCAATAAACTTATATGAGAAACAAAATGAATCAGCTGATCGCATCTGGATTTTCTTATTATTTTAAACGAGTATGATCACGTTTTCATCAGTCATCGAGGTTGAAACTTTTACTGCAAAAAAATTTATTATAATGAATAAAAATCATTTGAAATAAGAAATCAATTTATTTTTCGGGGTGAAATTGATCGACCAGTGAAATGCCTTTGTAAGTGCTGGAAATATTTTAACACCTGAATCAACCAACCAAGAATGCGAAAATCTATGTATTTTTTCACTAACGATGGACTAGACGATGTGGGCAACTTTATCAAAGTGTAAGGTACACCGGGGCAAGTTGAAATGGGTGGGGCAAGATGAAACACGAAGTTTTGAAATAGAGTTCAATAAAATTTGGAAGTTTATCCTTTGCTAAAAGATTGTTTTAATCAAATACTATGTGTTATGCCGATTAAACTGTTTATCATGATTAGAAAACATCATGTTAATCCGCTGTTTCAACTTGCCCCGGTGTACCTTACAGTAATTAGTATGGGATGGTAGTAGCACAGACAAACAGACGTAACACTCTTCAAAACAATTTGGCACATGCATTTAACGATCAATTTAAATTTCATTTGTTTTACGCGATCCTTACACCAGATGCGCTAGTGTTCAATGGCTTGTAATCACCATGGACGTCCACTCGTCCTGGGGTGTCGACGTCCACACGCCTAGGCTAGCTCACCTATGGAGTTCTCTCAGGGTCGGCATTAGACCTCTCGGGGGACTGAACAACCTCTTACTTACCTCGGAAGACTAGGTAGACAATGGAAGGCCACTACTAATCAAGGAATGCTATCTTTCTTTTACAGACGGTAAAAGTCAAAAGTTTAGTTTAACAATTTTTATTCGGGTGTGGGTATTTTCTAGTACTCGGGATGTTGATTCGATGGCGTCACTGCTCTGCTGGTACGTTGAGGAGGAGAAGGAGGAAGGAGAACAACATACCTTGCTGGCGCACGTGCTTGGAAGGGGTGCGCCGCGCTTTGGGATCAACGCCGTCGGGGCGCTACTTCTCGGCGTCGAATCCCGCTCGGTTCGGGTACCGACGATCCGTCGTCGGGCTATGAGGTTCTAATTGGACTTTTCCTGGCGGGGATAACGAGTTCCCGCCCGTTCTGTGGCACTGGGATGACCTGACGAGGGGACCGCCTGATGGGGAATGTCCCGTGATTAGGGTGATATACACCACGCACTGGTGGCCCGGTTGAATGATTCTGGCGAACCGTTGATAGTAGGTTCGGGAATCTGGGTGGCCGGGTTAAGGTAAACCGGGGGCACGCCTGGAAGCGGCGGGGCGTGTCCGGTATGTCCCGTTGAGTTACACGTGGATTTCACAGGTTTACACCATTGACAAGGGGTAACCTGGACCTCGTACCTCGAGCGTTTTCCGTGCTCGGAATCTTGGGAAAAACCGTTTTGTCCACGCACTCAACTAATTACACAAAAGTCACACTTCAACCGGTTTCGTTTTACGAGGCACTTTTTTTAAAAATACGTGTTGACTGCTTCCAAACCCGGACTTAACTGCCCAGATCATCTCATCTCCCACTCTCATTCCCTCTTTTCCTCTCCTCACCAATTCTCCTCCTCCTTCATTCCACATTTCCTCTCCTATCCTTCTCTCCATTCCATACATACAGCCGGATTTAGTGTTGTTGTATCCCGGTTTTGATCCCACTGGTATAACACTTTGCGTTTAACAAGGGGTACATGGGGTGTATATAAAGTATTCAAATTGATTTAAATTGTACATAGGTTTTTTTTTATCCAAACTAGTCCTATATGTCCTTTTTTTAATCTTCTACTAACATTGTGTTTGATTTAACTAACCATAGAGATACTGTACATAACAATTATTTATTATAATTTTGAGAAAAATTAAATATTTAGTAAAATAGAACAATTTTGCTAGACTTTCCATTGTAACCGAATTAGGTCGGTAACAGGCTTTTGACGTTTGCCAGTGTACACGTTGCTGAATGATGCAAACGAAAATTACAGGCACTCTGTTTAGTAGTGTGCGTGTTAGACAAACATCAAATCGATATCCATCATGGCCGCAGTGTCGACGGCGGTTCTACCAACAGGTGGCAGTGTGCTCATGAAAAAGACGCCAGGCAAAACCTTTGAAGAATTTCCTTTAAGAGTTACGTTTGTTTGTCTGCGGTAGTAGTCTTTAAAATACTGAAACACAGTATTCCCATCGCACCAGTCATTAGGGAAGATTCAAAAATTACGTCCATCGTTTTTCGGGATTTCTAGACCCCCGCCCCCTGTGTCACGCAATTTTCCTATACCCATTACACGTACTGTCACGCTTTCCAAGACCCCCCCTCCCCCAAATGTTGGACGTAATTTTTTAACGTTCCCTTATGGTAAAAAATAAATTATTTTATTCGTGACGAGATATCAAAAAGGTGTCTTCGGCAATATTTTTGTGCATGTTATGTAGCACTCTATATTATTTTTTGCGATTTTTCCGGTGCATTGTTTAGGACAAAATATTAAACAAAAATATAGTCCAAAGTGTTCCAAATAACTTTGATGAACAAACGTATATTTATTTATTTTTTTCATTTTCATTGAGTTTTGGAACAATTGTTATGGACCCCTAAAAACCAGTATTTAGCCAAAAACTTTATTGTGTGTGATTTTCGAAGACTTCTATGTTCTAGACAAACGTTACCGAGATGATTTCCCCTTAGACGACCATTGGTTATTTTTCGCTACTGTGAGTTATGCGCTTGAAAATTTGATATAGGGTAGGTAATCAAATTTTGAACCAAATTGCGGCTTTCTGAAGCAGTGCAAATTTTAAGTGATTTTTTCTCCCACATGGAAATAATTTACTACGGCAAAATCGAATGTACATGAAAGCCACGGGTATAAGCTTTCTGTTTAATGGTAAAAAGTTTGTATTTGTACCGAATTTCATTGAAATATTCGATTTTTCATCAACAATGATTTTAATCTTAATTTGAACCATCGTAATCATAATTTGAACCAATTTTAATCTTAATTTGAACTACTCGCGGCAGCAGCTCGAGCAACTCACAAAACAGCCAATTCCATGCTAAACAATAAAAAATCACATGAATCTGCTAATTCTCATACCTATTTTTCATTAGGCAGTGGAATCTCAACTCAGAATGTTCGAAATTCTTTAGGAATTTGGAAACTAAATTTGGATTTTTCCATCCCCCAAGAGTAAACAAAGCAACCACTAGCGCAATCTACAGGCCAACACTAGAAGCTCACCCCCGTTTACTAGTTCAAATTTAGATTACAAATGGTTCAACTTAAGATAACATTCTCCAAGTAAGAATCACTTAAATTTGATAGTTTTATGAGAAATATTGCGGAATATTATTCGGTTGGTCGATTCTACGATAAATAAGCTTTCATTTAACATGTTCACGTATTGCGTGTGATACAATGCATGAGCTGTACGAGTGCACCGAAAATGTGCTTTCTCTTGGGGAAAATGGGTGAAATCACAGTGATTTTTCAATTGCCTGTTTTCCATGACAAAAACGCTTTTTTCAATGCTTTTAAAGCCCATGTTATCAGGTTATATTACGAAAAGCTGTTTAACATCTTTTTCGGGACAATATTTGCCTGAATCGTACGTCGTTTTAATGAATTTTGAAATGGTTCAAATTAAGATTACAATTTGACTAGTTCAAAGCTTGATTTCTTACCCTACTGTGTGTAACTCAAATTAGCGCAAACATTTTTTTCTATCGGCAAGGGGGACACTACTCTATTCAGAACTCTACTAGTATTTAACTACATTTTACTGGGTTGAAACCTTGGGGAAAGTAAAATATATCCATAAAAATGCAAAAAATGTGATATTTTATAAGATTTTTTTAATGAAATTTAACTGTCAGTTGTTATTGCAACATTGCATGACATGCTTTGATGACATTCAATGACTGATTACTGTTCAGCACATTGCTATAACATGAAAATGCTGAATTAAAATAAATCAATAATGTCACCCTTTCCTCAGTATTCATAAATAATAGTGGTGAGTAATTTCAAAATCATCATGGTGAATTTTTATTTGTCGAATTTTGCATCGCGTTTTCTCAATATGAAACTGGAATTGCGTCACAGATACTAACTTGAATACTTGGATAATTGGTGAACTACAAATGGCTGTGTTGAATCTAGTTACCCAGTGTCTCTGACAGCATCCCAAAACAATAATCAAATAGTATCCTAAGTTATTTTATTATACACTCTAAAAAATATATCAAGCTGATTACCAATATTGACAATAACCGATATTGGTCAGTAACAGCAACAGCACAGACAAGCAGACGTAACACTCTTCAAAACGATTTGGCACATGCATTTAACGATCAATTTAAATTTCATTTGTTTTGCGCGATCCTTCACCAGATGCGCTAGTGGTCAATGGCTTTGACGTTTGCCTGTGTACACGTTGCTGAATGATGCAAACGAAAATTACAGGCACTCTGTTTAGTAGTGTGCGTGTTAGACAAACGTCAAATCGAAATCCATCATGGCCGCAGTGTCGCGCGCGGTTCTACCAACAGGTGGCAGTGTGCTCATGAAAAAGACGCCAGGCAAAACCTTTGAAGAATTTCCTTTAAGAGTTACGTTTGTTTGTCTGCGGTAGTAGTCTTTAAAATACTGTGTTTCAACTATTCCCATTGCACCGGTCATTATGGTAAAAAATAAATAATTTTATTCGTGACGAGATATCAAAAAGGTGTCTTCGGCAATATTTTTGTGCATGTTATGTAGCACTCTATATTATTTTTTGCGATTTTTCCGGTGAATTGTTTAGGACAAAATATTAAACAAAAATATAGTCCAAAGAGTTCCAAATAACTTTGATGAACAAACGTATATTTATTTATTTTTTTCATTTTCATTGAGTTTTGAAACAATTGTTATGGACCCCTAAAAACCAGTATTTAGCCAAAAACTTTTTTGTGTGTGATTTTCGAAGACTTCTATGTTCTAGACAAACGTTAACGAGATGATTTCCCCTTAGACGACCATTGGTTATTTTTAGCTACTGTGAGTTATGCTCTTGAAAATTTGATATACTGTGTGTAACTCAAATTAGCGCAAACATTTTTTTCTATCGGCAAGGGGGACACTACTCTATTCAGAACTCTACTAGTAAATTCACAATTTTGTCGAAGACGCCAAGTTTGTATCTCATCAATTTTCAAAGTTACAACTGCTTTTCCATAAAAAAAAAATCGTATTTTCAAAATTCAATAAAAAGCTTCAAACAAAAAAGGTACCTGTAGTTTTTTTTTACCAAATTAAACAGAGTACGATCTTTCCAATGCAACCGAGAGAATGAAAATCCATTTGCTCCTTTTTGAGATATGACTTTTTGAAAAAAAAGTGACTTTTCGGAGAAAAATGTCAATATCCTTACAATTATGAGAGTTAGAACATTGAGCTCTTTAGAAAAAACATGCGTCGTTGATAGTTCTAAATGTGCTCGGAACGAAGTATTTACGAGAAACGAACGAATCAAAAGTTATTTCAAGAAAACTGAATTTCATGGATCACCCTAACATGAATCTTTTAAAAATTATAAGTCAGGAACCATAAGAGATAGAATAATGGTTTCTTCGGAAAACTTGCTCCCAATAAGTTCTTTCACAACTTTGTAGAACATTTTGTTAACGTACATAAAACTATTAAAAAGCAGATGTTTGGATCAGCTAAACTAGAGGGACCACCCTAATTTCACAATAATGAGAAAAAAGGTCGAAAAATAAGAAGAAACTTTCCCAAAGACACCATGTATCTTAAACTTAAGGTTTAGGCACAAACATTTGTGTCTTCGTAAATACGGCTCTGGATCCATTGTGCAATGAGAATGGCAAATCTTCCAAAATTAAAAAAAAAATATTTCTCCAGAATGATAAACAAATCAAAGAAAAAAAAGAAAAAAGAAAAAACGAGGAGCGGACCTGGTGTGATGGTTAGAACACTTGACTATCACGCCGAGGACCTGGGATCGAATCCTACTCCCGACAAACTCACAAAATGTGGGTTCTTCCTTCGGAAGGGACGTAAAACGTGGCTCCCGAGATGAACTAGCCCAGGGATAAAAATCTCGTTAATACCTAAAAAAAAATGTACGATTGTTTGTTTTCTCAGTTATGACAATAGGATATGTCTATTTTCTTAGTTTTGTTGATCATACTGGAGGAAAATGCTCTTCCAGTTTTGTTAAATTTGCCATTTTCAATTGGACTAATGTTGAAGCTTGAAGGTTCCTTGAATGTTAAGGTTGTTTTCAAATCCAACAACTGTTAAATCTATCATGATAGCCACCATTTGGTTGAATTACTCCAACGATAAGTCCCTTCAAAATTCTCAAAGGGCGTTTATTCAAAAATCCAGTCATGCATGCATCATCATGTAATTGGTAGGCATGTTTGACTTGAACCGAATCAATGCACCCAAAATACAATACTTCACCTTCGCCCACTAACCCCACGCCGGAATGCAATAAGGAAAGGAAGACTACACAATTTCCCCCACATCCAGATCCTTATCACAAATACTTGGACAGGAATTATGACCAACCCGTTTCTTGTCCGCGTATATTCTTTTGACGACGACGATGATGCATCTCTTTACATACTACCGTGTCATCATCATCTCGCTTCATAGTCAGATTGAACCAAGCGAGTGCGAGTGGCCCCAAAGCTGCGAAATCGAGCAACGCGCAAAGAGAGCTTAATTCATCCATCAACCTCTGTCCAGGTCCATGTGCGGATGAAGTAAACACCCAAACCCGCGCGCATCGTGTTTTACATTTAATAGGGGAGAATGGGGTGAAGTGCGTCGTCAGAGATAAAGCCAACAATATATGTCTCCTACTTTCCTCGATGATCAAAATTGAATAAACATGTCAAACACTTCGAGTAAACAGGAGAGAAATTTGTTAGAAGGGATGAAAAGTTTGAATTGTAAAGGCTCAGTGATTATGGTTAAACTACCATGATGAAGATAAATTACATACCAAAAAAACGAAATCGACTTCGTTCTAATGGGATTCAAACCGGCAACTGCGTTTCGTTAGCCCTATGTTCTAACCAACTGCACTATTATACTTTGGTTTGTGATTTAAGGCCGGACTAACGAAACGTAATCTTATGTTCGACATCCATAAGAATGAAGTATTTTTTATGTTATTTTTCAATTCTATAAGCATATTGAAGCATTATGTTATTTTTTTAATAGTAAGCTATTTCTGCCATGCAATTCAAAGTTTCAACATTGAAATAACTCATTTACTATTGGGTACACTTTACCCAACCTTCCCACTAATACACAGTTGTGCGTAGTCGCTGCACGCGGCTGTCGCACGGTTGCCAATTCGTTTTCTCCACCTCTCCGCACCTATGGTGCATACCCAAGAAACAATTTTTGCTTTAAGAAATGTTTCTCAAAGCAACGTTATTAAACTGGAAGTCGTATTATATTTGAATAATTTTAAAATGAAACTGTTCTTCAACTCTTGTTCGCCCAAAAATGAGAATTTATTCAACGTCAACCGTTCTATAAGCACGATGAAATGAAAGTTTATCCAATGATCGTACATCGGTTGTGAAACTCTTGTTCAACGTTAGAGCCATCAGCAATTTACACAAACATCATAAACTTTACTTCAACGTTTATTAAACAATGTTGTATGACGCTATTTGTTTAATAATTTAAGAATGGTTTTAGAAACCATTATTGTGCACTAGCAGCATAGCGCATAATAACAAGCTTTCTTCGATATTTATTCCACCATAATACAATCAAAACATGCTGGAGCCGTGATAAAACTTACGAAATTTATTTCTATTTATAGATATGATTTTATAATTGCTACAAAAACGATTCTTAAACGTTTCTTCAACATCATGTTACATCATGTAACAATAAAATGAGAAAATGATTTAACTTTCAACATTTCTGCATTTGTGTCTGGAATAGCTCTCTCTGATTATGTACCCCCAACATCTTTATTTTATTACATTTTATGGGACAAATCACATCAATGGCAAGACTCGAACTCTGGAACTTTGGGTTCACACTCGTCTGCATCCGCTCTGCTTCAATCCGAATTACATGAATCGGCAGATTTAAAGCAATATATAAATATTCAATTCCTAAGTCGAATACATTACCGTACATATGCTGCTTAAACATTGCTTACATATTTTATTCAACTAATTGCCTTCATAAACATTGAAGTTGATCAATGTTTGAATAATTGTAACCGCAACGTTTAATCATAAGGCATGCATGCTAATTAGTTTGTTTGTTTACAACGTGTCAGTAATTCACGGTGTTGTGTTGTAAGATTGGTGACTCTTCGAACTTTTTTTCATTTAAACGCCCAAACAAGTGAACTTATTTGTTTTATTTTCACCGGTTCTGTTTTGTGTCGAGAGGAAAATGTGCAACGATTGTGTATATCTCCAATCAGCTGGAAATATGAACATTAGGAAGCTGAGCCCGGTTTGACCGGTGCCACTTTGGTGGGTAATCTACCTCGTCAATACCAAAGAGAGGAGCTGCCCAGGATCCACTGCAGTTGCATTTTCTGGTGTTTTTGTTGCCGATGCTGCTGTCGTTGGAGCGTAGTGTAAAAGGTGAGTCAGAATGTTTTCAAAAGTGTGAAGAGTGTGATATTTAGAGCTGCTGCATGAAGTTTTTTTTGGTCTTCAAGCTTGTAGCCGCGGTTGCTCTTTTTAGGCTCCTAATCAGCAATCGTGTTTACAAAAAGGGGCATGGCGAACAACGATAATTAAGTGACACAGTACCACTGCTAATCAACATTGCTTGAATAAAAGTGTAACATTTGTATTAAAGAAACATGGTAATATCTTGTTGTTAAGCTATATCAGTGTAGTTGAATAAAATGATCAAGCAAAAGTTGTTAAACTTTAAATAGGCTACTTGTTCCACTGAAGATCTGATGCGGAATAACGGCATCTAATACGTTGGAAGCAGCTTGTATTCTATCATTATTAGAGCACTATTGGACAGATGATGGCAATACTTAAGCAACTGTTTTTAAACTTTTATACCATTGGTTATTCAATAAGCAGAAATATGTTTAACTAACGTGCAGTTTCCACTGCATGAAACATTTATTCGCCATTTTGTTCAACATAACCTCTTGTACAACTGTCGGCGCCTTTGTAGCACATTTAATCAACTGACATGCTTATTAATGATTTTGAATTGTTACTTGGGTACTCCTCGGGTGACCATTTCGAAAAATGTGGTTCGAGTTACTGCCGCCGTCCATCAGGAACAGACCGAGCGCGGCCAGTTCCAATGGAACAGGGATAAAGATCAGATCAGCGGCACACAACTCTGGCGACTAAATACGCTGCATGGCGCATAGTGGTCGTTTTTAAAGAAAAAAATTACCAAGAATACAGTAAGCATCTAATTTATCACTGGACTATGTTGTATTTTAGAGTTTAAATAACATAAATTATAGAAAAAAAAAAACTTGCATCCAATAGGAGGCAATCAGTAAAGTACTAGATTGAAAGTAGTGAGCTGGATTTTAGTATGGTGAGATGATCAATTCTTCATTTCTGCAATGAAATGGAGCAAACAGCGTGGGTTATATGATTTCTTGACTAATTTGATGATATTTGAGAAAAAGTTTGGGTAACTGTGATGTTGTATTATTTATTTCTTGCAACTTCAACAACACAATTACCCAAACTTTTGCTCAAACAGCATAAAATTGGACATGAAATCATATAACCCACGCTGTTTGCTCCATTTCATTGCAGAAATGGAGAATTGATCATCTCACCATACTAAAATTCAGCTCACTACTTTCAATCTAGTACTTCACTGATTGCCTCCTATTGAGCTGCTGTCCTCCAAACAATCATATATTAATTTTATGAAATGCAATAGTTTTCTCTTAACTACTTTTAATAGGTCAAAAAGTTAATAACATTGATCAAGTTGTTACGCAAACATTTTACATAAAATGTAACATAACTGGAGTTTATAAAATAACAACAACCAATTTCACAATTAGGTTCAAGTGGACCATTTTGAAAATTTGAAATATATTTCTTGACCATGCATGACAGACACTAAGATGAAGACACTAAGCCGTTCTCTGAGAATATAATTTTTCAGCTTTTTTGTATGATTTTACGAGCTATAAGACCGGAGAGAAGTACTATTGAATATTCAAGGAAACCAGACAAATGACAACTAAGAATAATCAATATTCCGACTTTTGGTCTTCCACAGACCACTGTGCGACGTCCCTCGGAACAGCCAGTCTAACAAATACCCACTTGTGTGAAATATATCCATCAGCATCTCCCTGGCACCATCATCGGCAAGCTTGTCGCGTCGCGTAATCACTTTCCGACCATCTACATAAATTCTCGACATTGCACGCAAAAGGGAAGAGAGGGAGGAGAAAAACATAAAACATCCTATATTATTATAATTACTCACATATTATATGATTATTGACGAACCGACGGAACTTTGTTGGCAGTTCGCATCTGGAGGGAATCGGGACGTATTTGAAACATGGTTGAGAAATGTTTGACAAATTTCATTTCATGTTCAAGATGACTATCTTCGGGTAACAATGAACTAACCAATCAGATTGTTTCCTTCCTGCTGTTGACTGCGATGAAAGTAACATTAAGATCAGGGTTGTTAACGTTAATCAACGATTAACGCCGTTTCGTTGATTCGCTAACGTTAATTGTAACGATCAACGATTCTTCCGTTGATTTTTTGGATTCGTTGATCAACGTTAACGTTAACGCTGAGCGTTGATTTAACGTTAACGACTCCGTTAATCTTACGTTAATTACTGTATTCAATGGAAATTCGATTAAACATTTTTTGGATTTTTTTTTATCGTCCAACATAATTAATTTTGATCGATTGAGAGCATCCAGCTTTGTAATAGTTATTTATGTAACGAGTTGCAAAAAGTTGATTTTTTCAGCACGAGTCGTACATTTATCCAACAAGACTTGCATTATGAAAATTATGCAACTATTTTTCATTATGCAACTCATTTCAGTTGCATTATGAACCAGTTCGGAAAAGTTGATCATTATGATACCAAAATGAGCTAAAAAAATAGAAATTATGATACTGAATTGCATAAATATATTTATGCAATTTAGTATCATAAATTATATTTTATGTAACTCATTTCGGTATCGTAATGGCCAACTTTTTCGAACTGGTTCATTATGCAACTGAAATGAGTTGCATAATGAACAATAGTTGTATAATGTTCATAATGCAACTCATTTGAGTTGCATTATGAACATTATGCAACTCAAATGGGTTGCGATATGAAAAAATCATTGCATAAAATTTTGTATGGAACTCGTTGCAAAACTCGATTTTTTCAGCACTCTTCGTATTTATCCAACTCGGCAGGCCTCGTTGGATAAATGTACGACTCGTGCTGAAAAAATCAACTTTTTGCAACTCGTTACATAAATAACTATTATTATAAGATATTCATATGTCATATATTTTAAAATACTGATCAATAAATGTGATTGCAGCAAGTTTTAATATTTATTATAAATTTTATTCTAAAGCTTATAAAAGTTATCAAATCCATGGAATACATTTTGTGTGGTTGATTTTTTTTATGAGGCAGTGGCAGAGAAACCTGCTAGTTTTGGAAATCTTCGGGGAATTTCATCCAACATGAACTATGTAATTTGTGGGCATTCGGGTATAGGTGTGGTTGCAGTGAGACGAAAGTGACATAACTCAGATTGTGTAGATGTTACATTTTAGTATGAATATGACCCCTACATTCCATGAATTATTAAATGATTTTAAAATTATGCATGATAAATCCCACACGGAAAATTCTGGTATTTTTTATTGTCATTACACGACGTCTTGGGAGGCAAAAATGTTGAGAACCTTATTTTTTCCGATCATTTACTTCCTAGTTTCTCAATTGTCAATGGAAAATATTTTGAATCATTTAATAGATTTTCAAATTTTTTGTATATACTATGTAGTTGTTTTGTCGGCACGCGAAGCTTTGAATTCATTTTGACCAATTGTTCGCTTTCGTACCCATTAGCTAACCCAACATTATATGTGGCAACTCTTTAAGCGACATATTGGAACATTGCCTAGTGCGCGAAGAGTTATTAGTCCACTAATATGGGCGCCTTGTCATGGGATGTTTCACGAAATTACAGCGACCTTGATCATTCTAAATAAAAGCATAAGTGAGAAAAAACGTCCGACAAAACAACTAGAACAAATGCAATTTTCAGGAAGTAGGGTAATTTTCCAATTGTTGCACGGCTGAAAATTCGCCAATTGTTGCACACCTCATACGAATAACATGGAGTGTGCAACAATAGGCGGGAGTTTTAAGCCCTGCAACAATTGTAAACTTACCCTAATACGCAATGATTCAAAATATTTAAACCGCCCAGGAAACCGCCATTAAAATAACTTCAAGCAAACTTTAGTTTTGCTACTTACATTATTTCTCGCGTTTGGCAGTGCAGCAGCAGGGATTTTCATGTCCTGCATTCCAGTATCCAGATTATGCGGGAAACATATCTTGAAAACTTGAAGAAATTAAGAGAGCTTCGTCGAGACGTCCAAGAAGATTTTTGCTCTATGAAGGAAGGCTTCAGGCACCGGACTTACATGCAACGCCCAGTGTCACAGCCGAAAACATATCTGCGGCGGAAATCGGACCCCAGCTCGAAATAGCTTATTTCTTGATGAAGCCGCACGGACACGAAGTGATCGAACTGACTGGAGATTGCCAAAATGATGACTTGAAATGAATGAAAAATTTTGACATGTGCTTGGCTACTATGATTAGCTCAAACAGTGATTTCGATGAGTCATATTTTTCAGATTCCAAATTACATTATATAAAGTAACGCTAGAATCAACGATATCCGTTGACGTTAATTCAACGCATTTCGTTGACGTTAACGTTAATTGCCATAAAAATCAACGCAACGCCGTTGACGTTGATTTTGGCGAAAATTAACGTTAACGGCGTTAATCGTTGATTAACGTTAACAACCCTGCCCAGGCTGCACTACCAGCTAAGCACACAACTCTTAGCTGGCGGTCTTTGTCATCGTTTGACCCGTGGAAGCATGAGTTAGGAACTTGTGAGGACCAGAGCTATGTTGGAGCTTATCGACTCACCGTTTTGCAGCCCGTCTAAGGTTAGGAACGATGACGAAATTTGGCAACCCGTACACTTCATTTCGATTCGTCAAGCACTGTGCGAATCAGTCCAATCAGCTTCGCCGAAAAACCATGTTTACAATCATAATCTGCAATTACTTTCTTAGAGGTACAACTGTGATATGTTGATTCGGGGTAATGGCTTCTAGTCTGTTGAACTTAAAAACGGATTCTTATGCCTTCATCCGACGTTTCGGACACATTTATTGTACTATTTATTCACTACACATTTAAAGTATTGTACACTAAAAATAATATCGAAAATTTACTCCTGGAACATCATAGTCATATCATATTTATCTCTTGTAAGATTTAACCAATAGAAGAAAGCAGTTCGTTTGATTTTCAAGTATCAAACTCTGGTATTGGTCAGATGTTCCAGGAACAATTTTTGATATTATTTTCAGATCTTTTATCTCTTATATCAACCAAACCAATATCACTTTTTGATCATCAGCACTTGACCTCTACCCGGGATAGTCTAGCCTACCCAGATCCGTGAACTTCTGTGTAACTCAGAGTCATCCCAAAATGCCTTTGATATATTTCAGCATTACTAAATTTACCTACAACTAAGAACTTCCAGCTAAGGTGAAGATAAGACGAAGCCATATCTCGAGCACAAATCTAATGGCACATGTAGGACGCGGCCGAAGATAAGGACTGCAACCGCGAACGCTAAATAGATGAAATAGATACAATCATTATGTTTGGTGATGTTGTGTAACTCAAAACAGCAGCGACTGCAGACTGCTGCATGTTGTCCATATTGCAGGACAGTATGCACGATTCTGAATATCCCGAAGTTTTATAATACAGTTGACTCTCTACATCTCGATATTGAAGGGACCATCGAGATAGGGAGAGATCGAATTCAAGAACCAATTTGTAATGCACACTAGATTGAAAAATCGTCAGTAACTAGGAAAAACCGTCAACAAACAGATGTCACTTCGCCTTCCTAGAATGTTTTGAACCTAACAAACAAAATCTAGCGACCTGTAAAAACGGGCATATCGGCATATGGAGAGAAAATCCAGAACAAAAACGAACGAGATCACATCGAGATATAGAGATATCGAGATAAGGAGATATCGATATGTAGAAAGGTAAAATGTATGCAGATTGAAGGAACTGACCAAACCATCGAGATAGGGAGAGATATCGAGATGTAGAACATCGACATGTGGAGAGTCGACTGTAGTCACTAATTGTATTCTGTGAGCTCCAGAACAAGGTTGTTAACCGATAAATTATCGACAGTTAACTCAACGCAAACTCGATAACGATGAAGGTTGCTCGATAACCTCTCGATAACGATAATCAAACGATGAATCAACGCGAAGATCAACGTACCTTCGATAATTTTGCGATAAATCTAGTTACCGTAGTGACGGCATCAACAACGGCTCAGATCGCGAAGAAAATTTTCCGGAGACGTTATCGAGTCGATAATTTCCACAGTTAACTGTATCGCCGATGACGAATCCGTCTGAAGACGTTATCGTTATCGACGATAAACGATAACAGACGTTAACTTTATCGTCGATAACGATAATTTATCGATTAACAACCTTGCTCCAGAAGCTATAATGAATTATACAGTATAACTCTATATAGCCAAAACGGAAACTTAAATTGCTGTACATAGGTGCTAGATTTTAAACATCATAACAGTTTGGGGTCTCCAGTTAGCCCAGTGGTTAGGGCTATGGATCGCCAATTCGGAGACGGCGGGTTCGATTCCCGTTCCAGTCGGGAAAATATTCTCGACTCCTTGGGCATAGTGTATCATTGTGCTTGCCTCACAACATACAAGTTCATGCAATGGCAGGCAAAGCAAGCCCTTCAATTAATAACTGCGGAAGTGCTCAAAGAACACTAAGTTGAAGCGAGGCAGGCCAAGTCCCAGTGCGGACGTAGAGCCATACCGAGGAAAAAGAAGAAGAAGATACATAGATTACAAATCATAGCTTTGTACAATGAAAGTAGTTACCGTAACACCCGTAGACATCAGCGTTTGAACTTAAGAACAGTATGGATAACCTAAAATATCCCAGCTGTTCTGATACTAACTATCAGAAGACTTACTGGACATGATAGATTACAAATCGTAGATTTGTATAATAAAAGAAGTTACCGTTACACCCGTACACTTTAAGATCTGAACTCAAGACCAGTTTGGATGACCTAAGATATCCCAACTGTTCTGATACTGTCTTTTAAACTTTCAGAAGACTTGCAGGACATGATAGATTACAAGTCATGGTTTTGTATAATAAAAGAAGTAACCGTTACACCCGTATACATTAGGATCTAAACTCAAGAATAGTTTGGATGATCTAGGATATCTAAAATATTCTACATCATATTCTACATTTTTATACTGTTGAGCACCAAAGCTACAGAAATATGTAGAAAAATTCTATAACAACGCTTGCAAGAATTTCGGCTTCAAATATTGCCATACCAATTCAAAAGATAACTAAGTACGTCTTCTCAATATTGCAAACAATCTAATGTTGATGTAGAGTGGGATTTGGGTATCATAGCAGAGTTTTTCATTTTCGAGTAAAGTAAATTTAATATAAATAAAAATGCATACTACTCCCAAACGCTGAAGCACGCAAAATTAACTCGTTAGCTTCCTCTACTGCGAACCGGAACTCCCGAGAGTGCATTACCTACCAACCTACCAACACCCACGTTGTGTAAGATTACTTTTCCCGTCCCGTCGTCCAAAGCGAAGAGATTGTTTGTGCATTAATGCAAACTAGAGCTCAATTTAACTTTGCTTCGCTGAACCAAGTGCAGGTACCCGATGAGCAGGATGTTGTTACCTATTGGGTCATGGTTTAATTGAACGGTGGCATAAGTCACCTGCTTCCTTGCGCGATCCAACTGGGTGAAACGATGATCTAAAAGAAGATTTTTAGTGGTTATAAGTACCTATAAGAAGTATCTGATCAGATCTCACATTATTCATGTATATGGATGATATCGTCAAACTATTATTCATGCTTCAGTTGTTGATTGTTAAGTGTACCAATGATGCTTTTTTGTACTCGGGTTAAAACACATTGGAAAAACTATGGAGCAGTGTTATGGTAACACCACAGAGTACACCTACGCATAAATAATGTCACCTGAAAATAGCGTACCGCGAAGGTCCGTCTGTGTGTCAAGACGCGACGGGTTGCGGTTCGTAGATACTTACGACTGGATCTCGGGCTGGATAATGTAAACAGCGGGTTCCCAACCGGTGGTCCGCGGCCCCTTAGGGGGCCGTGAAGCCAGTCCAGGGAGGCCGCGATGTAACCAAAACAATTGTTAAATTTTTATTCTATGTTGTGCAAATTTTTTATTTTGTATACCGCCACCCCCAAAAGCCACAATTTGAGGAACAAATTATCAGTATAAAACGCCTTCAGAAGAAAAAAAATTTCGGCTACGCCGCTATTTTTCAGCTACGACTCAAATTGAATGTACATACATTATTCACGCAGAAAAAAGCATGGTAAAATCAAAAATATTTCTGGTAAAATCAAAAATATTTCAGGTAAACTCAAATAAATTTGTTCTGGCAACAAAAATAAAACTGTTTGGAACAAATCGAACGTCACATTTGAAGCAAATTCAATCCATTTTTGAAACAAACATGCATCTTCTGACAGGTTATGTTAGAAACAAATGTAAAAAAATGTTTTTTTGTGGCAGGTCGGCCCTACGGAAATATTTGTTTTCCAATTAAATTTACAAAGTCATTTCCTTCTCTAGGAAAACCCACTTCCCGCGTGACACTTTCAATGGGAACATCATGTAGATAACATACGCTCCCGAAATCAATGCTCGGATACTTTTTTCAAAACGACGTATAATACACGCAAATCCTATGTTGATACGTCGTTTTCCGAGAATGCGATTTCGTGGAAACTTTTGGTGAAACTTTGGTCGACTTTTTTGCAAGAGGTAATCTTGTTTGGTGCTGTAGCTGGAACTTCAGAGTTTTGTTTAGGTTCTCGACGGCGGAACGGGGAGCTTTTCAATGGGTATTGTAGAAATCAATATGTAATTGAGTTAGTTTTAAAAATCAATATTTTAGTTTTAAATATTTTATCAGTTTACCGAATAAACATGAATATTTTTGTTTCAAACGAACGAAATTACCCAAAAAACTCGACTTCGTTCATTTAATTCATATTTTTTTCTAAAAATTTTCATTGGACCCCAGATGTATTGACAATTTTTAAAGGGGGCCGCCACCTCAAAAAGGTTGGGAACCCCTGATGTAAACGTAACCTTCATGATTTATTATTAAAATTTTCTATTCATGGATACAAAGTTATATCAACAACAGACATTGATGCAACGCGCATGGACTAGCGAAGTGTGAAGAACGTTGCCAATACAAGAATCTGAGTTTGATACCGCCTATTCAGTTCAATCTGAAAGTGAAATTGATTTCAAAAATGTTTTATAAAATTTTGACAGGTTTGCTCACTTTTCAGGGTTTTCTAAAATCTTATGAAAATTAATAAAGTTTATAACGGCTGCATAGCCCTCATCAGTCGATACTGTTTCACGGTGCAGCTTATCTGCGAATCGACCGGTCGACGAGCCATGTTCGGCTCAACCCAGCAGTCTCCAGCCATCAGTTAACCCCCTCGGATGGAATGTCGAAGTTATTACTCTGCATATGTACCCCTCGGGGGTTTTCTTCGTTCTGCGGAACGATGATGGAAATCTTTCTCTCTCCGCCCGTCCATACTCCATGGGCTCAATGTTTCTTTTTCCTTCAGCGCGATATCCCTGACTGCGCGCGGTGCAGTGCATACACTTCTTATAATGCACTATCAGATATTCAAAATCAGATCTGGGGGGAAACAATTGTCGGTAGTTGATGGATGTGCTCAAAACGGAGGCCCATCTACCTCTTCATCGCCACATCGCTCCTCCCGGTGGCGGTGGTGGTGCTTGATGGCGGCATCGACCTGCAACGTGCAACAAGGGTAACAGTTTTGCTACTTCTTATGAGCGATCGAAGCTTGATGCTTGATTTACTATCGTGAGAAGGCACTTTTCTCTGTAATATGGTTGCCGCAAAATGAAATCTAAATGGCGCTGTAATTTGTATATCCTCGGCCATTTATAAACATTATCAGATTAAAACGCAAAAATGCTCGGCGGGATTTTCTCCGGTTCAGCTGTTCCAGAGGGACGTGGCGATCATCATCCATAGTCGTAATTTAGAACACCACCGTGTGCCGAATCGTGGCAAGAGTTACGCACCGTAATCCTTGTTAGCAGCCGGTGCAGTAGTGTAATTGATTTCCCCATCAAACGCTGAAGCAACTGTTCATCATACGTTCACACAGTTGCGTCGAATCAGAGCCGGCTCTGTGATTCATAAAAAAAGAAAATTTGCAATTTACAATTTCAGAGAAAATGCTTTGCAGAATGCACTGATTAAGGGCAAATATGAGGGAATCCAAAGATGGCCGGCCTTGAGAATACCAAAAGCACAGATCTCGTCATTGAAATAACACATAGACACTCTCACTCAACACTCTTCAAATCACTCTTGACTTGGGCAGATTTTTTGCGAATGCAATTTTTGCTGGGTTGCTATCTGGCATTTTTGAAACATGTTTTGTCCATCGTATCCTTTCGGCTTTGGTAAGCTTCTGGATCGAATTACATGTACAGCTCTGCCACCGTTCCAAATGTTCTGGCGATAATGTCCATGTCGTCCGCAAAGCATACAATTACATACTTACATACAAATACAAATTGACCGGATTTTGTGTTCGCCACGCGTTGAGCCCGGCTCCTCGCATCACACCTTCCAGAGCGATGTTGAAGAGTAGGCATGAGAGTCCCTCACCGTGTCGCAGTCCCTGGCGTTAACACCGAGTTTTCACGACATTTCTGGAGGATTTGCCGTACGGTGAAGATCTGGTCCGTTGTCGATCGGCCGTCGATGAAGCCGGCTTGATAACTTTCCACGAGATCATTCGTTTTAGATGACAGACGACGGAAGATGATCCGGGATAACACTTTGTAGGTAGCATTCAAAATAGTGATCGCTCTGAAGTTCTCGCAATCCAAATTTTCCTTAGCGTAGGAGTTGGTCCATTTCCGTCCTCCGCTGCACTGGCATCGTCGTTTCCTTCGTTGCCGTGGTCTCCCTTGCCTACGTTCTCCACACCATTCAGGTGCTGATCGAAGTGCTGCTTCCTCCTTTCGATCACGTCCGTCCGTCAAGAGGCCTCCGTCCTCATTCCTACACGTTTCGGCTCGCGGCAGGAAGCCGTCGCGGGATGCGTTGAGCTTCTGGTAGAACTTCCGTGTTTCTTGGGAACGGCACGGCAGTTCCATTTCTTCGCACTTGGCTTCTTCCAGACAGCGCTTTTTCTCCCGAAAGAGACGGGTCTGATGTTTCCGCTTCTAATTGTAACGTTCCACGTTCTGTCGGGTCCCTTGCTGCAGCATTAACGCCCGTGTCTACTCCTCCAAAACCGTTCTGCACTCTTCGTCCAACCATTCGTTCCGTCGATTCCGTTCCACGTACCGGATGGTGCTCTCGGCTGCGTCGTTGATGGCTGCTTTCACTGTACTCCAGCAGTCCTCTAGAGGGGCCTCATCGAGCTTGCCCTCGTCTAGCAACGTGGCCTCGAGATTCTGCGCGTATGCTGAGGCGACATCCGGTTGTTTTAGTCGCTCTAGTTTGTACCGTGGCGGTCGCCGGTACCGTACATTGTTGATGACGGAGAGTTTTGGGCGCAGTTGGACCATCACCATATAGTGGTCGGAGTCGATGTTGGCGCCACGATAGGTCCGTCAATCAGAATGTGGTCAATTTGAGATTCCGTCTGCTGTGGTGATCTCCAGGTGTAACGATAAGGGAGGCTGTGTTGGAAAAAGGTGCTACGTATTTTTGGAGGCGGCGAAATCAATAAGTCGTAGGCCGTTTTCGCTCGTGCGCTGAACTTACCAATCGTCGGTCTGAATTCCTCCTCCTGGCCTACCTGAGCGTTTAAATCTCCTACGATGATCTTGACGTCGTGGCTTGGGCAGCGATCGTGCTCACGTTCGAGCTGCACGTAAAATGCGTCCTTGTGTGGGCTGTGCACGTTTATTATGCTGAAGTTGAAGAATCGGCCCTTGACCTCAACCTGCACATTCTTTCGTCGATCGGCCACGAACCGATCACGCGCCTCTGCATATCACCCATCACGATGAAAGCTGTTCCCAGCTCGCGTGTGTTGCCGCAGCTCTGGTAGATGGTATGATTCCCTCTTAACGTTCGCACCATGTATCCTGTCCAGCACACCTCCTGCAGCGCTACGATGCCGAACCCGCGGTCCTTCAGTAGATCGGCGAGTATGCGGGTGCTCCCAATGAAGTTGAGAGATCGGCAGTTCCACGTACCGAGTTTCCAATCGCAAGTCCTTTTTGTTCGTTGGGGTCGTTGCCGTTGGTCTCGGTTCGTATTATTCTGTTGCTGATTTTCCGTTACAATGGTTTTTTACGGCTGGCTCGTAGGGCCTGACACCAACCCCCTACTTTCCGGAGGACTATAGTGCACAGTTGAGCTTAGAGTCCTTCCCTGGCACTCGGAGATAGATCAGCCGCCCCTAACATGGGGATCAGACGCTGTGGTGAGCCGCTCCTCCTGAAGAACAAACACTCAGGTTTGCAGAAGCAAACCCCCCCCCCCTTCTCTACGACCAAAGTTCCAATCGGGGTCGGTTACCCGATCTTCCCTAAGGTAGCTTATAGTTTCCAGACGGTATCACGTGGAGGAAGGGATAGAAGTTGCTGAGTAGAGGCTACTGCATCACAATGGGATCTAAATTGCGCAGCATAGCCAGCCATTACCGTGCCAAGGGCTTTGTACTATGAATCCTCATTACCAAAACGCTTAGTCCTAGCTTGTTAAGGGTGTCACCAGGGTTCAGTTCGGTAGATCTTACTCCGTAACGCATCCCAAAAAGGTGATCTATCCACGTTACGGGCTCAGTAAAGATCGTTAAAGATCCAGCATGTTTTAAACCCCCTCAACCATTCATCCCTCAGCACGGGTCACCTGACACCTTGGATTGGGGTCCCCTGTTTGGTGGACTTTTACCCCCGGAACAGGGGGTCCGTAGTGCTATTCTAAGCCGGCAGCCGGCAGCTCTTTCTCGTGCGACTCGTGGGAACAAAATATGAGTAATAAACAATCTTCAAAAACAAGTGTAACAGGTAGTAGTGGTGCGATCAACCCCTTCGCAAGAAGCGGGTTGATGCGATCTCCAACAAGGAGAAGCGAGGAGTCAGGTGCTGGAAGCTGCTTACGCAGCTCAAGCGTGGGAGCTCCTGTCCACTCCACGGCAAGCCAGCCGGCGGAGGTCATGGACGGAGCATGGTTGCTGAGGGCCATCAGCCAAGTAGCAGGAAAAGGACGGCCCGCATTGGAGGTAGCTGAGCAGCAGCTTGGCAAAATTATCGACTTTGCGACAACTAAGTCGAATATAAGCAAGGACCTGAAAACGGCCTTGCTTCGGCTTAGAGCGTCAGTTGATGAGGCCAAGCAGGAGCACGCGGTCGCGTTGCGGGCTGCGGCAGCGGCGGAACCCGCAAAGGAGAAAGCGTCTAAGCTTACGCAAACGGAGGCCTTCTCCTTCGCGGGTAGTCCTAAGAGTGTGGAAGCGAATGCACGTGACAAACGTGACAAGCATTCGCAGAAGCGGGCGAGGCAGCCGTCAGGTGAGGAGCTGTCTGGCGGCGCCCGCAAGGCCAGGCGTATAATAACCCCTAAAGTCGGTATTATGGCCGGAAAGTCGGACCCCAGCCAGGGTTCCCGGAAAGCTGGGAAGGGTGGGCCTGAAAAGGCCGGCCCGTCCCGGAATGATGGGAACAAGGGGTTGCGACCAATGGTGGGCCCTCAGCAGCCACAGAGCAGGGCGATCCAAGGAGATGACCCTCCTTGGACAAAGGTAGAGCGGAAGAGGAAGAAGAAGGTGAATCCGCAGGCAGAAGTGCAGGTCGCCAAGCCAAGGCGTAGGAAGGCAGGTGCCAGGCGCGAAAAAGGTGACGCTATCGTCATCAAGACCGAACAGTCGAAATACTCGGACGTCTTGAAGGCGATGAGGTGCGACGCCAAGCTCGAGGGTCTTGGAGCCGACGTACGCAGTATCAGACGTACTCGTACGGGCGAAATGATCCTGGAGCTTAAGCGCGAGAAGGATCACAAGGGCGCCGCCTACAAGAGGCTGGCAGAAGAGGTCCTTGGTGATGGAGTGGAGGTGAGGGCTCTTACGCATGAGGCGACTCTGAAGGTCAAAGACCTAGACGAGATCACCGAAGCGGAAGAGCTCGTCACGGCACTGCGGCAACAGTGCGATGTTCAGGTGGCCGCCACAGCCGTCAGGCTGCGGAAGGGGCCAGCAGGGACACAGATAGCTCTGGTTCAGCTACCTGTGGCGGACGTTAAAAAGTCCGTTAAAGTAGGGCGGATAAAGGTGGGCTGGTGCGTATGTCCTTTGACATTCCACGAGCCACCAGAGGTTTGCTTTAGGTGTCTGGAACCAGGACACAAGTCGTGGGACTGCAAAGGCCCCGACAGGCGCAAACTGTGCAGGCGATGCGGCGCTGAAGGTCATAAGGCCCAAAGCTGCACGAGTCCGCCCATCTGCATGATCTGTACCGGGAAATCCTCGAACAACAGACATCCGATGGGTGGTCCAAGGTGCCCGGCCTTCAAGAAAGCCGCAGTGAACAACAAATCACAGTGCAGGTAACGCAGCTGAACCTGAACCACTGTGATGCGGCTCAGCAACTGCTTTGTCAGGCAGTTTCTGAGTGGGAGACGGATATCGCCATCATATCGGACCCATACCGAGTACCCGCCGGCAACGGCAACTGGGTCGCGGATGGGACCAGAAAAATGGCGGCGATATGGACGACGGGTAAATACCCCGTTCAGGAGTTGGTGTCTACTACCTATGAGGGCTTCGTGGTCGCCAAAGTAAACGGGGTCTTCTTCTGTAGCTGTTATGCGCCTCCGCGGTGGCCGATCGAGCAGTTCACGCAAATGCTGGACCGCTTAACGACCGTGCTAACAGGGCGAAGGCCGGTGGTAATAGCGGGCGACTTTAATGCCTGGGCCGTGGAATGGGGAAGCCGTTTCACGAACCAGCGGGGTCAGATCCTGCTAGAAACACTGGCCATCTTAGATGTCGACTCGGCTAATGTCGGTACCAAGAGTACCTTTAGTCGAAACGGAGCGGAGTCAATTATTGACGTGACCTTTTGTAGTCCTGGCCTAACAAGTAGTTCGAACTGGAGAGTAGATGATGGCTACACTCACAGCGACCACCTGGCGGTTCGCTACAGTATCGACTACAATAACAGCAGACAGCGGATAGAAGAAGAGGCGGCTAGGCCAAGGCCAAGCCCTCGCAGGTGGAAGACATCATACTTCGACGAAGGGGTATTTAGGGAGGCGCTCCGCCGTGAGCGAAACTTAATCGGTTTAGACGGCGACGAGCTGGTAGCGGTGCTCTCACGTGCGTGTGATGCGACCATGCCTAGGCGAGTCCACCCTAGAAATGGGAGGCCACCGGCTTACTGGTGGACCGACGCGATTGCGGACCTGCGCCGCGCCTGCCTACGGGCTAGGCGGCGGATGCAGCGAGCACGATCAGAGGAAGAGCGAAACGAACGGCGGGTGGTGTTCGCCGCTGCAAAAGCCGCGCTTAAGACCGAGATAAGAGCAAGCAAAAAGGCCTGCTTTGAGGGTCTCTGTCAGAGTGCCAATACGAACCCGTGGGGTGACGCCTACAGGATCGTTATGGCCAAGACGAGAGGTGTGATGGCTCCTACAGAGCAATCTCCAGAGATGTTGGAGGGGATCATTGGAGGACTTTTTCCGCGTCATGATCCTAGTCCTTGGCCTCCTTTTGTAGGACAGCCGGGGACTGGGGCTGGCGATGAGGAGAGGGTCACCGATGTGGAACTTGCGGGGATAGCTAAGTCCCTTAGCGTAGGTAAGGCCCCAGGTCCGGACGGAGTTCCGAACCTGGCCTTAAAAGTAGCTATTGCAGATGCTCCCGAGATGTTCAGGTCTGCTATGCAGAAATGCCTGGACGAGGGAGTTTTCCCAGAAGCTTGGAAGAGGCAGAGCCTGGTACCACAGAGAAACAGACGTCACACTCTCATTGCTTCCCATCGATAACCTTTTTAACGGTTGATTCAAATACTCAGTAGTAGGTCGATCGACTACTCGCGGCGCTGGTATCGTTTTCGCTCCTGTTTGACGTTTGCTCACTACCGCCATCTAGTGGCGGCCCGGCCAAACACAGTATGTTTAGCATTGGGCGATTACGTTTTCGTGACGATGTTTTTTAATAAAATTTGTTCTAAGTGTTACGTCTGTTTCTCTGTGCTGGTACTATTGCCAAAGGCGGGGAAACCACCCGGAGACCCGTCGGCATATAGACCAATATGCTTGATTGACACGGCGGGGAAGGTGCTCGAAAAGATCATCCTCAATAGAATGTTGCGGTTCACCGAGGGCGAAAATGGTCTTTCGAGTAACCAGTACGGCTTCCGGAAGGGGAGGTCCACCGTAGACGCTATCTTGTCGGTTACAAAAACCGCCGAGAAAGCACTCGAGCCTAAGAGGAGGGGAATTCGTTTTTGCGCGGTAGTGACTCTGGATGTAAGGAATGCGTTTAATAGCGCCAGCTGGTCTGCTATTGCCGATGCGCTCTTGCGTCTGGGGATACCGGAGTACCTGTACAAGATTCTCGGAAGTTACTTTCAGAATCGTGTACTAGTCTACGACACGGAGGTGGGTCGGAAGTGCTTTCACATAACCTCAGGAGTCCCGCAAGGTTCCATCCTGGGTCCGGTGTTATGGAATGTCATGTACGACGAGGTGTTGAGGTTAGAGTATCCAGTGGGAGTGGTGATTGTCGGATTTGCCGACGACATTACGCTCGAAGTCTACGGTGAAACGATCGAGGAGGTAAAGTTGACTACCAACCACTCGATCAAGGTTGTGGAGGCGTGGATGCGGTCCAGAAAACTGGAGCTGGCTCACCACAAGACAGAGGTGACGGTTGTTAACAACCTGAAGTCGGAGCAGCAGACGGAGATCAGTGTAGGAGACTGTACTATCCTGTCAAAGCGCTCCGTCAAACACTTGGGCGTGATGATCGACGATAAGCTTACCTTCGGTAGCCACGTCGATTATGCCTGTAAAAGAGCCTCCACAGCTATTGCGGCACTGTCCCGGATGATGTCCAATAGCTCTGCGGTGTACGCCAGTAAGCGCAAGCTTCTGGCTAGTGTTGCTACATCCATACTTAGGTATGGCGGCCCGGCGTGGGGCACCGCGCTAAGAACTAAATGCTACCGACGGAAGCTGGAAAGTACTTACAGGCTTATGTGCCTGAGGGTTGCGAGCGCGTACCGTACCGTGTCACACGACGCTCTCTGCGTCATTACTGGTATGGTGCCTATCAGCAATCTTATCAGTGAGGACATGGAGTGCTTCGAAATGCGCGGCACAAGAGGCATACGCAGGACTGTCAGGATGGCCTCTATGGTCAAATGGCAGCGCGCGTGGGACAGTTCCACCAAAGGAAGGTGGACCTATAGGTTGATACCGAGGGTAGATAGTTGGATTAATAGGCGCCATGGGGAAGTCACATTCCACCTGACACAGGTCCTTACAGGTCATGGTTGCTTCCGACAGTATCTACACCGTTTCGGGCATGCGGATTCTCCCGAATGCCCAGTGTGCAATGGTTTAGAGGAAACGGCGGAACACGTTTTGTTCGTGTGCCCGCGTTTTCGCACAATGCGTGACCGCATGCTTGCCACATGCGGGGAGGACACAACTCCGGACAACTTGGTCCAGAGGATGTGTAGGGATGAGTTTGGCTGGAACGCCGTTTCAACGGCTATTACCCACATCGTCTGGGAGCTACAGAGGAGGTGGCGCGTGGACTCGGAGAATGGCTAGTCCAGATGCAGTACAAGAGGTGGTCCAGGGGTTCGGAGTCGGCTTCGTAGGTCATACCGGTGCCCTGCGGTCGAGATCGACCCTTACAACGATTAAGTGGCCGCGGAGAGGAAGTCCCGGTAGCGGTGCTGTCGTGGCGTCGGTCTACTGGGTTGGATTCGAGCCCGCGGTTGGAAAGGGGTCCCCGGCAAGGGTCGGGGTAGGTGAGATCCTGCTGTCTGCAACCTACGGATGCATCTGATAGGGCCTGAAGGGTAGTGATACCCTTCCTTTGCGGGCAGGTCAGATCGGGTTGCATGTGGGCATCAGTTCTTGATGTCCGCTCAGCAGTAGGGCGCGGGCGGGGTTGACCCTGCCCGCCTTCCGAGGACAAAGGGAGTGGCGAGGACCACTCGGGAAACTGGCTAAGCGCCAGCATGCTACCGTGATGGACTCTCCAAAGCGAGTCATCGATGTTCGTTGCTGCAGGCTACGCAGCTAACCTTGTGGGTGCGATGTGCACTAGCCCCTCTCTGAAGCAATACCTTCTTGGTGGTTCCGGAGAGACGTAGGGTTTGGCGACCATAGGAATGGTTTAGTGGGTACGAGGAGAGAGTAGTCCTGGATTTTACTTTTGTTGTAGAAGACGGCCTGTCAGACCTACACTACCCTAACCTTCTGTTAGGGTGTCTGTTGAGCAGATTATCCCCCTATGGTTTAGAAGGAAAAAAAAAAAGCCGGCAGCTACACGGGCATGATACAGCGTTTGACGTCTACTTAAATTATGCTGAAGAGTCTTTTATATTGCATACATTCATATAATAAGCAATACATTCTGCGCTGATTCTGTTTGAACAGTGTTGCCATCTAACATTAGAAAAAATGATATCAGGAGCTAATACTGGTTGCCCTGTGTTGTCCTTTTGAACTTTACTTAACATTACATGTGTTTATTTAGAAAACTATTGAAGGTTTAGAGCAATGATTGAAATGGACGTTAATCTAAATTCTGGACGTAAAAAAGTGGACGTAAATCAATCCGACGTAAAATAAACGGATCTAACATAAGGTCGGAGTGTATATGATATCCAGCATTCAGGAAACATGCCCTGCCCATCGTATCCATCCAGCTTTGGCATTCTTGTCTTCCATTAATTGTGTAACACTAAATCCAACCCTGCGTCCATCATTTTCCGGTGTGATTCGAACAGATTTTCTCTCATAATCCACCCATCAAGCGCTCATCCAAAACATAATTTGTAATCATTTATTATGGCACGCAAAACTCGGATACTTTTCCGCTGCCTACCAGCAGACAGATTACTCTCCCCGAGGGCTTACATACAGATATGGATTCGAACGAGCACGCAACCCTAACGCCCCGTGTAAGTGCCACTGATATGGGCTATCACACACCACACTTGTTCCTCGCGGTGGTGCTCCGCTCAACTCAACTGCTTCTTCTGTAATGGAGTCATATGGGGATAATTTGAATTTAATTAGCGCTTTTATATCCATGCTGACGTACCACCGAGTCATTTAGGTACAAGGCCCTGCTGGCTTGCTGATGAAAGAATACATACCTAGTAAATCTTGCGAGTGAATCTCAGATGAAGCTAAGCCAGCTAAATTGCCGTCTATTTCCCGTGAGTGGCGTAAACGTCCGAACATGATGTTGATTGAAGACCTGTTGATTCGCACGGAGAGGTTCAAACGAATAATGATAACATTTTCGAGGCGTGACCCAGTAAGGAAAAAAAACATTACCCGAAACGTGAATGCACCAAGGATTGTCAGTCACTGGATATGATTTTGCTACTTGTTCAGATGTCCCGAAAGATAAGGAGGATATTAACGCAGCCATGGGCTGCATGAAAAGCTTTCCATGTGAGTTCAAGCTCACTTGAATGTGTACTCCATCACATCTTCGGTGGGCGTGGAACTAACTGTATCGATGCGCCGATATGAAGCATCATAAAAATTTACCCACGGGCGATTTGCATTCTTGGTCGATACCATACATTCGTAGCTACCTGACTGAACGAGAAGTACTGACGATCAAAATGCGATATTGGTTTGATTGAAATCTCAGAATGCCATCTAAAATGTATTCCTGACGGATCAATTACAAAGTAAGGAGATCACATACAAACAGACATCGCACCCTAAGTAGTAAAACAAATTGTCATACGCCGCGTTCTATAGATCCGGGACTAGGATGGATCCCCCAGGTACCACCGCGGTGATGTTGATGTAGCTCCTCTCGCCTTCCTCGGTGTCATAGATTAGCACCCTATTCTGGAAGTAGCTCTCCAGTATCCGGCATAGGCTAACCGGGACTCCTAGGTGGTGTATGGCGCATTCGATGGCGGCCCAGCAGACGCTGTTGAACGCGTTCTTTACGTCCAGCGTGATGACCGCGCAATAGCGGAATCCCGTTCGCTTCTTTTGAAGCGCTATTTCGGGGCCATTTTGGTTACAGCCCTAATAGCGTTCACCGTTGATCGACCCTTCCGGAAGCCGAACTGGTTATACGAGCGAGAGGCTAGAGTCATCGGACTTCTCGGTATAGACCATCAGCCTCAACAGAAGGATCCGTTCTAACAGTTTTCCGGCGGTGTCCAGAAGGCAAATAAGTCTGTATTCCGACGGGTCACGAGTTTGGGATCGACTTGGCATAGCGGCGTCACATGCACGGTTCAGGGTTCTGAGTAGATCATCGCTGGATAGATCGTCGGTGTTACCGAATCGCGAGATCAGCCATCCCCGATGACGGTCGATGTCCTTCGGCTGTGGCCGTCTTCCTTCGTGTTCCACCGTGTATCGAATCGCCAGATGGTCACTGTGCATGTATCCATCGTCGACCCTCCGAACTAAGTTTTAGACCCGGGCTCCAGAAGATCACATCAATGACGGACTCTGCATCTTTCCTACTGTAGGTTTTCTTGTCGCCCGTTCGCGACATCTACGTTCAGTCGAGTCATAGCTTCGAGTAGAGCCCAGCCTCTCCGGTTAGTCAAGCGGCTGCCCCATTCAATCGCCCAGGCGTTGAAGTATCCACTGATTGCCTTGGTCTTATCCGCTACCCCGTTCCCGTTATCGGAAGGGATGCGGTATGGGTCCGATAGTAGGACGATGTCTGTACTTGACTCTGAGACTGACTGCCACATAAACTACTGTGCGGCTTCACTGTGTTTCAGGTTTAGTTGTGTAACCTGCATTATCGTTTGGAACATCGACTTCCTCGCGTGCCTGTACATTTAGGCCCGCCCGTCGTGTGGCCCTTGTTCGCCGTGCAAATCAGGCATTTGGGTGCCGATTTGCACTCCCTGGCGATATGGCCTTATTTGCACGCCTAAGACTTGCGGGCGCGGCTCCGTGGTCGTGCGGCTAGTTTCACCAAGCTCTTAGTCGCATCGTGCGTCCTGAGGAGCGCGGGTTCAATTCCCGCCGCAGCTGTCAGGAAATTTTTTCGGCTGTGCGACTGGGCGTTGCATGGTAGTCCGTTGTCTAATGTCGTGCTTCCTTTAAAGAGCGAAAAAGCTCACTGGAAGCATTGATCGTGTCCGTGTCTTTTAAGACTTATGCCGTTGCTCGAAGCACTTGAAGTACGTCATTGGCGGCTCGTATATGCTGAGCGAGCACACTGACCAAGTTAACTTGATCTTGCCGACAGCAATCGCCATGTTCGCCTCCCCTATGGAAGCTTGAACGTCTGCGTGCCAGCCGGTTCCTTTCGCAGGCGGATCGATGCACTTGGTACATCTATCTCGCACCGCTGCTTGAGTACGGCTGCGAACTCTTCTGCGTCGGCAATCTCGTCCGGGCTTTTACACTGGAAAGTTACTTCCACCGTTAGGGCTGTTACCTGCACTTTTTCACCAAGTACCTCTAGTGCTTTGTAGGATATGCCTTTCTTGGCTGCTTCCTTCTTCAGCACTAGCATCATCTCTCCCATCCTGATACGCCGTATGCTTTTTACATCCGCGCACAGCGGTAAGAGACGATTTTCGCATCGCATGACCTTCAGTACCTCGGTTTTGAAGACTAGCGCGTCAGTTCTCGCTCGTTTGAGGGCTGGTTTCGCAGGTCTCATATTCTTTTTTTCCTACAGTAATTCAAGGATTCTCCTTCCCTTGATCCGGTTGGCCTCCGTTCTCCCTAGGGTAGGCCTGCTGGGGCATGGTTGCCCTGCCCCTTGCGCACTTCACAGCCGGCTTGGCAGCCTGGTTACCTTCTCTTTCTTCGGCTTTGCACCCGTCTCTGCCGGACGCTTCTTGGGCCGCGTCTCATCAGCAAGCTCAGCAAAGAGGAAGCTGTCCGTTTGGGTGGACCGTAATTCTTTTCTCGCGTCAGCTGCTCTGCGCTCATCGACCAGGAGATCGTACTCCTTCTTGGCCAGAGTTAACGATTTGCGGAGCCCTATTTCAGGTCCTTGCTGACGTTGTTCCGCCCGCTCATCCAGCTACTACCAACATCTTTGGTAGCCCGCTCCTGTTGCGGTTCAGCGCCCGCGTGAGGTCCGCACCGGTCGTTTGTGCTTCCTCCGTCGGCGCTGTACCGCTTCGTTTTCCACTTGCTCCATTTGTTGAACTTGAACTTCCTGCCGTTGACTCGCTGTTGGGTGAACCAGCCCCTCGTAGTGGCGATCTAGTCAAATCTCCACGCGTGAACGAGTTCAACGCCACTCCCTCAGTTACTCCACACTCGTCAAGTTGTTACAGTTGTTGGATTTCGAAGTCATGTCTGTTGGGCCCCCTTAGAACCGCTATCCCTCACTGCAAATGAAGTAGTCAGGAGTGTTCATCTGAACCTACTTCTACCCAGTTTGTTGCCTAAGCTGGGCACAGATCAGTAACTTTAAGGACATGCCACGGTTTTGTGGGGCGAAAGACAGCGTCGACATTAGCCTCGACCTTACTAAGAGGATAGAATGCCGTCGCCATTAGCTCAGCATGACCAGTATACCATAATCATGAACTTACTGGCATCGTTCCTAATGTGCCCGAGGCACTCCTAGCTAGACTGTGACACTTTGGAGGTGGTACCATGTCGCTTGAACAAAGTTGCTTCCGGATGCTTGGAATTTCTGAAGAGGACCAGCAGAGCCCACTGCTGGCCCCCACGCCAAAGCTTTCACCGCTTAAGGTGGTAAGTCCACTCTGATGGGTGGATATGGTTCGCTTAAGGAATCCTAGGCTCCCACCTACTAGCTAGGGGGTTCAATAAAAACCTAACCGCAAACGGAGTCTGTGGGTGGAGTACCAGGGCGTCTCCACAGTATTTTGCCCTTACTGCGCTAACCGGAGCAATGGTGCAGTGAACCTTGTATTTCTCCGAGATTATCAGTTGCCCTTCATTGGTCTCAAACTTGAGGATAAATAAGGGTGGAATTGTGAAGATGTTGTTAATTAGTTTAAATTTTCACCTATATGTTTCGCATTATGCGATTTACACAGTGTATTCTGTGTATCTTAGCCTTTGGCGTTTTCCAAACGATACCGATCTGGTTTTATTGCTACCGTTCTTTGTTGTGCTGTGTTTGTGAAGAGGTTAATCTTGCCTAGTTTAGGTGGTGGCTACGATTAGGATAACTCAGAGAAATTTTCAGCATAAAAGAACAGCAACGGTCAATCTTTGTAGACTTATGCAATACGGTACAGCCCAAGTGGCCTTAGTCCAAGGACCTTACTTTTGTAAAGGGAATTTTTATCCCGGTGTTTGATACTAGTGAAGCTAATGCTCACCGTAGTAGAGGAAAAGTGTTAGACATAACCCTTTGCTCTAGTAGAATTAGTCACAAGCTGATGAATTGGCATGTGTCAGATGAAGAATCTTTGTTGACACTCCAAGTGATTTAGATGATGACGTTAATACCATAACGGCCATTATTTTGGAAACTTTTAAAGAAGCTTTCCCTCTATGGCCTGTAAAGACCACAAGAGAAACCCCTTGGTGAAACTCTGCTCAGGAAACAATGTAGAAAGAGTTAGAACAGACAGCGTTCGATTAGTTCGGAGGGTTTCGGTCGGCTCGCAAGGCTTACAAGAAAGCTCTCCGGTCTGCTGAACGATCCGATTGGCAATTTTTTGTACAAAGGTTTCCAGTTCGAGTGAAGTCAGTCGGTTGAACAAAATCCTTGCGAAATCTAAGGATTTCCAAGTGAACGAACTTCGCTTGCCAAATGGCGAATCCACTCCCTCTGATGAGGATGTTCTGGAATGCTTATTCAGCACACCCTTCCCTGGATGTTTGGATATTGCATCTACAGATGATCCTGATGTCGTTTCTAGTAGTTATGATTCTCTGGCTTCAGCGTATTGTACTAGAGAATCAATTGAAATCGGATTAAGTACTGTTTCTTTGAATTCCGCTAAGAATTCGCATCTTTGACAGATACGTATTTCGACCTCAACTGTAAAATCGTCTTCAGTGTCTCGTACTTGACTCGACTTACAGTTAAGGTCGAAATACGTATATGTTAAAGATATAAATTCTTAGTGGAATTCAAAAGAAAGTACTTAACCCGATTTTCTTTGTACTTACAGGTATTTCACTAATATACCCATTCGATGCCATATTGGAAGCCGCACGTGGCCTTGCTAATGATTCCCGATTGGTTTCACCATATGCTTAAAAAACGACTTTGCGTCAAGCAGCGATTAGGAAATTGTGTGTTTGTGGATGCCCTCAAGGGGGAGTCTTATCACCGCTTTTGTGGAATCTCGTAGCAGATACGCTGTGGAGGCAACTCAATTATAGCGGTTTTGCCGCTTATGGTTTTGCCATGCGATTACCTTACATTGTTAGTTGGTATGTGCATCTTAACTCTTTTCGACCTGAAGCAAAGCGACCTTCAAGTAGTTGGGTAGGTGTCACCAATATAAATCTAACCGGAATCAGTCCCGCCACCCCACCCCACCTTGACCTGAATTGTCCATATTTAGAAAGCAGTTCCAGCAGAAACATTAAATTAAATTATTTGACATTTTTGTTTGTCAAATAACCAGAAAAGGCAAAAGCTTCGTCCCAAGAAAGATCGTGGCTCTTAAATGGAAATCAAACACCTTTAGCATACCTTTAGTGCTATGTGGCCCCGTACCTTACTGCGTAACTAATAAAGATCCCTCTTCCTTGCATTGGATAAAATACGATCTAGGTGCAACGGGTGATCTTATACTGTAACTTATGTTAATCCCTTCCAAAGGAGGGACACAAGCTCCATATCCACTCCCACAGTCAAGGCTGACGCCCCCGGGAGGAATTTTCGCAATTCGATGCTTACCGGTTGCCTGATTTTAATCTCTTGGACACCACCATTGATTAATGCTTTTTATTAGCCTTGATACGCATAATTTATCAAGTGGAAATGAAGGAATTCATCGCAAAACAGCTTCTGCACTCTAGGCTAGAATGTAGGTATTGCTGGCTGCAGCGTCCAGACTCAGACAGGACGGATATATGGTGCCCTGCACCGCCGACAGCCCACCAAGTTGAAAGTGGAATGAAAATCCATCAAACGCGAAAGACTTCCAGGCAGGCAGGCAGGATCTATCCAATCTCGGCGATATGCGCAGTCAATGCGCATGCAACAGTAACAGCAATGACGAACTGATTCAAGTGCATCGTCGACTGCTTACTCATGTGGAGAGAACGTGGGGTTTTATTTTCTATCGTGCTTCCATGTTTATGTTCATTTGATTAATAATACCCTCTATCAAATCCGCTGGCTACCAGGCAGGCATCACTTTTCGATCGTTTGCGTTTTTTTTTATTGCGAGTGGTAAAAAGTAATGTAATTATGGTTAACTAGCTGTCCCGGCAAACGAGCTACTTGACATCTTCAAGTGATTTTTTTCTTCTTTGATTTGTACTCGTAAAAAATATAGGCAAAGTTAGTATATCTACAACACGAAATACGATTGTAAAATGGTCAATTGGCAAACAATGCTCGCAGTTAACAACCGTGTTTATTCTTGAATCTAAGCACGGGTATGATGATAACTGCTGGAATACTTCAAAGATATAACTTTTCGTTACATTGCATACTTTTGATTTCTATTTAGTACATATCTCCGCAAATCTAACAAAATGCGTTTTCTTATCATTCTCTTTCCAGATAGCACCTAACATCCCAACATGTCGCACCAGCAGCGCCGCGGTGCGCCAGTTGAGTGTCCGCTGGCGTCCCTAGGGCGGAACACTCCCTCGATGGACGCCCTTCAATATCACCACCCGTTGAGCTCCAGTCCGCTTGATCCGCAAGCGTACCAAATGTCCCGCAAATCGCCGATCCTCGGTATCGATTCGGACATCTACACCGCTGAAACGAGCCTGGTAGCCAACCATCCCACAACGAACGGGTGCTCGAGTGATAAAGCCTTAGAAAATGGCAATATGCTCTCACGGAGCTCCTCTTCATCAATAGATCAAAACGCACCATATCTGCACCAACCTCCACCGCCCAACGTCAATCGACGAGGCGAATACCGACCGCTGCGGCCAAGAACATACACTCCCATAGATGCACTACTAACCAACACCTATCAGCACCATCAAAGACTGTCCCCGGTTCTCATGGAGCTCCAACGGAACTACGGGAACTACCCGAGGGAAGGCCAATCGCTAACGTCCCTCTCGGAGGCGGATCGTTACTTCCTGGAAGAGAAAATGGATTCCCTCTACATTCAAGGTGCCATCCGGCGGAACGCCAACACTCCGTCCAGCCTCACGCGGAACCAGTCCGGCAGCAGCAACAACACCGAGCGGTACTACCTGGAGAACGAGAACATCGACGCGATCTACAACTTTTGCCACGCTGCGGCGGCGGTCACCACTCTCAACTCGCACAACAACTCCTCCTCGAAGGCCTCGTCGAGCCACAACGACTGTCTAGATTCTAGTTCACCAAATCTGCTGCGGCGAGCCTCGAGCCCGGAGACCAGCGGGTCCGATCGGTACCTGATCGACCGGATACGGGGTTCGCCGGCGTACCACGGGAGAAACTCACGCCTCGCGCAGCAGCTGAAAGTCAACTCGACAGATTTCGTTGATGGAAGGTATGTGTAGTTGTGTAGCATGTATGTATGTGTATGTAGTATGTGTAGTTGTTGCTGTAGTTCAGCGAGTGTAGGTCAGCGATTCTACAAGTGTAACAAGTAACTAACAAGTGATCTCTCGCTATATTTAGAATAAGTTGTATACACAGTACACAGTGTTTTATCAATTTACCCCAGAAAACCTCTCTGCAAACCCCTGAAATTCCCATGAAACCTTCTGAGTCCTTCCCTGACACGAATTGAATACCTCTGAAACCCCCACCTCGAACTATTCTTAAATTCTTTTGAAACCTCCTGATAAGCCCTGAAACGCTCAAAAAACCATCTAAAATCCTTAGATCCTTGGAAACCGCTCTCAAATTTCCGCCTCCTTTTAGATCCCTTGAAATGTCTTGAAACTCCTCTGCATACTTAAAACAGAATGCTGAGATTGGCTGTGCAAATATCGGTCAAAGTTCAATTGCTGAAAATAATGAAAATTAGCCAAACTGAACTGTGTGTGAAACCTCCCTGAAGCCCCCTTACACTCTCATGAAAGCTCCTTAAACCCCTTGAAACCAACGGGACCTCCACTGAACCCACCTCTCCTGAACTCCCTTGAAAGTCCTCTGAAACCCCCCCACACCCTGAAAAATCCACCGAAACCGTCTCAATCTTCGGAAGCTGCCTGAAATACCTTGGTATCTCTCTGAAACCTCTGGAAACTCCACCAATTTTGCTCCAATCACCTTCCTCTGCGGCCCTCTAAATACACGGAAACGCCCTCCAATGCCTTGAAACCTCTCATTTTTTATAGAATGAGAAAATCTGCGGATCAGATACCCAAGAGGTGGTTTCTCGGGTCATGTGGAGATCGACCCACTACAAACTCAAGAAGGGGGGAGTGGCGTGCATGAGCACTCTCTATTGGTAAGCGTTCCATCAGCTGTCACCTTAAGTTGTTCTCTCTCCTGGAAGCTTGGGTTTTGGCTAGTACTGTAGACTATACGTTGGACTAAAGCTCCTGGATGGGAAGGGGGGCTAACTCAACTTGCTGTTGGTCGGCCCGCCATTTACTCTGTAGTTCAAGCACGATTTGGGAGACCGTGAAAGTAACGGAATTCAACTTGTCCGCTCCCGTATACATCCTTTCAACAATGTAGTCCGGAGTGACATCTTTACCGTATATCTCCTGCATACTCGACCTTTGCTCCACGAAGCGTGGGCATTCAAAGAGCACATGCTCCGCTGTCTCTTCGCATTCCGGACATGCGGGAAAAATGTATGCCCGAATCTTTGCAGGTACCACCTGAAACACCCACGGCCTGACAGAAGTTGTGTCAAGTGAAAATTCACCTCGCATGGGACCTGCTCGTCCATTTAGACACGTTCGATATGAGCCTGTGTGTCCATCTACCACCATCTACCCTTGCTAGAGGAACCCCATTCCCTTTGCTACTTCAGCATAAACGATGTTCTGGCGATCCGCCTCGCGCCTTAGATGCCACGTCGCTCGAGGCACTCTTCATTCTCTGCCACCACTAGTGCTATGGGCATCATGCCCGCTAGCACGCATACCGCGTCCTTTGAGACCGTGCGGTATGCACTAACCACCCTAAGGCACATCAACCTGTGGGTACTCTCGAGTCGCTTCACGTTTCGATTAACCACTAAAGCATACGACCATGCAGCGACGCCATACCGTAGTATCGCTTACGCTTACTCGAGACTATTGTCGAGCTATTTGACATTATCTGTGACAATGCCATTATCGCCATTTTTGCCCTTTTGCAGGCATATTCTACATCGCCTCCGTTTTTCAGTTTATCGTCGATCATGACCCCAATTACTTCAGTGAGCGCTTAGAGTTGATCGTGTACCCGCCTGTGGTGACCACTGCCTGTTGTTCAGAGTTGCGGTTGTTTACCACCACCACCTCCGTTTTGTGGTGCACGAGCGGCAACTGTATCGAACTCATTCAGTCCTTCACTATGCCAATTCTGTGCGTTGCTGTGAGTTCCACTTTCTCTATCGACTCGCCGTATACCGTTCAGCTTTACGCCCGGTGGAAGTGTGAGCCTCAATACGCCATCATACGCCGCGTTCCATAGTACCGGACCCAGGATGCACATCTGAGGTACCCCCGCGGTGATTTTGTAACTCCTCTCGTCTTCCTCGGTGTCATAGATTAGCACCCTATTCTGGAAGTAGCTCTTCAGTATCCGGTATAGGCTTACCGGGACTCCTTGGTGGTCAGCTGACGCCGTTGAACGCATTCTTTACGTCCAGCGTGACAACCGCACAGTAGCGGATTCCTGTTAGCTTAGCCGTTTTGGTTACATCCCTAATAACATCCACCGTCGATGGACCCATCCGGAAGCCGAACTGGTTATCCGAGAGGCCAGAGCCATCGGGTTTCTCGGTATAGACCATCCAGGCTCGACAGAAGGATCCATTCCAACACTTTTCCGGCGGTGTCCTGAAGGCAAATAGGTCAATAGGTCGACGGGTCGACAGGTGGCTTCTCGGGTTTGGGCAGAAGAACCAACTCTGAACATGCCAAGGCTAGCCTCAATTGATGGCTCGAGATACCGTCGAGATACCGTCCGGACCCAGAGCCTTGTTCAACTTAAGCAACTTCGCTATTGCGATGAGTTCGTCATTTGTCACCGGGGCGACCTCGCTATGGTCGGTTTGGCCATAGGGGATGGGGGCCTATGGTCTTGTATCGTGGCGCGGGAACTGCGATTCCACGATCTTCTGCAGCATCTCAGGAGTGCGTTGTGGGAGTGCTGACGCTCCCTTCGTTTTGGCCATGACTACTATGTTGGCATCACCCCAAGGAGTCATGTTGACTGCCTGGCAGGATTGTCGAAGTACGCCCACTTACGTGCCTTAATCTCTTTGTTCAGTGTCAGTTTAGCCGCCCTGTAGACCCCACTTCGTTCTAAGGCTCTAAGGCAGGATGCGCGGAGTTCTGCGATTTGTAGACACGACCAGTATACCGGTTTGCGTCCATTTCTGGGTAGAGATCGCCTTGGCATAGCGGCGTCACATACATGGCTTAGGGTTCTGACTAGATCATCGCTGGATAGATCGTCGGTGTTACCCTCCATAAGCAATCGCTGGATAGATCGTCGGTGTTACCCTCCATAAGCAATCGCTGGATAGATCGTCGGTGTTACCCTCCACAATCTTCGCTTATTGAAGTGCGAGGTCAGCCATCCCAATGACGGTCGATAACCTTCAGGTGTGGCCGTCTTCCTCCGTGTTCCACCCTGTGTCGAATCGCCAGATGGTCACGGTGCGTGTATCCATCGTCGATCCTCCAGTTTGAGCTAGAGTTTAGACCCGGGCTCCAGAAGGTCACATCAACCTTTGAAAACTCTCTGAACCCCAGAAAAGCTCTTAAACCCTCCTGAAGCCCTCCTTAAACGCCTTGGAGCCCCCCGAAACTTTTTTGAACACCTCTAAATCTCTCAATATTGTTCTTGAAGCCCCTATAATCTTAACGGAACCCTACGGAACATTCTGAAGCATCCAACCGGAGACACCTTGAAACGCTTTCAAACCCCTCTGAATCCTCCCATGAGACCCGTAGAAACTTCACTTGAATCCGCTTAAGCCTTCTGAACCCATTAAAACGCCCTACAACGCCATGAAACCTCCTTGAAACACTGAGGTCGTCACTGGCATCCCTGAGAAATTCTCCTTAAAGTTCTTGAAAGCCCATGAAGAACCCTGAAACCCCTAAGACCCTTTTAAAACGCTCTGCAACCTTCATCGACAGACGCCCTGAAAAACCTTGAAATCCCTTTCGAATCCTTTTGAAAAACTCGGAAAGTTCCCCTTGAACTTCCCTGAACTTGATAGTTCTCGGCCACGAAAGCAAATGTAATTTTTTAATTCTAAATCACTTAACCTAATTTACAGCTAATTTGCTCATTCGGGCACTACGTGAGCGATTTCAATTGGCAGCTGCTCTAACACTTTTTGTACAGCGCCCAAATGTATTCTATTATTCTACTACATATATCGAAGTGGTTGCTAAAAGCAAATGTTATGCCACAAAAGTTCAGCTTTTTCTACGCAGTGGCTTAATTTCCCCAACAGGGGAGGAAAAAAAATGTTCGTATGAAAAAGTATCATCCCATATGCTCAGTGATTCTGATGATACTTTTTCAGTCGCGTTGTTGCAGAATTATCAGTTTTTAATCACTTCAAACATGCGAAGCAAACAGTTATTGAAAACAAAAAATCAATGATTACATTGAAAGCTCAGTGATTTACAAGTGTAACTAATGAGTTCTCGCTTTATTCCGAATAAGGTAAATACTCACTAGGCGCTTTATCATTTTTCTCTTGAAGCCTCTCTGATACCTGCTGAATCTGGTTTGGAACACTTTGAAAACCTTTCTGAATCCCCGAATGTTGGAAACTAGTCTTAAACTCCCCTTGAAATGCCTGGAAATTCCTCTGAAACCCTCTGACATCAACTTCTTTTATCTTTCATGAAGCCTACTGAAAATTTCTCGATACCTCCCTCTAAAATATCTTGAAATCTCCCTGAAGCCGCCCTGAAATCCTTTTAAACTTTCATGGAAGCCTCTGAAGCTATCTGAACGCCGTGATTAATCCCCTGAAATTGCTTCGAAACCTCCTGAACCCCAGAATCTTTGAAACACCCCTAAAGCTTAATAGGTCATTAAGCCGAATGGTTCAGTTGGCCGAAATTCTAATTTCCTCCATAAATGATGGTAAAATATTTTTGAACTCTCAGAAGATCTGCAACACACCTCTACCCATTCGACTTAACGTACTTTTACCTAACGTTGTTCGATCTAATGACCCAGCACCCTTGAAAACCCTCTCTGAAGCCTCTTCCCCTTCTAGGACCACCAGAAGCATCCAAAACCCCCTGAAGACCATTGACACCTCTAGACAAGCCCTGCAACACCTTAAAACTTCTATGGAACTCCCCTGAGATCCCCGAAAAATTCTCTTGAACGCTCAGAAGCCTACATAAACCCCTGAAACTCCCCTAAAATGCCATAAGCCCCCTGAAACCCCTAAGAAATGAATCAAGCCTTCCAGCTAAGAAAATTTCAAAGACGCCCTGAAACGATTTGAAACCTCTTTGAAACCCCCTGAGATCCTCGAAAATTTCTCTTAAACCCCTCTGAAATCCATTAAATCCCCTGCAACGCCTGAACCCCCTAATAACCCCGTGAAAACTTTCTTAAAATCCCATGCAGCCACAGGAAACCCCTGAAATCCACGTAATCCTTCCCAAACGAATTGAAACCCCCTGAAATATCATGAAACCTCATTAACTACCGTTGAAAAACGCATTAAAAACTCTGAAACTCTTGCAACCCCTTGTAATGTCCTGAAATCCCCCTGAACCCCAATGTTTCGTCCAGCGGTTGATCAGGCCTCACGTTGTGATTAATTCCCCCGGAGGAATGATGACGACGAACTACGATTGACTACAGTTTTATTTGGCGCACCACAGAGAGGCAGTGCTCCTGCTCTGTGGTGTTACAACCCTTAACCCGTTGAACCCCAGGTAAAAAATAAAACTTCAAAAAATCGCCAACAGCCCATTTCTTAACAGAATTTAACCAAATTTTGAACACAAACTCGCACAACACTATAGTTTTGGAAATATATTGGATCAACATTTTCCTGGTCTTCTGGACGGAGTAAGGCCGGTGGGTCACTGGGTCAAGTCGGGCAAAAAAAAGGCCAAGTACGATTTGCACCGCCATAACTTTCTTCTTAACGAAGTATTTCCATGGGAGTTGGCACATTCCGTTGCCTAATGATAGATGATGTTGCTACAGGTTCGAATTTGAGATTTTCCGATAGGTTTCTTTTGTATTCTTGGGATATTCAACATTTTTGAACCATCCAAGTCAACATTTGCGTTTGTTGTTATCAAATGAAATTAAACACGAGATATTATTCCCTTATTGACCCCATAAGTAATCGTAGACATCTATAGAACATGTGTTGTCCTTGTAGTACTGTTGATATTTCCTGAATATCTCGATGAATTGTCCGAATCCGTCCTTACAAAACATGAACACTCGAAACAATCACCAAGGATTGTTTTCAATGATTTTTATCGCTCTTATTTGCACCAATACTTGAACATCTGTATGATGTTTATGATATCAACGAACTGTAGAAATTTTGGACGATCTGATTGAAGTCATGCCTTGACTACAGAGAACCGTAGATGGACTACAATTAGACCTATTTGCATGCGGAAAACAACGATTAGCTCCAGAAACCAAAACTACATCGAACAGGAGTAAGCAAAAGCCTCGACTAGATTCTTGAGTACCCGGGATGACCTGTCTGAAGTCAGGCCTTGAGTTCATTGAGCTGTAGATCAACTGTAATCACATGTTTTACCTATGTGGAACCTCTGTGCACTGCATAAACTCATATTCGATCATGTGTCAATAAAAAGGTCCCACACAACTATTCCTAGGAAAATGTGATAACCCAAGCGAAGTCATGCCTTGACTTCAGAGAACCATAGATGAACAACAATGAGAGTTATTTGCACGCGGAAAACAATGATTAGCTCCAGAAACTAATACTGCATCGAACAGGAGTAAGCAAATTCCTTGACTAGATTCCTGAGTACCCGGGATGGCCTGGCAAAAGTCAGGCCTTGAGTTCATTGAGCTGTAGATGAAATCTAATCACATTTTTTACCTATGTGAAATCTCTGTGGACTTCATAAACTCATATTCTACGATGTGTCAATAACTCAAAACTCAAAACTATTTCTAGGGAAATTTGATAAACTAAGCGAATTCATGCCTAATGATAGTTGATGTTGCTACAGGTTCGAATTTGAGATTTTCCGATAGGTTTCTTTTGTATTCTTGGGATATTCAACATTTTTGAACCATCCAAGTCAACATTTGCGTTTGTTGTTTTCAAATGAAATTAAACACGAGATATTATTCCCTTATTGACCCCATAAGTAATCGTAGACATCTATAGAACATGTGTTGTCCTTGTAGTACTGTTGATATTTCCTGAATATCTCGATGAATTGTCCGAATCCGTCCTTACAAAACATGAACACTCGAAATAATCACCAAGGATTGTTTTCAATGATTTTTATCGCTCTTATTTGCACCAATACTTGAACATCTGTATGATGTTTATGATATCAACGAACTGTAGAAATTTTGGTCGATCTGATTGAAGTCATGCCTTGACTACAGAGAACCGTAGATGGACTACAATTAGACCTATTTGCATGCGGAAAACAACGATTAGCTCCAGAAACCAATACTAAATCGAACAGGAATAAGTAAAAGCCTCGACTAGATTCCTGAGTACCCGGAATGGCCTGGCTGAAGTCAGGTCTTGAGTTCATTGAGCAGTAGATCAACTGTAATCACATGTTTTACCTATGTTGAACCTCTGTGCACTGCATAAACTCATATTTGATCATATGTCAATAAAAAAGTCCCACACAACTATTCCTAGGAAAATGTGATGACCCAAGCGAAGTCATGCCTTGACTTCAGAGAACCATAGATGGACAACAATGAGAGTTATTTGCACGCGGAAAACAATGATTAGCTCCAGAAACCAATACTGCATCGAACAGGAGTAAGTAAATTCCTCAACTAGATTCCTGAGTACCCGGGATGGCCTGGCAAAAGTCAGGCCTTGAGTTCATTGAGCTGTAGATGAAATCTAATCACATTTTTTACCTATGTGAAATCTCTGTGGACTTCATAAACTCATATTCTACGATGTGTCAATAACTCAAAACTCAAAACTATTTCTAGGGAAATTTGATAAACTAAGCGAATTCATGCCTTGATTGAGAAATCGATCACTGTACATAGAGGAACTTACGTTTTTTCGGCAGTTTTGTTCTCTTCGTCATGGTTTTTTTTAAACCTGTTGATCTAAAAGTTGGCCTCAAATCCTTCCCAACTAAGCTGAGTTGTATGCCCAAATTTCTAGCAATTTGGCCCACAAAAAAAAACCATGACGAAGAGAACAAACCTACCGATAACAACCTTAGTCACCCTACATACATCCACGAGAAATGTTTTATGAAGCGGTTCACAAAGTTTCGTCATCAAGATAAATAAAACTTGTTTACTCTTTACTCTAAACTTTATTTGAAAAACTTATTCTATGTCATAATGCTGATGTACCCGTTTATGCCTTGAAGTCCACAGAGATTTCACACAGGTAAAACATGTGATTAGATTTCATCTACAGCTCAATGAACTCAAGACCTGACTTTTGCCAGGCCATCCCGGGTACTCAGGATTCTAATCGAGGAATTTACTTACTCCTGTTCGATGTTGTAGTGGTTTCTGGTGCTAACCATTGTTTTCCGCGTGCAAAAAGCTCTCATTATTGTCCGTCTATGGTTCTCTGAAGTCAAGGCATGACTTCGCTTGGGTCATCACATTTTCCTAGAAATAGTTGTGCAAGACCTTTTCCCTGACACATGGTGGAATATGAGTTTATGAAGTCCACAGAGATCCCACACAGGTAAAAAATGTGATTAGATTTCATCTACAGCTCAATGAACTCAAGGCCTGACTTTTGCCAGGCTATCCCGGGTACTCAGGAATCTAGTCAAGGAATTTACTTACTCCTGTTCGATGCAGTATTAGTTTCTGGAGCTAATCATTGTTTTCCGCGTGCAAATAACTCTCATTGTTGTTCATCTATGGTTCTCTGAAGTCAAGGCATGACTTCGCTTGGGTCATCACATTTTCCTAGGAATAGTTGTGTGGGACCTTTTTATTGACACATGATCGAATATGAGTTTATGCAGTGCACAGAGGTTCCACATAGGTAAAACATGTGATTACAGTTGATCTACAGCTCAATAAACTCAAGGCCTGACTTCAGACAGGTCATCCCGGGTACTCAAGAATCTAGTCGAGGCTTTTGCTTACTCCTGTTCGATGTAGTTTTGGTTTCTGGAGCTAATCGTTGTTTTCCGCATGCAAATAGGTCTAATTGTAGTCCATCTACGGTTCTCTGTAGTCAAGGCATGACTTCAATCAGATCGTCCAAAATTTCTACAGTTGATATCACAAACATCATACAGATGTTCAAGTAGTGGTGCAAATAAGAGCGATAAAAATCATTGAAAATAATCCTTGGTGATTATTTCGAGTGTCCATGTTTTGTAAGGACGGATTCGGACAATCCATCGAGATATTCAAGAAATATCAACAGAACTATAAGGACAACACGTATTCTATAGATGTCTACGATTACCTATGGGGTCAATAAGGGAATAATATCTCGTGTTTAATTTCATTTGAAAACAACAAACGCAAATATAGACTTGGATGGTTCAAAAATGTTGAATATCCCAAGAACTCAAAAGAAACCTATCGGAAAATCTCAAATTCGAACCTGTAGCAACATCAACTATCATTAGGCAACGGAATGTGCAAACTCCCATGGAAATACTTCGTTAAGAAGAAAGTTATGGGGGTGCAAATCGTACTTGGCCGGACGGGGGCCCATGGTCTTGTATCGTAGCGTGGGAGCTGCGTTTCCACGATCTTCTGCAGCATCTCAGGAGTGCGTTGTGGGGGTGCTGATGCTCCCTTCGTTTTGGCCATGACTACTATGTAGGCATCACCCCAAGGAGTCATGTTGGCTGCCTGGCAGGATTTTCGAAGCACGCCAACTTAATCTCTTTGTTCAGTGCCAGTTTAGCAGCCCTGTAGGTCCCACTTTGTTCTAAGGCTCTAAGGCAGGATGCGCGGAATTCTGCGATTTGTGGACACCACCAGTATACCGGTTTGCATCCATTTCTGGGTAGGGATCGCCTTGGCTTAGCGGCGTCACATGCATGGCGTAGGGTTCTGACTAGATCATCGCTGGATAGATCGTCGGTGTTACCCTTAATAAGCAATCGCTCTACAAAGGTTTATTGAAGGTTTAGACCTAGGCTCCAGAAGATCACATCAACCTTTGAAACCTCTCTGAGCCCCAGAAAAGCTCTTAAACCCTCCTGAAGCCCCCCTTAAACGCCTTGGAGCCCCCCGAAACCTTTTTGAACACCTCTAAATCTCTCATTAATGTTCTTGAAGCCCCTAGAACCTTAACGGAACCCTACGGAACACTCTGAAGTATCCAACCGGAGACACCCTGAAACGCTTCACTTGAATACGCTAAAGCCTTCTGAAGCCCTTAAAACGCCCTACAACCAGAGCCGTAGCGTGCGGTTGGCCAGGTTGGCCCCCGCCAAGGGCGCCAGCCTCAGAGGGGCGCCGAAAAGGCCTATGGCTGGAAAAACAGAATGATGCAAATGATTTCTTGGATGTTATCAAGATTTCACTATTTTCAGTATTTGAGACTGATTATAAGTGTCCGCGATAGCGAAGATGATGCAATCAAAATCGCTGTCGCTCCGCGGTGCAATCATCAAATCCCAATTTCCTTTCCTTTCCATTTCTTGTCCACTCTCACCTATCAACAAAACACGCACAAACGTGCACCCGAAGCACCGCGAGCCGCATCCACCCCATCAGCCATCCGTTTTCTGGCTCATGTACAACGCCGCTAGAACGACGACGACGATTGGCGGACCAATCACGGAGGAGATGTTTTTTTGTTCTTTTTTGTTTGTAACGGGGAAGGGTATAAAAGCGAGGGTCAAAATGTGAAGAGAATCAGAAGTTGTTTGTAATCTATACAGTGCACATCGTTGAATAAAAGTAGTGAAATGAAACGTAGTGATTTTATCATTTTCGAAGCAAAGCCCTGAGGATTGCAGCTGCCGCTGCTCTTGTCGCTGTCTAAATTCCGTTGCTGCGTGGATTTTGCTGCTACCCCGTTCCTGAGATTCAGCAGCCGATTGCTTCCACCGAGATCGCCGCCGCTCAGAGGACGCTTCTGCATTTTTGCTGCTTGACTGCCACTGCTACCCGACGCCGCCGTTTCCCGCTACCTTCCAACCACCGAGAGTAAAAAATTGGGAAGCGATCGGCCGCTGCGCTGGTCTGGTGTTTGTGAATTTGTGTGGCGTTGGCTTGCGTTGCCAACATAGTGGTCCGTACGAACCGGACGAAGAAAAACGAACAAGAACTACAGTCCAAGTGAAGTGGAAGCAGTGCAGCTAGAAGAAAAAGTGAACTGTTTTCGAACTGAAAATCAGCTGCCACTGCTGGTGTGAAGAATACCATGGACAAAAAGTGAATTTGGACAAGAACCGACGTGAAAAGTGAGTGAGAAAACTGGTTGCGTTCCCGTGATCGAGCAGTGTCATCATCGTGTGATTGTGTTGCTCTACCGTAGCAGCATTCCCGATGACACTTCCACGCACACCAGAATCGACGAAGAAAGCCAAAATGGAGGACGTCAAGGCGCTCGTGCATCAGCGTGGGCAAGTGAAGGCGAGCGTCACCACCATCGTCAAGGCACTGGAGAAGGCGGAAGATGATCCGAGCCAGGTGAGTCTGCCAATCTTGAGAGTGTACTCGAAGAAGCTGGATACTTTCTACAACACGTACGTAGGTTTCCACAAAGAAATTTTGTCACTGACCCCATCCGGAAAGCTCGATGAGCAGGATGGAAAACTGTCTGAGTTTGAAAATCTCCACACCGATGCAATGATTCGGGTAGAGACTCTTATTGAATCATTAACTCAACCGATTTCTGCTGCTGTACCAACCGCGTTGCAACCAAATGCTCCACAAGTGATTATTCAGCAGCCGCTTAGAGCGCCGATACCAACTTTTGATGGCCGCTACGAAAATTGGCCACGTTTCAAAACGATGTTTCAGGACATCATTGACAAGTGTTCGGACTCTGATGCAATCAAATTGCACCATCTCGATAAAGCTTTGGTTGGTGCAGCAGCAGGCATTATTGACGCGAAGACTCTCGCGGATAATAATTACCATCATGCTTGGGAGATTCTTGTCGAAAGATTTGAAAACAAACGGGTGATTATTGATACTCATATTGGGGGTCTGTTGTCACTGAAGCGTATGAGCAAGGAGTCTTACCGCGAGTTGCGTGAATTGTTGGATACGTGCACGCGGCACGTTGAGGGGTTGAGGTATATGGATCAGGATATTGACGATACGTCTGGGTTGATTATTACGAAAATTCTTACTTCATGTCTTGATCCAGTGACTCGGAAGTATTGGGAACGCTCTCTCGCTCATGGAGAGTTGCCCAATTTCGATGATACGTTGCTATTTCTCAAGGAACAGTGTCGCGTTCTCGAGCGATGTGAAACAGATCAACCAGCCGTCGCAAAGTCCTCTGCCGGTAAGTCGACCCAATCAGCGTCGAGGCCTGTGAATGTGAAGGTACATGCGTCCACTTCTGGAGATACCAATGAGTCGTGTCAAATGTGTGGTGGTAATCATTTCAATTACCAATGTTCCGAGTTCCGCAAGCTGTCGGTCTCGGATCGAATTGCGAAGGTTAAAGAGTCTCGAGTTTGTTTTAACTGTCTTCGCCGCGGGCATCGATCGATCAACTGTCCGTCTAAGAGCAACTGTTCCAAGTGTCACAAACGTCATCACTCCCTTCTTCACGAGGAGGTGCAGAAGGTGGAGTCCGCGGAACGCGCGGAATCGAAGCCGCCAGAGCAGAATGTTTCAGTCCAATCGTCTTCGTCTCCTCCGCAGCAACCGTCCACCTCAGTAGGTTCGGTGTCCACGAATGTTGCTGCTACTTCTTGTTCAGCTGTTTTGCCAAATGTGTTGCTTCTTACAGCCGTCGTAAATCTTTTCGATAAGAACGGTAGTGCCGTTCGATGTCGCGCGTTTTTGGATTGCGGGGCACAGGCAAATCTTCTATCTGTTTCGATGTTCCAGAAGTTGGGCATCGATAGTACGTCGGTCAGCGCGGATATTGTCGGCGTAAGCGGGGCGCGAAGTAAGTCAACTCAGTTGGCCGAGGTTAACGTCCAGTCACTGTACTCCGAGTACAGTTCATCCTTGAAGTGTTTGGTCACGCCCAAAATCACGAATGCTCTTCCGTCCAAGGCCGTCAATACGTCTGATTGGAAAATTCCGTCCGGATTTCCGTTGGCTGATCCGAAGTTTGGAACCCCAGCCGACATCGATCTGCTGATCGGTGTTACCGAGTTCTTCCGAGTGTTGAAACCAGGCCATTTGATCATTGGTGATGGTCTTCCAGAATTACGCGAGACGGAGTTGGGTTGGGTCGTCGCTGGAGAGATCCAAGACGAATCATCAGTTGTCGTAAATCCTCTACAAGTGAATTCCGTAACCGTTGAGTCTCTTAACGATGCAATTAAGCGATTTTGGGAAATCGAAGAAGTCGATGTTCAGTCTGCTTCTTCTACGGAGCAGCAGGAGTGTGAGGAACTGTTCCGTCAGTCGCACCAAAGGGATTCAAACGGTAGATTTGTAGTGAAACTCCCATTCCGAAGTAATCTGCACCTGCTTGAGGATAATAGGTCGATGGCTCTCCGCCGGTTCCTTTTCCTAGAAAAGCGTTTGCGTAAGCAGCCGGACTTGCAAGCCCAGTACTCAGCCTTCATCGAAGAGTACGAGCGTTTGGGGCATTGCAAGGAGATCCGTGAGATCGAAGATCGTCCTGGTATGATGAAATATTACATGCCTCATCATGCCGTGCTTCGACCCGACAGTTCAAGTACCAAACTAAGGGTTGTCTTCGATGCATCAGCTAAGTCGTGTACCTCAGCTGCATCACTGAACGATGTGCTGCAGGTCGGTGCTACTGTGCAGAGCGATCTGTTCAGTATTTTGCTGAGATTCCGAATGCATCGTTTCGTGTTTACTGCTGACATTACTAAGATGTACAGACAGGTTCGTGTCCACCCTGATCAAACGTCCGTCCAACGTATCTTTTGGCGTTCGAATCCTACAGAGAGGCTCAGGGTTCTTGAGCTGCAGACCGTGACATACGGTACAGCTGCAGCTCCGTTTTTGGCCACTCGGTCATTGGTACAGCTGTGTGAGGACCAGGGGCATGAGTTTCCGTTAGCAGCTCGCATAGTAGTTGAGGACTGCTACGTAGACGATGTTATTTCCGGTACCGATACAATCGAAGAAGCCGTTGAAAGCTGCCACCAGCTGCAAGCTCTCCTAGGAAAGGGTGGTTTTCCAGTACACAAGTGGTGTGCTAACAATGAACTGATTTTGGCTGACATTCCCGAATCCGAACGTGAAAAGCTGCTTCAACTTGATCAGCTATCAGCCAACGAGGTCATTAAGACTCTCGGATTGATATGGGATCCGATCAGTGACGAGTTTCTCTACGCTATTGACAATTCTCCATCAGAACCTACACCGGTAACCAAAAGACAGGTTTTTTCGAAATGTGCAAGGCTGTTTGATCCGGTAGGTTTTCTGTCGCCCGTCGTTGTTTTGGCAAAACAACTGATGCAGCGAACATGGTTAGCCAAAATGGATTGGGACTCTCCTTTGGAAGGAGATTTGTTGGCTGATTGGCAGCGATTTTGTGAATGCTTGAAGGGCGTGAATGAAATCAAGGTTCCAAGACCAGTATTTTGTTTCCCCTACGGTGCTTTGGAAATACACGGCTTCGCTGATGCCTCTGGATTGGCTTACGGGGCTTGTATTTACGTTCGATGTGTCGGCGCTGAGGGTGAGGGTAGTGTTCAGCTGCTGTGCAGTAAAAGTAAAATCGCTCCCCTGCAAGATATGACGATTGCACGAAAGGAACTTTGCGCAGCACTGCTGCTTTCGCGCTTGGTTCGCAAGGTGTTTCCGATTCTCTCCGTTGATGTTTCTGTTCTCCACCTGTGGTCGGACAGTCAGATAGTACTTGCGTGGTTGCGTAAGTCACCCACAGTGCTTCAGCCGTTTGTTCGAAATCGTGTCGTTGAGATTGTCCAAGAGAATCATCATACTCAATGGAACTATGTTCGATCGAAGGAAAACCCCGCTGATGTGGTTTCTCGGGGTCAGTCTCCTGAGGTTCTAAAGGGAAACACGTTGTGGTGGAATGGTCCAACATTCCTTCACTCACAGGATTATGAACCAGCAGTGATCGAGGAGATTCGTGACTGCGAGCTCCCGGAAATGAAGTCGTCGAGTTTTGTTGTGGTCAACGTCGATGATCTTCCTCTTTTCAAACGATTCAGTAGTTTTCGGAAGCTGCAACGTGTTCTGGCTTATGTTCAACGATTCATTAGGAACTGCCGCAAGAAGGTCGTTGAAAATCGCGTTAAAGAAGTTTCTCCTACCATAACCGAGCTCCGAACAGCACTACATACGATAGTAGTGCTGATTCAAAACGAGGCGTTGTTTGATGAGATTCAGCGAGTGGAGAACAGTGAACCATGTAGGGTAGTCGGCAAGTTGGGTCCATTTCTCCAAGACGGTGCGTTGAGAGTAGGAGGCAGGCTCCAAAACTCTCGATTGCCATTGAATATGAAGCACCAATATATACTTCCGAAACATCATCTAACTGATCTCATCATTCGTGCATATCATGAGGAGAATATGCACGTAGGTCCGACAGGTCTGTTGTCCGCTCTGCGTCAACGTTTTTGGCTTTTGGGTTCCAGATCTGCCGTTCGAAAAATTACTCGACGTTGTGTCCGCTGCTTTCGTGCAAAGCCCAGCGGTGTTACACAATACATGGGCAACTTGCCATCTTCCCGTGTAACTTGTGAAGCTCCTTTTGAGGTAACCGGCGTTGACTATGCTGGCCCTTTCTTGGTCAAACAAGGGACAAGAAAGCCAGTGATTGTGAAAGCATACATATCAGTATTTGTGTGTTTGACCACCAAAGCTCTTCACCTTGAGCTGGTGTCCGACATGTCTACGGTTGCTTTCATAGCAGCCCTACAAAGGTTTGTCAGTCGAAGGGGAGTTCCACGTGAGATGCATTCCGACAACGGATCTAATTTTCGGGGTGCCAAGGCAGAACTGCACAGCCTTTTTTTGTTGTTTCGTGATCAGGTCGCTGTCAAGGATATTGGTTCTTTTTGTCAATCGAAGGAGATTGCATGGAACTTTATACCGCCTGAGGCCCCGGAGTTTGGGGGCCTCTGGGAGGCGGCAGTAAAGAGTACGAAATACCATTTGAAGCGGATAGTAGGAGAGACTCCCTTGACCTTTGAGGAATTTGGGACTTTGTTGGCTCAGGTGGAGGCCATTCTTAATTCACGTCCGCTTTTCTCTCTCTCCGACGATCCATCCGATGGTGACGTGATAACACCGTCTCACTTCCTCATTGGGCGACCAATGAATGCGATTCCCGAGCCTTCCTATGACTCGGTTAGGGTGAATCGTTTGAGCCGACTTCAGCATTTACAACTAATGAGGGAACATTTTTGGAAATCATGGGCAAGGGATTATCTGGCAAGCCTGCAGCCGAGAGGGAAAAACTATCTGCGGACTCCAAATGTTGTTCCGGGTCAAGTTGTTCTCTTGGAGGACAAGAATGTACCTCCACAGCAATGGAAGATGGGCCGAATTGTTACCGTGTATCCTGGAAACGACAACCTCGTAAGAGCAGTCGACGTTCGCGTAGGTGAATCAGTGTTCCGACGGCCTATTAATAAACTTTCTCTCCTACCCATAGAAGACAATCGGTCATCCGACCAGAATTCAACGACTGGCAAGTAGATGTCGCTCATCTTTTGCGCGGCGGGTGTATGTCCGCGATAGCGAAGATGATGCAATCAAAATCGCTGTCGCTCCGCGGTGCAATCATCAAATCCCAATTTCCTTTCCTTTCCATTTCTTGTCCACTCTCACCTATCAACAAAACACGCACAAACGTGCACCCGAAGCACCGCGAGCCGCATCCACCCCATCAGCCATCCATTTTCTGGCTCATGTACAACGCCGCTAGAACGACGACGACGATTGGCGGACCAATCACGGAGGAGATGTTTTTTTGTTCTTTTTTGTTTGTAACGGGGAAGGGTATAAAAGCGAGGGTCAAAATGTGAAGAGAATCAGAAGTTGTTTGTAATCTATACAGTGCACATCGTTGAATAAAAGTAGTGAAATGAAACGTAGTGATTTTATCATTTTCGAAGCAAAGCCCTGAGGATTGCAGCTGCCGCTGCTCTTGTCGCTGTCTAAATTCCGTTGCTGCGTGGATTTTGCTGCTACCCCGTTCCTGAGATTCAGCAGCCGATTGCTTCCACCGAGATCGCCGCCGCTCAGAGGACGCTTCTGCATTTTTGCTGCTTGACTGCCACTGCTACCCGACGCCGCCGTTTCCCGCTACCTTCCAACCACCGAGAGTAAAAAATTGGGAAGCGATCGGCCGCTGCGCTGGTCTGGTGTTTGTGAATTTGTGTGGCGTTGGCTTGCGTTGCCAACAATAAGTATTTTACGTTCTCCGTATTCTCAAAAAAACTAGATTTATCCTGTTTGCTTTGAGCATTTACCGTGATGTTACCAGGAAATTTATCTACTATTTTGTTTTGAGAAACTATTATAGCTATTATAACTATTAATAAAAATACAAAACATTCTCCCTGGGGATATCTTAAAGGCTATTTCCAAGTATTTTCTTCACATATGTTTCTTTCATTTCTTTGGAAATTCAGGAATATCTACGAATTTATTCAATAATTAGTCAAGATTCCTCCAGATATTTCTTTTATGATTTTATTAGATAATCTTCCATAGTTTCGTTAAGGAATTTAGTAAAATATTCTTTTTAAAAATCGTTCAGCGATAAAATTGAAAATTTTCTACAAAAATATACCTTCAGAAATTTCTCCACAGATTCTTTCTAAACTCTTCATGTTTCTATTTCTCAATACTTCTATACAACATTTTTTCCTGTTTTTTTTTTTGGAAAATCTTCAATGAATTTGTTCAGAAATTTTCCAGAGTTTCGTTCAAAATTCTTATGGAGATTTCCATAAAAATATCTTTAAGGATTACTTTGAAACCCTTCTTTGGATTGCCTCATCAATTACTCCAGGGATTCCTATAGACAATGCCGCAGAGATTCCTCCAGGGATTCCTTCAGAAATTCTTTCAGATATTAAAAAAATAGTCTGCAGATTTCTTCAGTAATTTGACAATCATTTGCTTCAGAGAGTCTTCTATAGATACCTTTGGAAATAAAAAAAAACAAAGATTTAATATCGCTTTGAAAAGCTTCCATTGTTTCCAGGAGTTCCTTAAGAATTACTACATGAATCCCTTAGGAAATTCTTGTTGGAATATCTCCCGGATTTTCATATGAAGCGGATATTCCAGCAGAGATTCCTGCATATTTTTTTCAGTAATCCAAGCGGGAATTCTTCCAGAGATTCCAACAAACGCTCATTTAGAAATTTCTTCAGGAATTCCTCTTGGTATTTATCTATGTCCATGGTTTGCTTGACGATTACTGAAAATTTTCTTACAGAACTTCTGGGAAATATTTTGATTAAGCTTCAGAAGAATTCTTTGGTAAAGTTATTGGAACATTCTGGCAAAACCAATTGAACAAATCGCCGAAAAATGGTAAAATAAATCGTTTAAGGTTTCCAGGAACCCCTAAACTTAATTAGGTATTGGAAAATCAGTTGAACGGAAAATCCAGAAAAAAAAAGATGTCTTGAAGAAATGTATGCATTATTTACAAAATGTCATTTCTAATTATTATGCTGGTCTTTGTGAGGTACTTGAAATGCGAAATGTGTTCGTACTTATACTCGTATAAAATAAACAAATTTTATAGATTTTTTAGGGCAGTTCGCATTGTAATTCCTAAAGGAAAACACGAATGAAAAATACTGTAAGAAAATAAAAAAAAATCGGGGGGAATTTGTCTCTTCGAATTACCTAAATCCAATTTAAAAAAACTTATAAAAAATAATAACTACATACTTTGCAAATTAACAATGTCCAATCGTCGTAGGGCGCCAATCTGGATGCTTGCCATGGGCGCCATGGACCCACGCTACGGCTCTGCCTATAACGCCATGAAACCTTCTTGAAACACTGAGCTCACCACTGACATCCCTGAGAAATTCTCTTCAACTTCCCTGAACACCCATATAACACCTTGAAATCCCGCTAAATCCCTTGAAGTTCCTGAAAGCCTTCTGTCGTGTGTTGTTATTGGATTCGGACGTGCCTTTTCTTGGCTTCTGTTTTTGCGTGATTAACGTTGAATTCAAAACTCCAAAATCGCTAATTGCTTGTGAAAGAACGATTTGTGTAACGCTTAAGCTCATCAACCGTTAACATAATCAATTCGAGCGATATTTTGCTCAGATAACCGTAATTAGAATTACCGCCATGGACTGCGAGAAGTGTGGTCTACATGTCATAACAAGAAAGCAGCCATACATTGTGTGCAATGGATTGTGTAGCCGAACGTATCACGCTAGTTGTGTTGGGCTAGACAAAGAACAGCTTGCTGCAGTATCCCCGCCGCATAGAAACAGCTCTTGGATGTGCGACGAATGTATGGACGAGTTTATCAAGTGGAGAGCGGATCGAACGAACACAGCCAGTACGATCGTTTCCGAAGCGAAATCTGTATTGCAACTCGATGTCGAAGAATTGAAACGAAAAGTCGACTCAATCATGTCAACCCTAGCGAACAGTTCGTCGAGTACCGTGGAACGACCTCGAGAACGACATTCGACTCCTTGCTCATCAATTCATCTCGAAAGTGGCACCAGCATGGGCACCGGTGGAACGGTGCTACACAACGGTTCATCATTCATAACTGAGAATTCGTTTCACTCTCCCGATCAAAAAGACACCGATGAAGATTTTGCATTGCTTTTGACAAATATTGATGGAAGGGTTACGGAAGAACAAGTTCAAAGAATGGTTTCTCGTTGCCTAGATATGGGTGAAAATGAATGTAAAAATGTAAGAAAGCTTGTATCGCGTTGGATTGATAGTAGTTGCTTGGACTACGTGTCTTTTAAAGTTATTTTAGACCGTAAATGGAAACTTCTAGCGTTAAGATCGTCTACATGGCCATAACATATAAAATATCGTGAATTTGTGAGAAAACGTTGTACATGGAAACCAGAGGATTTGTAGTTTAGCAGTTAGCATCGAGTTTTGTTGTATTTTTGTTTGCGTGTGTCTGTTAACGTTTTGATTGATTCCGTTTGATGTTGATTTGAACAGTGAGATGTTTGCAATGTAATTAATTTCCTTTTAGAGGGACGTCGATTTTTATTGTGGATGGTTGCGTTTATTTATGTTGAAGTTGATTTTAAGTAGTGTTAGTATTAATCATTCAATTAGACTGTAAAAGTCCGTTGAATTAATCATGAAATAAAGAAATAAAGAAAGCCCACGAAGAACCCTAAAACCCCTAAGACCCTTTTGAAACGCCCTGAAACCTTCATCTACAGACGCCTAGAAAAGCCTTGAAATCCCTTTCGAATTCTTTTGAGACACTCTAACTTTTTTCTGAAGCCCCTTGCACTTCCCTGAACTTGATAATTCTCGGCCACGAAAGCATTTTTTTTTCATTCTCAACCACTTAACCGGATTCACAGCACTTTTGTCCATTCGGGCACTACGTGAGCTATTTCAATTGGCAGCTGCACTTACACTTTTTGTACAGCGCCTAAATGTATTGTATTATTCAACTATATCGAACTGTTTGTTAAAAGCAAATGTTATTCCACAAAAGTTCAGCTTTTTGGACGCAGTGGCTTAATTTCCCCAACAGAGGAGGAAAAAAATGTTCGTATGAAAAACTATCATACCATATGCTCAGTGATTGCGATGATACTTTTTCAGTCGCGTTGTTGCAGACATATCAATTTTTAATCACTTCAAAAATGCGAGGCAAACAACTATTGAAAACAAAAAATCAATGATTCCATTGAAAGCTCAGTGATTTACAAGTGTAACTAGTGACTTCTCGCTTTATTCCGAATAAGGTGAAAACGGGATGGTAACATAAGGCTGAATTTCAAAAGGCTGAGTACGAAAGGCTGAAATCAAGAAAGTGTAACATAAGGCTGAAATTACAAAAGGCTGAAAATTGAAAAGGCTGAGAATACGAAAATGCATATATAGACGTAACACTGACGATATTTTCATCGACCACGCTTTTAACGATCATTTTAAATCTTTATAGTTGAGGCTTTCACAACCAGAGGCACGCATCGTTTTTCTTTGCATCTGACGTTTCACACTAGCGCCTTCTGTTGACAATATTGCACATCGTAGTGTGTTGTGCAACATTTCCACATATTGCTGTGTGCATTCAATATGCAAATATCAAATGCGGGAGCAGCAAATGCGGTAAGATTTTCTAACAGGTAACCCGATGTCAGTGGGAGCCTTTGAATCCTAGGTTGGCGGTGGTTTTAACTATGGTTGCTAAGTTGCCTTTGGTAACACTGTGTTACCGCGTTTGGAGCGCATTTGGGCACCGTTTGCATCTTGAACGCACACAGCAATAATAGTGTGAAATGAGCGATGGATTTTCACGAAAATTGTTCTAGGTGTTACGTTTGTTTGTCCATGTATAAGTAATAGCACTTCTTCCTTTTCTTGGAGTAACGCCCGAACTGAGATTAAGCCTGTTTCTCAGCTTTGACATATCGTATAACAGGTACAAAGATACTCAATGCCAAAGGGCGTCAAGAAAATTTTCATAATGTTCTTAGTCCGAACGCGAATCGAAATCGTAACCCTCAGAATGGGCCTAGGCATGGGCATTAGTGTCGAAACTGAGCTTAGTGAAAAGGCTCTAGTTGTGCATACCAACGAACACAAAAGGGAAGCGATAATATTCATATCGTTAATTTTTCTTTCTTTAGACATGAGTTATTCTTTCGAGTCATGTTGTTTTGAAGATTGTTGGCATTACGACTACTAACAATATCATCAGAGATTTTCCCTTCTTTGAAGTATATGCTATTCTTTTGAAAAATACTATCTTAGTAATGTAGGCGTTCAATAATCCATGGCATTAAGTCGTAAAACTTTCTGATTCAGAACATTGTAACTGAAACATGTTCCCCCAAAATGGCTTAGTTTGGCCAACCATGAACTCATGGACGTCAATCGTCAAGCTCAAGCAAAACTAATGCGGGTGCCACGACTGGGAAATCGACCAACAAGCAAATGCGTTTGAAAACCAGTCAAACCAATATTTCAGCCTAATGTTATTTCAGCCTTTTGATGCATTCAGTCTTTTGTAATTTCAGCCTTTTGTTATTTCAGCCTTTCGTAATTCAGCCTTTTGTACGTAACCCGGTAAATACTCACAGAGGCGCTTTATCATTTTCCTCTTGAAGCCAATCTGATACCTCCTGAAACACTCCTGAATCTGATTTGGAACACTTTGAAAACCTTTCTGAATCCCCGGATGTCGGACACTATTCTTAAACTCTCCTTGAAACGCCTGGAAATTCCTCTGAAACCCCCTAAGATCAACTTGTTTTATCTTTCATGAACCCTATTGAAAACTTCTAGACCCCTCCCTTTAAAATACCTTGAAATCTCCCTAAAGCCGCCCTAAAATCCTTTTAAACTCTCATGGAAGCCTCTGAAGCTATCTGAATGCCGTGATAACTCCTCTGAAATTTCCTTGAAACCTCCTGAACCCCATAATTTTTTTAACACCCTTGAAGCCTAATGGGTCATTATACATACCTCGCATCTACCCATTCGGCTTAACGTACTTTTACCTAACGTTGTTCGGCCTAATGACTCAGCACCCTTGAAAACCCTCTCTGAAGCCTCAGGACCACCAGAAGCATCACTTAAACCCCCTGAAGACCATTGACACCTCTAGACACGCCCTGCAACACCATAAAGCCCCTATGGAACTCCCCTAAAATACCCGAAAAGTTCTCTTAAACGCTCGGAAGCCTACATAAACCCCTGAAACTCTCCTATAATGCCATAAGCCCCCTGAAACCCCTAAGAAACCAACCAAACCTTCCTGCCAAGAAAATTCCACAGACGCCCTGAAACACCTTGAAACCTCTTTGAAACCCTCTGAGATCCTCGAAAATTTCTCTTAACCCTAACGCCTGGACCCCCCTAATACCCCCGTGAAACTCTCTTAAAATCCCCTGCAGCCATTGGAAACCCCTGAAACCCACTAAATCCTTCCCAAACGAATTGAATCCCCCTGAAATATCATGTAACCTCATGAACCCGTAGAAAAACGCATTAAAAACTCTGAGACCCCTTGTAATGTCCTGAAAACCCACCTGAAACGTCATGAACTGCCCTTAATATCTTTCATTTCCTTAATTCGCCAATACCGTAACCTGTAACAAGTGTTTGTTAAAGTGCTGCATCCATTTTTTTTCGCGTCCTTCCGTCAAGTTGTTCACGTTTTTATGGTAGGGAGAAAAACTAGAGTTATTCAAAACTTAATTTCGCTTCACCGGTTCCATTCCAGAATACATCTCTCCAAGTCACAACACTTCACGGATGGCCTGACCCGATATGGCCGCTTTTCGAACCCTTTCATGAACCCTATTGAAAACTTCTAGACCCCTCCCTTTAAAATACCTTGAAATCTCCCTAAAGCCGCCCTAAAATCCTTTTAAACTCTCATGGAAGCCTCTGAAGCTATCTGAATGCCGTGATAACTCCTCTGAAATTTCCTTGAAACCTCCTGAACCCCATAATTTTTTTAACACCCTTGAAGCCTAATGGGTCATTATACATACCTCGCATCTACCCATTCGGCTTAACGTACTTTTACCTAACGTTGTTCGGCCTAATGACTCAGCACCCTTGAAAACCCTCTCTGAAGCCTCAGGACCACCAGAAGCATCACTTAAACCCCCTGAAGACCATTGACACCTCTAGACACGCCCTGCAACACCATAAAGCCCCTATGGAACTCCCCTAAAATACCCGAAAAGTTCTCTTAAACGCTCGGAAGCCTACATAAACCCCTGAAACTCTCCTATAATGCCATAAGCCCCCTGAAACCCCTAAGAAACCAACCAAACCTTCCTGCCAAGAAAATTCCACAGACGCCCTGAAACACCTTGAAACCTCTTTGAAACCCTCTGAGATCCTCGAAAATTTCTCTTAACCCTAACGCCTGGACCCCCCTAATACCCCCGTGAAACTCTCTTAAAATCCCCTGCAGCCATTGGAAACCCCTGAAACCCACTAAATCCTTCCCAAACGAATTGAATCCCCCTGAAATATCATGTAACCTCATGAACCCGTAGAAAAACGCATTAAAAACTCTGAGACCCCTTGTAATGTCCTGAAAACCCACCTGAAACGTCATGAACTGCCCTTAATATCTTTCATTTCCTTAATTCGCCAATACCGTAACCTGTAACAAGTGTTTGTTAAAGTGCTGCATCCATTTTTTTTTCGCGTCCTTCCGTCAAGTTGTTCACGTTTTTATGGTAGGGAGAAAAACTAGGGTTATTCAAAACTTAATTTCGCTTCACCGGTTCCATTCCAGAATACATCTCTCCAAGTCACAACACTTCACGGATGGCCTGACCCGATATGGCCGCTTTTCGCCCAGCATGGACCAGGGTTACCACACGCTGGTATCACCTTCGCCGTCTGGCCAGCAGCAGTCGTCGATACCGGCCACGTGGAATACAGCAGCTCCCAGTAGCAGTAGCACCTCCACGGTGAATGGTTCCAACGGTTGCAGCCAGATCGGCAACGTCGGCGTTATTGGAAACGGAGACCTACTTAATGGTGGCAGTCAGACCGCCATGTTCCGAGCGGGACCACTGTTCGATCGGCTGTCCGATGAACTGATGGTGAAAATCTTCGACTGGCTGGACAGCTGTGAGCTGTGCAATATCGCACGCGTGTGCAAGCGCTTCGAATCGGTCATATGGAGTCCGAACCTTTGGAAGATCATCAAAATCAAAGGTAGGACGAACTAAATTGAAACAAGCGCTTCAAGATGTTCCATATGAGTATTCTTTTTTATTCCAGGCGAAACCAACAGTGGTGATAGGGCGATTAAGACCATCCTCAGGAGGTTATGCGGTCAAACGAGGAATGGAGCTTGCCCTGGGGTGGAACGAGTGTTGCTAAGCGATGGGTGCAGGTTGACCGACAAAGGTTTGCAGTTGTTGTCGAGGCGTTGCCCGGAAATTACGCATTTGCAGGTGCAGAACAGCGTCAGTGTCTCGAACCAGGCGCTTTTCGATCTGGTCACCAAATGTACCAATCTGCAGCATCTGGACATCACAGGTAAGCATTTGAACTCATTCATGACATTAGTTACTGATCATAAAACATCCTGAACTGAATACCTACTATGTAATTATTGGGTATTACATAAAGCCGGCCGGCAGTAGTTGTGAGATAGAAGGATCGAGTTCAACCGCAGGTGACCAATATGGTCTGCGTAGCCAACTTGTAAACTCTAAAACCACCTTTTGGTTGCGACTGATCTAGACACTCCTCGAAGCCAAGATTGTCATTTGACCATTATTGAGGCCAACCTGGCAGACCTTCGTAAGGACTGTTCATTAAAGAAAGTGGACACCTGTTATTCAATAGAAAATATTTATTTTCGAACAAATTCATAAGTTTACTTTTTATATAAGACAATCAACACACATGTAACCGAATTCACGTGAGTTTGAACATTTACTTCGCATTTCTGAAGAACGCTCGGACTTTCCTCTTGATACCTCCCATTAGATTCTGCACAACTTTCTCCGTAACCTTTCGTTGTGCCGCAGACCAAATTTTCTTGAAGCAATCAACAGAGCATGCTTCTCTTCCATCTTTCTTGAGATGCCGCTTAATTATTGTCCAGTATCTTTTCACAGGACGCAGTTCAGGGAAGTTTGGTCGATTTTGCCATTTTTCGACAAAATCGACTTTTTCCGTCTTGTGCAGCTCTAGTGTAGTAGAAGCGTAATGAGCGGATGCTAGATCCGGCCAAAACAATGGAGGATCCGTATGTTTTCGATAGATAGATAGAAGTCGTTTTTGATGCATTCTTTTATGTTATTTTCACCGTTGATTGTTCCTGTTGTGAAATACGAAGAACTGTTTGAGACGCAAGAACAATTGGCTTGCAACACCAAATAGTTTTTGCCATATTTTTCGGTTCTGATGTACCCTACATCATCCAGCACATCTGTCCCCTGCTCAGCGTTGAAAAATTGCGGTCCCGGAAGTTTACTAGTACGCCCATTCTCGAAACGACATTTTTTTGGAACACCATTTGTTGAATTTATCTGCTAGTCGATAAGGTACACTCATTGCACAATTATGGGTCACGAAAGGAACAACCATTACATAATATGAATCGTTTTTCATACAAAAACAACACTTTCATTATTTTTATTTTATATTCTCTTCTTTGAAACCCCTTTTTATTGTTTTAAATAAAAATATGCTTGTAAAATTCACTTTAGGCGGTGAAAATTACTAAAATGTTGGTGAATAATGAAAACCACAATAATGGGTCAAAATTGGCAGTGTAACAATTATGGGTCAATTTGCTGCCTATTATGGGTCACTCAAGAGAAATCGGCTCAACAATAATGTTTTGTCTATTTTTTCAATGAATGATCACTTATTCTCGATATACAACTATAGTAGAATCCAAAACTGGTCTCAAATCTCTTAACGAAGCGTGTTTTCACGATTTGAAATCAATTTTTCAAAATTGGGACAAATTCTCCAACACAACCACCGATAAACGCCTAAAAGTATGCAATGCCTATGTACGCAGAACTGTCAATATTATGCTGCACAAAAAGTGACCCATAATTGTGTGATTTTCGGTGTTCCTTGGCACAATAATGAGTCACTTAAATTTTGCCTGAAATAAGCTTTAATTAGCTGCAGTCACATGAATTTCTACATTTAGAACGTAAATTATACCTTTGTTCTGGTGACGATACCATTTCGCACATGAAAATCACTAAATCTCGCTTTTACAGAGCTTACGAAAGCAGCGCACGCACTGTCCGTTATTCACAATCGAAGCGATACTTTGATAGCTAGTTTTGCACCGAATAAAAAAATATTGAAAATATGTATGCTTTGATGTATTAGCCCGTGTGCGATACGTATAGTGACACAAAACAAATCAACTTATGTACGAAAAATAATAATAGCTAACAAAAGCTTGCAATTAATAAGAATTTATCTATTAAAGTGAAAAGTGACTAATAATTGTGTGTGACCCATAATTGTGCAATGACTGTAATCCAACCCATCGCTCAAAATTTCTCACTTTATTCCGCACTGAAATAAATTTTGTTGTTGTTTCCACCGAATCCATGGTAAAATTAAGAACTGTACCAACAATTTTCAACCGAATGCAAAATTCTGTTAATTGTACTGAAACATTGTCAATATTACCATGCGTGAAGTACCATTGACTAAAAACATTCTTGATGTTACTATTTTGACATTGTATTTTTGACCATGTTTATCTAAGACGCGCAACATTCAAGTCTACATGGTCGAAATTACAATGCCCAAATAGTAGAACCAAGAATGTTTTTAGTCAACAGTAATACACGCATGGTAATATTGACAATGTTTCAGTACAATTAACAGAATTTTGCATTCGGTTGAAAATTGTTGGTACAGTTCTTAATTCTACCATGGATTCGGTGGAAACGACAACAAAATTTATTTCAGTGCGTGAATAATGTTTTTACACACTGAGCATCCCGAGCAGAGGGGAATATCAAATTAATAACTACGAAATCACAAAACCTGTTTTTATATCTTGTTTTGTTATTATTGAATTATCAAGGCATTACGTTTCCATAACATGTTTTGTTGGACAATCTTATTTTGTTATGACCAAGCAATTGGTATGCAGCCCTTAAATAACATTTCAATATTACATTCTGTTGTGGAACAAGTTTGGTTATTATTGTATTATTGAGAGTGCACAAATACTTTATGGTATTGCTATCTAAACTAAAACAAATTTTGAAACAAAACCTACGTCATTCTACAACGTTATTTACAGCATTTTAGGGAAAGCAACTGCATATTCACTCATCAATTTGTCTTCCTCTTCCATTTATCATTACATCCAAACTGAGACAAAGTGCATGCCCCATATCATTAGCTAGTATTCCGTGAGAAAAAGTTTGCATAATGTACCAGAAAAACTACCGTATGCGTGATAATGTTTGCACCATCGTACAAATAAGGTACCCATATCACCTGTACACACAATGTCTTGGTTTTTATTGCATGTACGTAAGCTCTAACTCATATCACAGTAGGTTGCGGGTAAAAAAAATCAGATTTCTTAAGTTTAAAATTTGCACCATGAAGGGGTAGCAGCGGTAGTCGGGACTTGTCCACGCGCAAATGTTAAAAAAGACATTTCAGGAGAACCGTAAAACAGTCTTAGACCGAAAAAAGCAAGGGCAACTATTCCCGAAGGTGTCCACTGGTCGTACAAGGTTAACATGGATTAAGAAAGCTATCGCTGCCACCAAAAATAAGATTTGGGTGAATTATATGCGCTCAATGAGAAAAATGGCAAAGAAACGCGAAATCAGCGACTTAACGGCATGGCATATCGAAAAGGAAAATTACGGTGGCCTTTATGATCCTTCGACCATAGAAAAAAACTTACATTATTACCAATGGCATCCAGGAGCTACGAGTAGCGCCATATAAGAAAGTCTTGAATTTGCCCGAACGCAACCTCCGTTTTTTTTCGATTTCCGAAAAACTATCGATCCGTACCAAATTCCAGAATCAATAGTTATTATAACTTTTGTTTGTGTGCCAATGTCTACACCATTATGCAATGTCAAAATAAAAAAATAAATTCAAAAATTGTTAATCTTGACTTTGACACTACCACGGATACTTTTCGACATTTGCGCGTGGACAAATCACGAGCTAGGTTGCCACTTAGTCATTATGCAAGTGTAAAACTAAGAAAATCAACACTTTTTATTCACAGCCTACTAGGATATGAGTAATAGCTTAAATGCCTGCAAATAAAACCAATACATTGTCTTCACAAGTCAAACTGGAATTTTATTTGACGATGGTGCAAACATTATCACGCATACGGTATTTAACGATTTTTTGTAAAGTGCGCAAAGTTAGGCCCTAGGTCCGCAAAGTATGGTACGCTTACGGTATCACATTTGATAAGAGGTGTTGTATATTACGTGACATGGAGGTGCTGTAATGTGTACAAAACAAAGTCCCTGCTGGGCGGCGCGAGGTTTTGCTAAATTTCTGAAATTGACTGAGTTGTAGCTGAAAAGTACCCAAAATACCAGCCACTGCCCAAGTGGCGCAGTAATATCGGCGTTGTTGTGGAGTTAGCGTATTGAAAAGATATGGTCTCTCGTGAAACATGCTTCGTAATTACACTGTTGAAAACGCTTTGACATCCACGTGCAGCACAACAGAACATGTGCTCGATGAACAAATTGAGATTTGAATTATGAACATGCTACGGTCAACCTTGGCTTGGTCAGCCAAAGCAAAATCAAGAAATTGACATTTATGCTTCGTAATGATTACTTTGAAGTCAATACTTTGGGCCTAGGCTGGGCAGATATGCTATTGGTGATTTGATGGTGCATGAAGAAGAAGAAGAACGATGGTGTTTTGAAAAATCCTATCCCTACCACACAGGAGAAGATTTTAAAATGCCTCTATAAAATATAAAACAAAATCTAATTAAAAACGGTTTGATGTACGGTGTAAGACTTTGGACGGACTACATATTGAACGTATAAATTTAAATTTAGCATTTTTTTCTTGGTAAGGTACTTAATTTGTACCAATCACCAATTGGGTTTTCAAATTAAGAATAATATATTGATTTTTTGATTTTATTCAAAAGAGCACCTTTTTTTAAGCCAGTATGATTTTTTTCAGATTTTAAAACTTTATTTTGATATCTAAATTCAATTACAAAAAGATTTTTTGAAATCACCTTTTGACAGCTGGGCAACTGCTTGACAGCTCCGCCCAGTACGAAATGCGACGAGGGGTGATTCGACAAATCGCTCCCATACAAACTTTAAATCGTTTTTGGAATAGGTTCCCGGGCACCAAAGTTCATGAAAATTTGGATGTCGGCTCAGTTTGGCATGTAGATTGTGAATATGGAATTATCTCAACACCACTAAAGAAGCCAATTGGCTTCTTTAGCGGTGTTGAGATAATTCCATATTCTGAATCTGCATGCCAAACTGAGCCGAAATCCAAATTTTCATGAATTTTGGTGCCCGGGAACCTATTTAAAAATCAATTTGAAGTTTGTATGGGAGCGATTTGTCGAATCACCCCTCGTCGCATTTTGTACTGGGTGGATCTGTCAAACAGTTACCCAGCTGTCAAAAGGTGATTTCAAAAAATCTCTTTGAAATTGATTTTAGGTACCAAAATAAAGTTCTAAAAATCTGTAAAAAATCACAGTGGCTCAGAAAAAGGTGCTCTTTCGTAGGAAATCAAAAAATCGATAAATTTTCCTTAATTTAAAAACCCAATTGCAGCTGGTCTATGGAAAATTCCACGTGTATGGCAATTCGGGTTTTTTCTTAACTCACGATGACCAGATCGGTTCAGTCGGATTTGTTTTTGATGGAAAAAATAAATCTGGATCACATGAGATCAATATTGTCAAAATCGGAGAAAATTTATCGCAGATATAACCATTACATAGTTTACCTTCTTTATTTTATTGTCTGCTGTTTCATATTATGATGTAAAAAATAAAGGCATTGCAACTTCTAGAAATTTCATCAGACTCTTCCGTATTTTTTATTTTATTCATTGCTATAATTTGAGTTTTGGGTAAATATAGCATCATAGCTATTGATATGTTTATCTTTGTGTTAATTTCCTTCTTTCAATATCCCAGTCCCGTTACGGTGCCAAATTCCTATCACTTTTCTACGATTCCCAATTCTTATAGGTTAAGTAAAATTTTACCTTCAAAAAGTGATACATCTGCAAATGAGTTTTTTTTATCTCAAAATTGAGTAAACTTAGTTGAATTTATATGTCATTTTAACAGTACTGCTATTCTAACCTCTAATTATAACGTCAAAAAGTACCGAACAGACTATGTATTACGAACTAATGAATGTTAGTGAGAGTGGAGATAGCAAATATGGTACCTACTAAATAATTCTAATCAATAAAAATGTCAACTATACAGACAATTCTGCTAAATTGATGATTGCATTTGTCTATTATAACTTTTTTCTTTCGATCTATTATTATTCGATCCTATATTGTTTGACATTATGTCATAAATATCTTTTTTCATTACTAAAAATAATCTAAAACAGAATAAAACTAAACAGCATCTGCAGAAGTAATCATATCAGCATATGATATACTTACCTTTTACCTTCGCTCACGTAGGTACGTGTATAATCGCCGTTCTCACAACGCGAACAAAACAAAAAATTAAAAAAAATCATCTCCGTCTGGAAAGAATCTTTGTCACCGCCAAAATGCACCCCATGACGAAGCTCAATCATAAATAGTCGACTACCAACTTTTTCGTCGTTCTCTTTGTTCCGAAACAGCCGACGACGGGCCATGCGAACTCCACCACTGTTATTAGTGTTACAGTGCACATGTCTGCGCACCGCGATAGCGCTGTTGGTAAGAGAGAGAGGTTCATTGTTTGATCTTGCATTTAAATCTCTGTCTATTTTTGTCCTGCGACTGGCAAACATGAAATGGGGGAATGGGGAAACTGGCAATACGTAGAACCAGTAAAGCTTCTATCGTCCCTCACTGCAAGTGCTGTGATAGCCTCATTGGTAAAGGCGACTGAAAATGTACGATAGCAGGATTGGAGGTTCAAATCTCGTCCATGTTTGTAAGTTTTATAATGAATTCGAAATTTTTTTATGTGACCTGTTATTTTCTAAAAATAGAATAACACACTTAAAATAATTACCCAAAAATGAGTAAAAAAAGTTAGTTTTTACCCTAATTTTGCTTTCGAAATGTTATCAATAACTCTTTAATATCAAAATTTGTTATTGAAATATTTCCCAAATTCACTGTTATTAAGTTGTTATTGCCACTAACAAAACATGTTATTAAATTGATTTTTCAGGAACAAATTTTTGTTATGTGACTTGTTATTTTGCCGCTTATGACAGCCAAGTTTATAACTCAATATGTTATGTTAATAACATGAAAATTACTAATTCCGTTATGCAGTTATTTTGCCAAAATAACGCATTTTGTTATGCTGTTGTTTTTCTCTTCTGCTCGGGATAAATTAACATTTTTTTGTTTAGTTTTAACTCTAAACTATTAGTAAACAGATGTCCACTTTCTTTAATGAACAGTCCTTATGCCCTTGCTTGGTCCCTTGTGCCGCGCATTTCGGAGCACTCTATATCCTACTCAAAACAGGATGCCGATAGACTTCATACCGGTGATGACACAAAGTATTTCCTGCGGCATGGTACGGTATGCACTTGCTACCCTTAGGTATATTGCCTATATGGTATGTGGGGGCAATATGGGTCAGGGGGCAAGATGGGTCAGTACCGTTTTCAATCGCACAATATATGTTTTGAATCTTTCAATAATTTTCCCAGATGAACGACGGGGATACACAAAAAAGTGGTATATTGTTTTGAAAATTCTATACGTTCCTCGCACAGAAAAAAAAAAAAATTTTTTTTTCGTTATACTCCTTATGCTATACATTCCATATAACTACGTGTATTGTGTAGACGGGGCAAGATGGGTCACCCTAATTTTTCGGTATGTTTGCATAGTTTTTGAAAATGTTTTATTTTTCATGGAAAGGCTATTCTGTGATCTACATTATCGAAGCGATGAGAGCACTGAAAATTTGAGAAAATATTTTTTTAATTTTCCTTAAAAAAATATAGGTTTTCAAAGTCCGTTTATGGCTACCCGAACAAAAATCTTCTAGTTCTGAGAATAGTCTACCGATATGTTTCAACACTTTCTTCATGTAATCTGTACGTCTATTAAGCTTAGATGTATAGAGAAAAACTAGAAGATATAGTATTTTTTGTTGGAGGAAAATCGAGTTTTCTTATAGCTGACCCATCTTGCCCCCGTTAAAATGAGGTGGGGCAAGATGGGTCATTTTTTGAAAATTGTTTGTCAAGAAGCAGGTTTCAAACTTTATTACCTTTTTATACTCATATATCATAGCTGACTAGTGTATCTGAGAGTCGTGGTAGAATACAGAGAAATGTGATTTATATTCAGAAAGTTATAGGGATCCATTTCTTAGGTGACCCATCCTGCCCCCACTTACCATACGTACTTTAAAGTAGCGGTAGCTGTTGGTACGTAGTGCCCAGGCTTCAAGCTGGACCTCCATTGGAGGGGCGGCACGAGGCTCACTGGCATACACCGCAGAGCTATTGGGCATCATTAGGGACAGAACCACTGTAGGGTGTCCGTCCATTTGGCCTATGCCGTTTGTCCGAACGACGTTTGGCCGAATGCCATTTGGTAGAATTATGATCAAAGGGATTCAGAGGATGTTTTTGACATTCTTACTACCAATATGATAATCATAAATATTTCCTTTTTTCAATCATAAACTATTATTTCTAGTTTTGGCATTCAGAGACTAGTTGACATTAAGTACCTACATAGTTCTTTTTTCGGCCAAATGGCATTCGGCCAAACGGCATTCGGTCAAATGGCGTTCGGCCAAATTGCCCGGAGCCCCACTGTAGCTGTGGAGATTGTCATCCCGGCGTGATCGACATCGCTACCAAGGATGAGCTTTATCGTCAACCAACATCACCAGCGTTTGACGGAGCGCTTCAAGGTGAAAGGTGAAACATTCACTTTAGCTTTGTGGTGAACCAACAGCCGCAATCGAATAGACATCAATCAACTCCATCTCTTCGATCGATCCTCTAGCGTAGTATCGTCAACAGAGCTGCTTTCAACCTTATCCGCTCGTCGTACATGACAGTCCATAACATCGGACCCTGGATGCCATCTTGCGGAACTCTGGAGGTTATGCTAAAGTACTTCTGTGTCGCATATCAGTACTCGATTTTGAAAATAAATCTTAAGAATCTTATACAGGTACTTGGGTTTTCCGAAACTTAGGACCGCTCTAGCAATAGCTGCCCAACTCAAGTAACACACATGTCATAAAAGAGTTATGGCAGCGCAAGTTTTGTTTATACAGAAGTTATTTTGACATTATTTCAGCATTGTGTTAGAATAACTTCAAATTAGGTTCTATACAACCAAAGCTTGCGCTGTCGTAACTCTAATATGACATGCGTGTTGCTTGGGAACTGGCATTATTGAACCCATTCCTTACGTCGAGGTCAGTACTGCACAGTAGCGAAACATATCCTGGAACGCTTTCTCGGTAGTTTTAGTAACCGATAAGAAAGCGACTACGGTCGACCTCCCCTTCCGGAAACCGAACAGGTTGCTCGAGAGACCATCTGCACTCTCGGTGGATCTCAATAATGTGCTGAGTATGATCAATTTGAGCACCGTGTCAAGCAAGCATATTGGTCCGGGAAGGCTCCTTCGTCCAGACATTTCTTCATAGCAAATTTGAACATCTCATGAGCCTCTGCAATGACTAATGATAAGTTCGGAATTCCATTCGTATTTGGACCTAAAGTATCTTACAATATCCGCTAATTCATCATCGGTGACTCTACCCTCCACGCCCGTCCTGTCCCCGGTAATCCCTACGAAATGTGGCCAAGTTCTCGGGTCGTGAAACGGGAAGAGCTCCTCGATTATTTCATCCACAACCTCTGGAGACTGTTCGGTGGGAGCCATTTTACCTCGTGTCTTAGTTTTCTCGACGCTGTAGGCGTCATCCCACGGGTTTGCATAGGCGCTTCGATTCAGGTTCTTATAACAGGCCATTTGACTTGCCCTTGCCCTTATCTCAGTTATGAGCGGAACTTTGGCAACCGCGAACACCACCCGTCGTTAATCCCGCTCCTTCAGTCCCTGCTTGCCACCTTGCTCGTATACAAGCGTGGCGCAGGTTCACAATGGCTTGAAGTCACCTGTACGGCGGTAATCTCCAATTCATAGGGTGGACTTTCCTATGCATGATGATTGATATCACATGTACGCGAGAGCACTGCTACAGTGCTACCAATTGATCGCCTCTTCCTCTGCTCACGGCCTACTGTTTTCCCAAGGAGCTCTTCCACCAAACATTTCCAAAGCTTTCCGGGACGCCTGGCCGGGATCCGACAGCATTACTGCCCTTTACTCTCGGGGTTGGAAGCTCCTTATGTGACGGCTGCCTCGTACGCTCCTGCTATAACAATTTATAGCTCTTCCACCGTTCTGGCAATAATGTCACAGTCATCATCCGCAAAGCAGGCAAATTGACCAGATCTCATCAATATCGTATAACAACTGTTGAACCCGGCTCTTCACAGTACTATACAATACCATATCAATAACACCATTTATACGTATTCCATCTTCAATTGCAGGCTGTGCTCAAATCACGTGCATCAACGTTAACCCCGGTCTGGAGCCACCTCGCCGACTACTGCTGCAGTATCTAGACCTTACCGACTGTGCGTCAATCTCCGATTCAGGGCTCAAAATCATTGCCCGAAACTGTCCGCTGCTGGTTTATCTTTACCTGCGCCGGTGTATCCAGATAACTGGTAAGCTAGTAATCCGTAGCACCAAGTCCCTTCCATACTTAACTGCTCACTTTTTCCTTCCAGATGCCGGTCTCAAATTCATCCCGAACTTCTGCATAGCCTTGCGGGAGCTTAGCGTTTCCGACTGCACCAACATCACCGACTTCGGGCTGTACGAACTGGCTAAACTAGGTGCTACCCTACGATATCTCTCCGTGGCCAAATGCGACCAAGTTTCCGATGCAGGACTGAAGGTTATAGCTCGACGGTGCTACAAAATGCGCTACCTCAATGCACGAGGTTGCGAGGCGGTTAGCGATGACTCGATCAACGTTCTGGCTCGGTCCTGCCCGCGGTTGAGAGCGTTGGACATTGGCAAGTGCGACGTCAGCGATGCCGGACTTCGGGCTTTGGCCGAAAGCTGTCCCAATCTGAAGAAACTTAGCTTGCGAAATTGTGATATGATCACCGATCGAGGGATCCAGTGCATTGCGTACTACTGCCGGGGCCTGCAGCAGCTGAACATCCAGGATTGCCAAATATCCATCGAAGGATACAGAGCAGTGAAGAAGTACTGCAAACGATGCGTCATTGAACACACAAATCCAGGATTTTGCTAGTGTCTAATAAAATGTACAGGCCTAATGTGCTCTCTTTTTAAGTGTTTTAAATATACAAAATGTGTAGCAAATTGTTTTAGGAAGTTTTAAATTTTGATTTTACAGTTCTGCCAAAAAATTGAACAGAAATTTGTTGATAACTCTATTTAATTAGGCGAATATTTTATATTATGTGTTAAAATAAATTCTAACTGTACACTAACGACGTAATATATATTTTAATCACTTTTCGAACATTTTGTAAAGATTTTATTTATAAAAAACTCTAGAACAAATAAAAATGTATTTATTTTACAGAATTTATTAAACTCTTCATTCATTTATTTATCACGCTCGACCTGGTCCACCTCACTGCCAACCTGATCAGTAGCGAACACCAGCATTGCAGTGTTTTTGTCGGCATTCTCGGAACAAGCCCTGCCCACCATATCTGTCTAACTTAAGCCACATGCACTGCCTATGATCGCATATCAGTCCCATATTTGCTGGGTTTCCTATTCATATGGGACAATTATGCGATCATAGGCAGTGCAGGTGTGGTGGATAAACTCAGATTATTGAGTAAAGCTACTCAAAAGGATAATTTGCAGCACAATAAGTGCAGCTCGTGATTCATCCTTCGCCGCAACCAACTGTTCCCTTACACACCGCCAAATATCGTCCTTAGGCAGCATACATTAATTACGCTAAAATCGACATTTTTTTTATGTATCACGAATGCCTTCAGAGATTCCTACAGAGATTCCAATGAATTCTTCCAGGAATTCCCCTAGAAACTCTCCAGGAATCCCACCATAAATGCATCCAGGAATTCCTCCAGGAATCGTATCACGGATTCCTCAAGGGATTCCTCCTGGGTAATTCTCGTTGAGACCGGCCCACTATTTACACCTTGTCTTCAAAAATATTTGAGGTGGTGATTTTTTGAATGTCCTCGCTAAAAAAGTAAGGAAAATGCATTTGGTTACTCAAATGGATGGACCCCCCGTTAGTTGGAGCCACAACAATTTTTGCAGACCCCTCGATTTTGGTCAAATTGTGGCTCGTTTAAACCGTTATAACTCGAAAGTTTCTCCAAAAACCAAGCTTCGTGGCCGTGCGGCTAGAGGCGTCAGTCATCTAGGGTAACTTACACACTCAAAACAGATTTGCGGGCTCGGCAAAAACGCGCACAGCCGTCTGCTCAGTAAAACTATCAGCTGATATCCCAGCAAAAAGTGACATTTGTTAGCTGACTCTCAGCAAAACGATTGCCGAAGCTCAGCAATGAACTGTCAAAATTGCTGAGATCTCAGCAAAATTGTTGTTTGCTGATTACTCGGCTGTGCAAATCTCGGCAAAAGAATGGAAAAATGCTTATATCCCGGCAATATGAATTAAGTGTGTAGGCCAAAAATTGAGATTTTATTATTGATGTTATTCCTTTACATGTTAAATGTTAAGCACCACCGGGCAATCTGTACGTTTTAACTTTTTTCACAAGCGTCGGATCACTTTGCGTTCTTGGGCAAAGTTTTTCGGCACATCCTAGGCTATACTTCAACGTCTTTAGTTAGATTGAGACAAAACAATTCAATTTATGAGAAAAATGCAGAAAAGAACGTTTTCCCATACTAAATTCCATACAAATTTCAACCGCAATGCGGAATACGGGGACGCAACCAATCGCTCCCAAATTTTGCACAGTTGTTTTGGACACTCAAAGGAATCGAAAAAGCTTTGTTCCGAAAAATCGCATTTGTTGACCCAGTCTAATAGACATTAAACCCACGGTGTGTCTGGTAGAACAAAATTAATTTAAAAAAATCGGTATCGCTGAAACACCCACCAAACGAAAGCTGAAGATCTCCTCTTTCATTTGAGACTAAAATGAGAAAGTTCTATCGGCGGGTCTAGAGCTATTTTTTTTTTTCAAATGTTACTCTCTTTGAGACTTGTGTTTTTTTTTTCTCTTTTCAACCTTGAGTGTAGTTAATTGGGCTTGTATGAAGTCGCCCATTAGTAAAAGGACACGTTACAAGAGTAAACGGGTCAAATCAAAAATTAAAAATTTTCCTTACAAAATGTTGCTACTTTATGTCTAAGTGCCAAAAAAATATTTAAGGCAGTTGAAATAGAATTTCAGCAGTATTTGGGCATATGTACAAATAAACTTCGCCTTTTATACATGTGGAAGTAGTTATTGTGGCTGCAATTTTCCTAGCTTTTATTGACAGTATCTCATGATTTAAAGGTTCTATGGTCGAAGTAGGCCGAGTAATGTCAACAAAAATAGACCATACATCAAAGTAGCTCGGATCATGGGGTACAACATTTGGAAGGTAATCCATTTCGAAAAACTGAAAGTATTTTTATGATGCAATTTAAATCGTTCAAAAGCATGAATAAAACGATCTAGAACTCCACACCAATTTTATCAACGTGAAAGTCTGTCGTATATTCTTGTATGCCGTTGCTCGGGTAGAATTATCACATGCCGATATTTGTTCAATTTGTGCGATAATGGACCGACCACCGACCTGGATCTCAATGGAAGCCATGTTGAGCAAAAACATATACATACAAAGTTCTCATGACCAGCTATATTTTTTTAAATATTTTATTAGTGCATTATAATCGGAGCGCGTTGCAATTTTTGGAAGTATCTTGCAACATATATACGATGAATTTTGCTTGGCATTTTACATCCTTGTTACACTACGGAAATATTTCCAATTTGTGTTATAAATTAATGCCGATTACAATAATGTGTCATTTTCATTGTTTTTTTTTTTCAATTCAATTAATTAAACTTTTCTGTCGACATACAAGCTGCCGCAGAAACAACACTGATAAATTTATTATCGTTTCATGTTCCACTTGAAGAGTTCTATAAGGAGAGAGCAATTCCCCTAGAGGACATCTTGGGAAGTACAACAAGTTTTAAGAGAAACTACATAGAAATCAACTCTCCAAGAGCATCTTAGGGTGGGCCGCTTTGGTCTTTGCGGGTTTATGGTTGAGTTGATGCCGTTTTGCAGAGCAATTTGGTTTATGTATGGTTTTAAAGAAGAGGCGTTGAAGAATACTTCAAAAGCATTTGTTGCTTTGTTAATTTTGTTACTTGGGAAAACTGCTACTTCTCATAAAGGGAAAACGTGGCAGATCTAGCCCTACTACCGATGACGCAGAAAGAAATCGCTCGTTGCAGTTGTGTTCTAGATGCTACAGGGAGCTAATCAAAGGCAAGCAACTTGTTTGCACTAAAGCTGAAGTACATTGAAAACTTGTTGAGCATCATTCAGACTACTCATAAAGTTGCTGCGATTTCTGAAAATTTGCGGGCAAAACCCAGAGATAAGGCTGATCAGATGAAGCTTTCAAATATTCATCAACTGCCATCCAGATGGAAACCGGCGTCAATGAGTGACACAACAGTAAACCGATTTTGTTCACCGATGATTTGTTTTTGATAACGAAAAGGACCCAAAAGCCCGAGCAGAAGAAAATAGCTGAAGAATACCAAACTCAGGTATGGAAAACCGAATACCTACAACCTGAATTAGGTATTAAGAAGCCCTGCATAAGAGGTAAAATACCTAAAATAATAACTGGTGCATATTCTGTGCATAACACATGAATAATGATATCAGGTATGGTAATACCTGAATAATAATCGGTGATTTTTCCACACAAATAGCGATTTTTTCATAATTGAATACCTCAAGCAGTCCTCAACACCAAACCAATATCTCGTTGAGGTATTTTCTCAATCCCTACAAAATACCAAAATAAGGTATTTTCAATACCTGGGTAATAGACCAATACCTTGTCTTGGTATGATACCTGACTTTGGTATGCTGCAGTTATGAGTCAGTTATTCATTTCTGCTCGGGAAGCCAAAGGCGTGGGTATCCAGCATAACCATGCTGTTCAGTCCGCAAGGCGCACTGAATGGAGAAATTACGACACCGATGTCCATTGCACTCCCACTTCCCTATCGTATGTCCGTTGTGCCCCACTTTCCCCCGAACGACTGTGAGTGCACGCCTCGGAATGTTCGAGATGGCTACCTCCAACCCGGCTGGCAAGCGAGAGAGAGAGAGAGCGTACGACGAAAACAACGACCGCGACGACGACGAAGCACTTGCGACGAACGTCGAGCGAGAGATCCCACGGAGAGCGTGAGTGACCCGACCAACCGAGAGCAAGAGAGCTACCGTATGCGGCGTGCCTGGCCCGCGCTATCATCAACAACCGTCATCATCATCATCACCGTTCGGTACGCCTAGAATGTTCCACGTGATTCTAGAGCGCACCGGGGCGAATATAAATATGAGCGTCAAGCGCAGCAAGAGGAACAGTTGTATTTCGAACCGGCTAACGTTCGTATCCAAATAAGACAAGAGAAATAAACCTAGTTTTTCAGGAATTAATTCTCCTTGGCTTTATTTCACCCTTTCCATCCGCCTGGATCTGGGTGTTGGAACATTAGTCGGAGTACACATCCACTTGAGGAGTTGAGGTGCTGGCAGCCGATCGAGGCTGCTCCAGTCCACCAGTACCACCGAGGTGAAGTCACAGGGACTTCACAGCCTGCGGGCATCCCTGGGAAGGAGCTCCCTACCGCTCCTGCTCCCAACTGGCTCCGTCTCTGCGGGGACGCGAGCATTATCCACTTGAGAGGTGAAGTCATTGGGACTTCACAGCCTGAGGGCATCTCGGGAAGGAGTTCCCAATACTCCTGCTCCCACCTGGCTCCGTCTCTGCGGAGACGTGAGCACATCCGGTGAGGCCAAACCGGCCAATAGCCAGCCACATCCCATACCCAACATACAGTCCACTGCGGTAAGTATCCAACACATGCTGAGGTTGACGGGTTCGATTCCCGGTCAGTTCAGGAACTTTTTGTGAAGGAAATTTCCTCGACTTAAATGAGCATGCAGTATTTTCGTGCAAGTTACACGCTATACACATGCAAAATAGTAATTGGCAAAAGAAGTATTTAGTCAAAAACTGTGAAAATTCTTGTAGGAAATAAAATAAGTAAGTTTTAAACAAATCGAACAATTTTATTAATTCTTATTATATCTCCTACACGCTCATAGAACAAGCTAAGAAGCGGGCTTTGCCCCCGTAGGGACGTTACGCCAAGATGAAGAAGAAGAAGAAGAAGAAGAAGAAGAAGAAAAAAAAAAAGAAGACGAAAGAAAACATGTGTCTTGAGTACTAGACGCGCATTGAAGTTGAGAAGCTGTTTGAGGAGAATGTATGACGAAGTCACACCCCCAAAATTTCAAGAGCACAAATCTGAAGAACCAAATGACGGTATGTGCTATAAAGCTGGTCGATTAGTGACCTGCTGGTACCAGCAAGCATGGGAAAACTCATTCGCTCACCCGAATGCCGACGATGCAAAATAGCAAAAAGAACTCCAACAACCCAATACTGAGTGAGAGCTCGGCGCACAAAGAACGAACGAAACACGAACGACTCGCAACCGACGCCACCGAAGCGAATCAGGAGAGAAACAAAAAGAGTGCGAAATGAATCAGCTTGCATCGGTGTATACGAAAAGAACGTTCGCTCTCTCAACTACCGAGTGGCATTCAGTTGATTGAATCAAAACGCACTCACTGATTCTATTTCCAGTACTGAATGCTTCCACTGAACGCTAAATGAGCGTTCCAAAGTGAATGCTCTCGCACCCGACTCAGAACGCAAACATTCGTTCAACATTGGTTCGTTCGGCTTCGGCACTCAGATTCGGTAGCGATTCAATCGGCCGTCGTTGCTTGCGTCGCCCGGTGCTCGGCGATTAGAAAGAATGGGCAATGAAAGTGGAAAGATTTTGCTTGGCTGGGGGAGAAGCACACTCGCATCAGATTGTGCGTGGATGTGAGTGAGGGATATGCAATAAATAAATGTTTTTTTCCCATCCTTGGGTACCAGTCAAATAGGAGACCCTAAAGACGTATACGCATCTGTCATAGGATGCGAATACGTTATTGGAATTCAAAAGAACAGCATATAACTCGATTTTATACTCACTGTTCTAGTACTTTCAGCACACTGTCCATAAACACAAAACTGCCATTTGCTGGATTTCCCATTCACATGGGACTATTATGCTTTTATGAGTAAAATAATAAACATAATATAAAAAATATATCGTCAAAAAGTCATGCTTGCAATGGAAAAACATCAGTCGTTGTTTTGCTCTCGTTGGAATCAGACGCAGTAGCAGCTTGTCTGTAATAACCGGATGAATAGCACCCGGTAGTGCTTTGTTCTCTTTTGTGTAGCAGTTTTCAGTTAACCTGAGCTTTGTTTTGTTTCGGTGGAACAAAATGATCGAGAACACGATCAAATTTCGTTTCCCTGCGTCGGCGCCGCGTCCAACATGGATTGAAATCGCTGACTTCTTGAAGCAGCTGAAATCCAATGTAATGCATATGGAAACCGTGTACAAGATGGAGGAGGACAGAAGCCTGTCCATCAAGTTCAAAACGGCAGTCGCAATGGAGGAAGCGTTGCGATTGAATTCAGGACCTGTCAAATTTTGTTATTCCAATGGGAAAACGATTCACGTTACCATGTCACGAGCCGGAACCAACGTAAGGTACGTGCGGATATTTGATATTCCCCCGGAGGTATCCGACGAGGATCTGTCGTTGGTCCTTGGCAAATATGGAAAAATCGAGAGTGTGATCCGAGAAAAGTTACCACCGAACCTAGGACTCGACCATATGTTCAACGGAGTGCGAGGTTTGCACATCGACGTGGAAAGCGAAATTCCTCCAACAGTGGAAATTCTCCAGTGGAAAGGAAAGGTGTTTTATGAGGATCTTAAAAACAAGTGCTTTCTGTGTCAACAGGAGGGGCACCGTAAAAACGCCTGCCCACAACGTCCAACCCGGAATCAAAAGGCAAAGGGAGTGGAAATGGTTGCTAGTACCTATGCTAGTGCCGTGATTCACGGTGGTGTAGCACTAGCTCAGCAGGAAGCCGTGAACGAGGAAAAGGAAGTGGTCAAAGAGGATTTCGAAGCGAAAGCGGAAGCGGATGAAAGCGAAGAGCAAGGTACATTGCAAGGAATGGAACCGATTGTGTATCAAAGCGAGTATGAGAAGACTCTGGCGGAAAATTGGGCTAAGCACGAGGCGGAGAAGCGTAAAAGACAAGAAGAATATCGGAAACAGGAGAAGTCAATGCAGCGACGATATCAAGAGAATCTACGGGCGAAAGAAGAGGAACAAAAGGAGCGGTGGGAGAAGTGTGAAGCGGAGAGAAGAAGCAGGCAGGAAAAATTTAATCGGCAATCATCTCAACAGCAGCAAGTTCTTCCGGCGGAAAGTCTTCTACAGTCTCCACCCAAGAAGAACGCTCGAAAGCAGTAATATTGTTATTTTGTATTTTAAATAAATTACTTTTTATTATTATATTACAAAATTGATTTCGGCTCTGTTATACTCAAGGGCGCTCGAGCCTTCCAAATAAACGAAGATTAAAAAAAAAATGGAAAAACAGTGTTTTGTCATGATTAAGTTCATCGAAAAAAAAAATGAGAAAATATCATATTTTTCAAAAAAAAAATTGTTCTAGACCCGCCGATAGAACTTTCTCATTTAAGTCTCAAATGAAAGGGGGACCCTTAGCTTTCGTTTGGTGGGTATCCTAGCGATACCGATTTTTTTAAATTAATGTTGTCCACCAGACACACCGTGACCGCACATATTTGTTGAAATTTACATACTAAAACTTAACGTAAAGTTGCCTAATTTTTTGAAATATGCTGAAATGTGTTAACTTTACATAACATTTTTATATACAAAAATCGTTAAATACGTTAAGTTGAAGACATCAAACGTAAATTTAGTTAATTATCTTTGATATGAGCCAAAAAGAATTTAAATTGAACTATAGATGACGAAGATATCATCAAATCACTTTTCCATGTATTACGATAGTGACCCCAAACTTTTGGCTGATCATATTGAGGGGTGACCCCAAACTTTAGGTCGATGACATGAAGAGTTAATTTACTTAATAACTTTTTTTTTCTAGATTTTTTAGCTAAGTTCTGTAAAAAGCAGTTGAAAGCTAATAGAAAATAGGTTATATTACCACTCTCATCTTAAAATTTGGTCGACCCAATTTCCAGCGGCACTGCCGTAAGTTTATATTCATTTTTTAGAAAATTTTGCAACTTTGGGTTAAGTTTACATACAATCGTTTTTTGAAAAAGTTTCTTGTAAATCATGTTCAAAGTTTCTTTGACTTATTATCTTTTGAATGAAACCTAGGGTTTTGAAATCGGACGCAAATTGGCGGAGATATGGGCATAAAAAAATTACATGTTTTTGAGGGGGTGACCCCAAACTTTTGATCGGGAGTGTATACATAACATATAAAAAAATAAGAGATGTCTTTTTCTTCTTTCAAAAGTTATCTGCCGTATTGTAAACCATGCCACTTTTGCGCACTGGGCCCGGTGCCGGCCGTTTACATAAATGCAGCGTTATTTCGCAGTGTTTATGAACACGAATTAAGAATCTGGGTGTCCGGCCATTTGGCCGAACGCCGTTTGGCCGAATGCCGTTTGGCCGAACGCCATTTGGCCGAATGCCATCTGGCCGAATGGACGTTTGGCCGAATGCCGTTTGGTCGAATTATGTTAAAAGAAATTCAGAGGAAGTTTTTGACATTCCAACTACCAATATGATCATCAGAAATATTTCCTTCTTTTAATCATAGACTATTCTTTCTAGTTTTGACATTCAGGGATTAGTTGGCGTTGAACCTGTCAATATTTTAGCAAAGATTTTTCCTTCTTTGAATTATAGGCTGTTCTTTGGAGTTATACTGATGCGAGGAAAAGCGACATGGTCACTTAAGTTCATCATTAATTTTCGGCCAAACGGCATTCTGCCAAATGGCATTCGGCCAAATGACCCTTTCGGCCAAATGGTGTTCGGCCAAACGGCATTCGGCCAAATGGCGTTCGGCCAAATGACCCGGAACCAAGAATCTGAACCCACTAATGGAAAGCTGAAGGTTTAAGCTTTTAAAAACACTAAAAAAGATATAAAAGCAATGCCCGCATCAATGAGAAACAGTCAAAAACGGAAACGAACCTCCGATTTCAATATGGCCGACCCAATTTTTTATTATTGTAAATAGTAGCTTTATTTTTTCTCTTTTCAACAACGGTTCCGGGTCATTTGGCCGAACGCCATTTGGCCGAATGCCGTTTGGCCGAACGCCATTTGGCCGAAAGGGTCATTTGGCCGAATGCCATTTGGCAGAATGCCGTTTGGCCGAAAATTAATGATGAACTTAAGTGACCATGTCGCTTTTCCTCGCATCAGTATAACTCCAAAGAACAGCCTATAATTCAAAGAAGGAAAAATCTTTGCTAAAATATTGACAGGTTCAACGCCAACTAATCCCTGAATGTCAAAACTAGAAAGAATAGTCTATGATTAAAAGAAGGAAATATTTCTGATGATCATATTGGTAGTTGGAATGTCAAAAACTTCCTCTGAATTTCTTTTAACATAATTCGACCAAACGGCATTCGGCCAAACGTCCATTCGGCCAGATGGCATTCGGCCAAATGGCGTTCGGCCAAACGGCATTCGGCCAAACGGCGTTCGGCCAAATGGCCGGACACCTTCAACAACAATTCGTTTTGAGGTGGTTTTTGAAGAAACTTTCGAGTTATACCGTCTACCCTCGTTGGTTTGAACGACACCTCATTTTTAATTTGAATTTCTAGTAACCCTGTGGGCATCGAAAAACACACTGATGGTAACCCCTTTTGCTGTTTTGTTTTGATTCTGCGTTCCGTTTCACCCTGTTCCATGAGCAGAATGACGTCTGAACCATTTTCAATTTGAACGATATGCAGATTAGAGGGGGTCAAATTAAAAAGTGTTCAGATTAGATACGGTCAAACCAACGGGGGTAGACGGTACCGGTTTAAATGGCTCTAACTAACAAGGGGTCCATCAATTTGAGTAACCAAATTAGGGATGTAGTTCCGGTTTTACCGACCATTTTTTTGGTACCGAAATACTTTCGGTACTGGAAAATCTTTCTCGAAGTGTTCAAATCCGGTCATTAGTATAGCTAATATGGAATGGAAATAAACGAAAATATTTAAAACTATGACAAACAATCATTTCATATATGAAACCTGTTTTGCAAATTCATGATATCATAGCAATGATTGGTTTATTGAACGTTTTATGTTGAAAATGAATTTACTAGCTTTGAATGAAACTTGTTAGATTAGAGTTTCTTGTTATTCTTCAGTTTTTAGAAGAAATCAAGAAAAATCAGTTCAATATTCTTCTGTCTTCACCTAGCAGCTATCTATCGGACTTTGCTATATCTAAGGTAGTTCTTGTTTTATTTTAGACTGGCTAAGGTACAGCCTGTGAAACTGCTCAGAAGCTAAACAATAGCTTTAAAAACAATTTCAAACACTTCATTTCTATCTATATTTTTTGTTCAATTCAGAATTTCATGGTCAGATTTTATGACATCCCTGAAAACCGGAAATCACATATTTCTAGTAAATGATAGATTTTATTGTTTAAAATAAATAACTCTTTATTTTATTGAAACTTTTCCAGTACCGGTATTTTACCGGTACTGTAAACCTCAGTACCGAAATACCGGTACTAACCAAAAGTGGCCGGTACGGCGACCCCTAAACCAAATGCATTTTCCTTACTTTTTTAGCAAGGACTTTCAGAAAACCGGCACCTTAAACATTTTTGAAGACAAGGTGTAAATAGTGGGCCGATCTCAGCGAGAGTTACCCTCCTGTAATCCCTTCAGGGATTCATCCTGGAATTCCTTCTCATATTCTTTTAGAAATTCCAGTAGTTTTTCCAGAGATTCTTCCAAGAATTCCTTAAGAAATGCCTCCATGGATTATTCCTCAAAATTTTGGAATTATTTCTGGAATATATCCACGGGCTACTCCAGAAATTCCTCCATAGATTTAACCACGAATTCTTCCAAGGATTCCTTCGGGAATGCCTCCAAGGATTCCTCCAGAAATTTATTTAGAAATTACTCCTGATTTTTTTTCCAGGGATTCCTCCAAGATTTTTTTCTCGGAATTTTTAAACGGATTCCTCTAGGAATTCCTCCAGCAATTTCTCCAGAAATTCGTCTAGAAAATTCCTTCAAGAATTTCTTCAAAAAAAATCTAAAAAAACATCCGGCAGAAATTTAGGAATGCCTCCGGAAGTTCTTCCAGACTATCCTCCAGGAGTTTTTCCAAAAATTTCAATTTGTATCCCCCTGTAAATTTCTTCAACAATTCCTCCAAAAATTATTTTGGAAATACCTCCAGAACAGGAGGAATGACACTTACTTTGCTAACTGGAAAAATCCGCATTTATCCGTTGCTAACCGTCGTTAACCGCGTCTAACTGCTGCTCAGCTAGCAGCGGATAGCGACGGTTAGGAACGGATAAATGCGGATTTTCCGGTTAGAAAGGGATATGTCATTTCCCTTGTTTAAGAATTATCTGCAAAAATACTTACTGGAATTCCTACAGGAAATCCCCCAGAAATTCCTCCACGGATTCCTCCAGGAATGCTTCCAGGGATGGCTCCGAAAATTCTTTCATGGATTTCTCCTAAAATACCTCAAGGAATTCCACCAGGAATGCCTCCACGGATTCCTCCAGAAATTCCTCCAGGAATTCTTTCAGAAATTCCTCGAGGAATTCCTCCACGGATTCATCCAGGAATTCTTCCAAGTATTCCTTCAGGGATGTCTCCAGGAATTCCTCCAGAAATTTATTCACGGATTCTTCCTGAAATTTTCGCAGGGGATTCCTCCAACGATGACTTCAGGGGTTCCACCTGAGATCTCTCCAGTAAATTTCCAGAGCTTCCTCCAGATTTTTTTCTAAGGTTTCCTTTAGGAATGCCTCAGGGGGGCTTCGTGGCCGTGCGATTAGGGGCGTCAGTCGTCTGGCCGTTTCGCAAGCCTCCAAGGTGGCCAGCAGTGATGGCATTTTCCTCTGTGTACAAAAGAACAAGTGTCATGTTATTTCACACATGTCACACATTTCTTTTCTCCCAGCCAGAGTGCCACACACTGCACGCGGAACTCGATGTACACAGCGCAACGAGTAACTTTCACGCAGCGACCGAAAAGACAAAAGAATTTTCACGCAGATTTGTGTAACACCGGATCAACACAAAAAATGTGCTGATCCGGTGTTACACAAATCTGCGTGAAAATTCTTTTGTCTTTTTGCTCGCTGCGTGAAAGTTACTCGTGCGCTGTGTTGTTTCATTTAAGGGTGTGGCTGGCGTTCACCATACGTGCTCGCTGAGAGCTGTGACGATCGGTGATGCGAGAAAAGAATAACTCACCACAGCCGACTACACCCTTAAATGAAACAACACAGCGCACGAGTAACTTTCACGCAGCGAGCAAAAAGACAAAAGAATTTTCACGCAGATTTGTGTAACACCGGATCAGCACATTTTTTGTGTTGATCCGGTGTTACACAAATCTGCGTGAAAATTCTTTTCTTTTCGGTCGCTGCGTGAAAGTTACTCGTTGCGCTGTGTACATCGAGTTCCGCGTGTACAATCTTCAGAGAGAAATGAATGCACCAAAATTCTCTTGAGTGGGCAAGTGTTCGTTCACCCTAGTTAACTCTGGCAAAGAACTCTTTGTACGTTAAATATTGCAGACTACATTCCAAATTGGACTATCACACTTTTTTTGGTACGCCTAAAAAGTGTGATAAAAGTGCACATTTGCCTCGGATCGTCTCGACGTCTTCGGTGCACTTATTCCTCCATTTACAAGGAATAAGTGCACCGAAGACCTCAACTCGATCCGACGTGACCCTGCGCTGCAATCACACTTTGAAGGTGTGTGCACACTATTGTGTCAGTCCAATTTGGGGTGCAGTCAGCAATATATCGAAGTGTAAGTTATATCGAAGCAGAGAAACATGCTAGTCTGGATGGATTCGACGTGAAATAAACCCCAAATAGGGTAATTGTTCCCATCGTTGTGGTAGTACCTAATGTTGCGGCAATGGCCAATTGAGCACTTTTTCGACTGAAATGTTACCAAAAGGTATTTTTAATAGATGTATTGTGCTTCAATTATGAGATTGCACCATTTGTTTGCTTAAGATTTGCCCAAAAACCTATTTAAAAAAAATATTTTCCTTAATATGTTTGCTGCTGTGTTCCTATTGTTGCGGTAGTGTTCCTAATGTTGCGGTATCCCATATGATTTCAATGGGATACCGCAACATTAGGAACAAATACCGCAACATTAGGAACAAATACCGCAACAATAGGAACACAATGTTCTTTTAGATAAAAATGAATAAAATGCTCATAACAACCTCAAAGTGGCAATATTTCTTTATTTTCCCGTAGATAAAGGATAGATTTTATTATTTTCAATTCAATCCATGTAAAAAAAAATGCTTGGGGCGATACAATTGTGGTTTAAGCATGAACCCAGTGCTTAACTCCTCCGTGATCGGATCAATTACCCTAATTGTTTCGGTGAAATTCAAGCAACTAATAATGAAAAACATGAGTTTACACGAAAAAGTCATTTAGCTTTTTATGCTTCGATATAACGTACATTTTGCTTCGATAACGTACACAAATTTTTTCCCCCAATTTTCACTAATTCTGGGTAAAAAGGCTAATGCTGCTACAAAACATTGATTTAAGTGATTTCTTAGTTTATCTGGGAGTTATTAGTGAAAAAAAATGTTTTCATTGCTGTACGTTATATCGAAGCAAAATGTACGTTATTTCTAATTCGTTATATCGAGGGTACGCTACACTGAACGGCGGCTTGCGGTGAAAATTACTATTCTGAGGGTCAATTTAAATGCACAACGCCACTAAATTTGTGCAGACTGAGTTTCGTTTTAATTCAACAGAACTATGTTTTCAATTTTACCATGGACTCGATTTTCCATTAAAAAAAGTTTCTGCTGGCAACCGGATTCGAACCAAGAACCTTGACATCACCAGGCTCGCACGCTACCACTCAGCTATCGAACCGGTTGATGTGAGAAGAAACAAAACACACACAAGAAGCGTTGGTGGGTCGATGATCATGTTTTGCCATGGTAAATTTTAAAAACATTGTTATGCTTGTCATTACTGCAAGGCTCCTTTCAGTGTATAGCGAGGGTACGTTATATCGAAGAGTAGGGGTATTAGGGGCATAATGGACACCCTAAGTAAATGAGTATGTTGGCCTGTATAACAGACAAAAACTTAACATATTATCAGTTGGCTTCCAACTTTAACTTGTTTCCTACGTATTTCAATAATTTACAGCTGGTAGAATGTCATTATTGTGAAGAAATAATGAATTGTAAACTGTGTGTTTTTTGGGGCTGGCAGGAAAGGTACGGGGCGAAATGGACACCCATCGGGGCATAATGGACACCCCTGCATGTTTCATGCTGTATTTTAGAGAATATCGACCTGTTAAGTAATTTGCCAACGGAGATCAATACCACAGATATAATACTCCATCTTAGACGAGTTTACATAACTTCAAAGCTAATTGAATAAATTTTAGGCTAAAATAATCGGATTGAATTTTTTCAAACTCTCTAAAACGCCTAACAGTATGCAACGCGCGTACATCCATTCATAATAGGACAGATCGATGAAGTACTAGATTTGTAGTAATGAGCTGAATTTTAGTATGGTGAGAAGGTCAATTCTCCATTTATGTAGTGAAATAGTGCAAAAAGTGCGGGCATTATGATTCCTTGCCTAATTTGATGCTGTTTGAGCAAAACTTTGGAAAACAGTGTTGTTGTTTTCTTCATTTCTTGCAACATAAACAACATAGTTATCCAAAGTTTTGCTCAAACAGCATCAAATTAGGCAAGGAATCATAATACCCACGCTTTTTGTACCATTTCATTGCAGAAACAGAGAACTGACCTTCTCACCATACTAAAATTCAGCTCATTACTACAAATCTAGTACTACACCGAACGTGCCCCATTGCCAGTGTTCATTTCGCCCCGAATCGACTACAACATTGAAATTGCTATTTTCAGTGTGTTCTGATCAAAAATATAATACTTCATTCATTGCTAAATCTACGAATACATGCGGATAAGCTAACAATTTTCTTGTTTGTATGGTGGGCACACTCAATCACTCGTAATACCTTATTTGCTGCTGCTTCGAAATTATAAGAAATCCACCATATGAAAAACATACTTCAATTTCCATGATATTTTGGTTATTTTGATGGAATATAAATGGTACTTTTGAAAAATAGAACAATGACTTGTTCCTTTACACTTATGCATTGAAAGTTTTACATAAAATTCAACGGTTTAGGCAAAAACAGGGGTGTCCATTTCGCCCCGGGTGTCCATTATGCCCCTAATCCCCCTACCGGTATATCAATCCAGATGGAATCCAGTATTTTCGACTAACGAAGTTGGGGTTTTCTCCAAATCTATGCGTCGGACCTAACTTCGGAAGCAGTGCGCTGTATAGCTGAGCTGGTGTACTATACAGCGCTTCACTTCTGAAGTAAGGTCCAACGCACGGATTTGGAGAAAATGATTTTATCTCTTTTCTCTTTGTTTATCACTTTTCACGATATTAGGGTGGGGCGGGGCAAGATGGGTCAGTGCCATTTTCGGGCGCATTGCTCATGTTTTGATTATGTTAATAATTTTGTTAGATGACCAGCATGAATATACAAAAGTTTGGGGCATTGATTGAAAAATTATTCACTCTCATTAAAATAAAAAATAAAATGGTTTTTAGCCATTTTTCTTATGCGATACATTCCATATAATCTCCGCGGGGCCGCGGGGCAAGATGGGTCACCTTCAATTTTGAACGAATATTTGGAGCATTCAAAAGTTATTTATTTTTTATTACAAGACAATCTCATAAATGACTTCAATCAAGCGGAATGAACGCTCAAAGTTATAACATAAATTTATGATAATTTTTTAGTGAAAACATCGATTTACAAGTCCCCTTAGGACCACTCAAATAGTAAAGTTTTTTATATTCTAAATAAATTTATAAAATGTTTACTAGTAGCTCTTTTTTACTCAGTATGGATATGTAGCATGTATGAATGCGGAACAAATATTATATTTTGAAGTTTTTCGTTGAGAAAATGTGAATTACTCAAAACGTGACCCAGCTTGCCCCTCACTTTTTTCACGGCGCAAAATCGATCACTTTTTAAAATTGCTTGTTAAACATCATATTTTGTATTTAATGAACTTTTATCGACTTTTAGCATAGCTAACTAGTGTAATAAAGAGTAGCGGACGAATACAAACCAATACGATTTGAATTTACAAAGTTATGGTGATCCATCCATAGGTGACCCATCTTGCCCCGCCCCACCCTATAGGGGATCTTACCGTAAAATGGGGTGTTAAGAACTCATGGGGTGTTAATCTCCACATACTTCTTTGAAAAATCGCTAAGCCGTATGAAAGTTGATTTACTATTTCCAAATTCGCTTCAAATGTGTGTTTGGAATAAAGGTATGCCATAAGGATTATCACTCATAAAAGTACGTTTTTAACTGGACACTAGACATCAAAAATAGAACGGCATTTCTTTTTCCCAATTTCGCTACCATTATATAAAATATGTGAGCTATCGTAAGGTGTTCTACAACTCATTTCAAACGAAACTACGGTAAAATATTAGATGTTACTAAGGTGGTTTTTGATCACCGACAATTTTTGAGAAAAAAGTCTAGTTTCATAAACTGGTGGGGTATTAGGCTAGGGGCAAGACACTGTGAAAACGAGAGCAACTCTGAGAAATTCTGAGTTACTCTTTTCATCAATGATCGACGAAATTTGTTGAAAGACATCCCTAAAACTGCTATTTCCATTCAGCACATGCAACACTTTGCAGTTTGACATTGGTGCCAGATCACACTTTGGTGGAAATGGGAGAAAATCTGAGGAACTGTGAGGAATTCTGAACAACATTTCGTGCACAGATTTTCTCTCGTTAGATTTGTCCTGCCCCTAGGTATTAGGGGATGAAATTACTCATATAACTTTTTTATTTGTATCACGAAGTTTTGAGGCAATTGATTCATTGTATAACAGTAACTTTTCTGAATGACGTATTACGGATTTCATTTTGGGTCATAGGCATTCCAACAGTTGCTATGGATGATAAATTCAACTAATGCATATATATATCTATAAAAAAAGTGTTAGATTGATACATATAATTAGAAAATTGATCACATGTTTATAATCAATGCCGCAGTAGTCCCCTATTTACAGAAGTTTGTGTTCTTTAGGTGTTATGTTATGCTTTAACGGAGACGTATGATTCAAAAAAGATTTTTCATCAGTTATCCTATTTATACAGGAGATACTCAAAATAACTGGGACATTTTCACTTTTCAAAAAATGTTCAACTCGCTGTAACTTTTCGAAAAGGGCATCAAATATTCTCAAATTTTTACTGTAAGCTCATCAACTAGTTGTGTATCAGTGGTTCAAATTTAGAAAAGATCGGGCCATTCTACACGAAGTTATAAAGATCCTAGAAAAGGGTATAATTATGCGATAGCCAACTTTGAGCTGTTATATTTCCGGATTCAGTGAACCGAATGCAATGAAATTTTGATCATTTATGACTGATATAATGAACTTTGAAAAACAATTGACTTAATTTGATATTATTAATAAGAAAAAAAAGTTATGGCGATTTCATTTATTCCATGTTTTTTCAGTAAATTTATATATTTTTCATATGCATCCCATTACTTTTTCAATTTAATGAAGGCTATTTGGTTGCTTTACTTTGAAACATAAATATATTCAATTCAATTAGAGGGAATTTAAATGAACTATAATTACTATCTCGAATTTTGAAACGATGATGAATTTTTGGATAAATTGGTGTTATATTAGAAAAATAATCGAATCGAAATAATTTTCTTTCGTGTGAAGAATTTTAAGTTCAGTCAAATGTTTTTAATAGCTCGTTATATAAGTCATAAATGATCAAAATTTCATTGCATTCGGATCATTGAATCCGGAGATATAACAGCTCAAAATTGGCTATCGGATAATTATACCTTTTTCTAGAACCTTTATAACTTTGTGTAGAATCCTTTCGATCTTTTGCAAAATTTGACCTCTGATACACAACTAGTTGATGAACTCACAGTAAAAATTTGAGAATATTTGATGCCCTTTTCGAAAAGTTACAGCGATTTGAACATTTTTTGAAAAGTATAAATTTTACCTGTCCCAGTTATTTTGAGTATCCCCTGTATATGATCAATTGGGTTTTTGGGAATTAAGAAAATGTATTGATATTTGATTTTATACAAAAAAGCATATTTTTCTGAATTACTATGTTTTTTTTCAGATTTTTAGAACTTTGTTTTGGTACCTAAAATCGATTTCGGAGAGATTTTTCTATATTACCTCTTGACAGCTGAGCAACTGCTTGACAGCTTCACCCAGTACAAAAGGTTACGAGGGGTGATTCGACAAATCGCTCCCATACAAACTTCAAATTGATTTCTAAATAGGTTCCCGGACACCAAAACTCATGAAAATTTGGATTTCGACTCAGTTTTGGAGTTTCAGAATATGAAATTATTTTAACACCGCTAAAGAAGCCAATTATTGGCGTTAAAACGTGACAGCTTTTTGGAAATGTGGAATATGCTCACTTGTTCCATATATTATGTAAACCAGACTGTCACTAACTCCTGCAGAAGTAAGTAGGTATTTATAGAGATGACGCATGGCTACTAAAATATCTCAACATCTAAAAGATGACACATCCTTAGTTTACCTGTTGCTCTGTTTGAACTGTTCAATATGGTTACTCTAAATAGTAACTGTGAATAATTTGTTTGTTAAAATTGAAGCCACTCAAGTACATTTTTTTTCAGATTTCGAGGCTTTAACAAAAAAAAACTCATATGCAAGGGTAGATGACAACGAAACCACAGACAGTCTGTGATGAAACTGTTCCCGCCCATACAGGCTATGATAATCTTTTTCGGCGATATTCAAGAAACATGACAGTCACTGTTTACAAATAATCAATTTTTATCTTTCTTTGAAATATAAAAACTTTTACATGTATCCTCTTAAATTCCTTAACACCCTATTTTCGTATTTTCAAAAAATTTGAACATTTTGTTAAATATCTTCAATTTCTCCAAAAAATCATCAAATTTTGTAATCTTTATGCGTAGCAGGCAACAAGACAATGCACAATGGGTCCAGAGCCGTGTTTACGAAGACAAAAATGTTTGTGCCTAAACCATAAGTTTTAGATACATGGTGTCTTTGGGAAACTTTCTTCTTATTTTTCGACCTTTTTTCTCATTATTGTGAAATTAGGGTGGTCCCTCTAGTTTCGCTGATCCAAACATCTGCTTTTTAATAGTTTTATATACGTTCACAAAATGTTCTACAAAGTTGTAAAATAACTTATTTGGAGCAAGTTTGCCGAAGAAACCATTACTCTATCTGTTATGGTTCCTAACTTATATTTTTTTTAAAGATTCATGTTAGGGTGATCCATGAATTTCAGTTTTCCTGAAATAACTTTTAATTCGTTCGTTTCTCGTAAAAACTTTGTTCCGAGCACTTTTAGAACTATCAACGACGCATATTTTTTCCAAAGAGCTCAAAGTTCTAACTCTCATAGTTAAAAAGATATTGGCATTTTTCTTCGAAAAATCACTTTTTTTTAAATGACATATCTCAAAAAGGAGCAAATGGATTTTCAATCTCCCGGTTGCATTGGAAAGATCGTACTCTGTTCCATTTATGGTGAAAAATTTGCAGGTACCTTTTTTGTTTAAAGCTTTTTAGGGAGCATCCATTTAGTACGTCACGCTAAAATTCGGATTTTCAGACCCCCCCTCCCCCCTTCGTACGGGGTTTTCCTATACTTAATACATTGCTTGTCACACTTTCACAAACCCCCCCTCCCCCCTAGGACCGTGACGTACTTAATGGATGGCCCCTTATTGAATTTTGAAAATACGATTTTTTTCATGGAAAAGGAGTTGTAACTTTGAAAATCGATGAGATACAAACTTGGCGTCTTCGACAAAATTGTGAGTTTTTGGCTGCTATAAAAGTGCCCAGAACAAAGTATTGCGAAAAAATCAACACATAAAATTATATTGAGTAAAAACAGATTTTCATATGGAAAGCGGAACAATTTCAGCAAACTCGACTAGTCTTTGTTAGATAGATCGAAGAAACCATATCGAAAATGTTTAAATTTGCATATAATCCATAATTCGTTAATGAACTCAACTTAAAATGTAATTTTGAGCTGATTTCCATCAATTTAATTTCAATTTCATCACTTCAATGTATGGATAGTGAAAATGTCAAGCGCCAAAGCGCCGCGCCACGGGAGCATAACCACATACTCCGATATGACCGTTTCAAAGTTTTACACAAGGCAGAAAGCGAAGATAGACGCCTGTTCTCTGTGCCTAAATTCCCGTGACACCTAGGCCTGAGAGATCGTAGAGTTGTCTGCATTTTGCATAGGAGTCCAAAACTAACCATCCTTTCCCATTGCTCAGCAGTCGCAAGGACGTGGCCAGGACAGTGCTCGACCATTGGAGGATTGCGCCAGTCTTGTCTAAGAGTCAGAGATTAGTCCCAAATCTTTGTGCTTTGGTTCGGACGGGAAGGAGGCAACCCTCATAACAGCGGTCTAGGACTGTACCACCTACGAATTTGTGCGACTCGCCTAATGCTAATGCTATTGTCGTCGCGGTTGAAACCCGAAGTTTCCCCACACCCGACAATCGATTTTTCTCAAAATCCATACGTGAAAGCTAACGTCGGACGTAGTGCGCTGGACAGCGGACCTGGCCCTATATCCAGCGCACTGTGCCCGACGTACGTCCGACACACAGTTTAGGAGAAAAATCGATTTTCGCGTGTCAAAAGTTCCGATTTTCAACTGCGCGAACAATAATGCATACGCACACACACAAACACATACGCACAGACTTTTGCTCAGTAGTTCGAGCTGAGTTGATTGGTATATGAGACTCGGCCCTGTGGGCCTCGGATCGAAAGTCGGTTTTTCGAGCAGTATTTACACCCTTCTTATGGGTAAAAAAAAAAGAAAAAAAGAAGAAAGGGTAAAAAAAGAAATGAAAACAAAAACATTGGACGCCATGTTGAATCTAATGCATGGGTTGCTAATTCTGGCCCTTCGTTATCCCCCTGGTTCTGGTAGGCATACGTTTTGCACATATGTCATTTTCAAATGTTACGCTAGATTTTTTGACGTGCGAAAAAAACGTAAACAGAAAGTGTTGATTTTAGTCATGAAGCGCACGCAAAGCGATCACAACACCTCCCATAAATTAAATTTTAGGAATCTATCTAAAGTCTATTCTGCGTTTCTGAACAAACTTTGGAATTTCAACCATTAATGCAGCATGGCTGATAGCGGCTGTCCTGTTTCCAAATCAGAGTTGAGTGCATTGCTCAAAGAGCAACGCCAGTTAAAAGCGACCGAAACAAGACTGAAATCGATGATTGACAAAATTAATAACCATCTAAACCAGCTGTTGGTGAGTATAATTAACAAAGTGACTAATGTAAAAGTAACCGATATCGAATGACTTTTAATAATTCACAGGTGGAGGAGCTCCAACTGAAATCAAGGGAACTGGACCACCAGTATCCGTCAAGCAGCGCAGGGCCTGCTATGAAAACAAGCATCAAAACAGAATCTCTCGTTCCCTCCGATCAGATTAACCAACAGGAGCTGAACCTGAACATCCAGCACACTAAGCTGATGAAATCGCTAGAAGAAAGTGAAGAGGACGAGTGATATCCACCGAGAATGGATTGGTGCGATCGTATAGGAACAATTAAATTTTAATTGAATTTGACTCTAAACAAACCTTACAATATAAATTTCAACGCCTATTTCTGTTCGTTTTGACTCTGCTCAGCAGATGCTTGTTCCTTTCGTTCATTTGCTTCCGGAGGTTTGCTGGCCTTTAATTCTTGGTCTATCCGTTCTTTCGCTCGGAACACTTTCGACTGCAGGTAGAACGATCCGCCTTTAGATTTGTCGTTCACTTGAAATAGGTGGTCATAGTGCTTTTGAATTTCCTCAGGTTCTAGCTTGGACACGTTAAGAATTTGTTGAGCTTCCTCTAGGGTCATTCCTGCAAATGGAAGGTGTCGATTTAAACATTCTGGTGTATCTACCAATTATCCCAACAACTTACCGGTTTTTAAATTAGCAGCAACACGATTTTGGCCTTTTTGTCCACCACCGGCTCTTTTGGCGGCCTCCTGTGAAGCAGCATATTCCTGTTTCAGCGCACGGGCGAAGGCTCGACCCACGATCTGTGTACCCAGCACGATTATTTGCGCGATGTATTTAGCCATTCTTTTGCAAGCACTCGAACAAAACCCGGAGTCTAATGATAGTCAAGTCCTTACTTATCACTTCTAGATAGGACTCACTATTACTTATTTCATAGTTTTGTTGTTTTAATCACAAAACAGCGGCTGATTTATTTCTTCTACGGGTTACACAATCGGGTTCAAAGCAACATCAACTTCACGAGGCGGATGAAAGCGCAACTGTCAAAATTGAAATGTCATCAACAAAGCGACTCACTGATGCAGGGGTAGGAAACTGATGAATACACGCCCGAATAGATTTTTACTGTTCATGGTATCGTGGATATCATAAACTTTCTATTTACTGAATGATAATAATACATGTAATCATTTCTCAATGATCAGATGATGCTATATCTAAAAATAGGATTATTCAATACTTTTCATATATCATAGCACAAATGATTATAATTTACTCTATGATAAATTTATAGTTTTAAATAATTGGGTATTCCTAAATTTTACGAATGTTTATGCTTATGGAAGTGAGAGATTAAAAAGGCTAGGCAGGAAGGATGTACAGGAGCTGTAGAAGCTCTGGAGGCTTCTAATCGAGGTCACTATAATCAATCCACACAAAGCGCACGTAGGTGTTGTATCTATCTTATGATCTGTCCTATGATCATGAAAAATGCCCTCAATAACGCACTGCAATGTAGTCGTACTGAAGCATATTTTGCTGTACCTGTTATTAACTTTTGGCCTCACTTTTGGCACTGATATTATGTTGCAAGTGTTTGCGAGTTTTTACCTTAGTACTCAGATAACCTACCTTGCAAGTAACTTCATAGTTGTGCGGTGATACATAATTGAAACGAGCAGTGAAAACTAAAATCAAAGTTCCGTCCGTAATAAAAAAAGCTGTGACTATTACACAAAAGCATCGACTTTTCAGAATTATTGGCATTTTTGTGGACTGTTTGGCAAAATTGCTAGACAAGACCGCTACAAGTATTTCTGAAAGGTTTGTGTGATTCTAGAAATCTAAATAAAAATATATTTGGGAACTCCTATAATGAACATTCGTGAATCGTGATTAGTTTTTGTCAAAATTATGAAAAGAACATAGTTTTTTTCGTGAATTGATGAGAAAAATTGCATTTCAACTCGTAGGCGGACTTATTCATGGAATTTCCAAGCCAAAACATGAATATCAGACGAGATTTAGAACATTTTGCTGATTAAATTCGTATCACAGTGTTTACAAACAACTGTGTTTGAAAATATTTCAGAGAAGCTTCTTGGAGGAATTCCAAATTTTACTGAAGTTAATTTGAAAACATTCCAAAAATTCTACGCATTCCATTTAAATATTCCATTTAAATATTCCATTTAAATCTAGTCATGAATGCTGCATATTTATTTATTTGATAATTTTTTAGAACAAATTTACACGAAGCTCGTTATTTTGAATCTGCAGAAACGTAACTACATTTGAAAATACACCAATATTTATTATTATTATTTTTCTTTATTATCGAGATTTTCAGCCCTCGGCAACACCCCGATATTTTTCTGAGTTGCACTTTCACATAAAATATGTTTATAATTGTTTACAAATTCTCCACCAGTCTTATTTGGCTACTTGTGACCAAACATTGACTCGCAGTTGTTGAAAAAGTCCTTTTAAATAAGAATGATAATGATAAAACATCTGGTAGGAATATCGAGTGTTCATATGTGTTTACAGTTCGTTCTATTTCGATTAATAAATGTTCAATTAACAACGGTTTGAAAAGTAGGCATAAACACGATTTCAATTTTTTGTAAGTACGAAAAAAAATCACTATATTTTTTTTTTTCAAATTCGGAAAATCAGCGCATTTACAAAACCGTTTAATGAAAATGAGAGTGACACAGATATACACACTTAAAAATTCTGAAATTTGCACGAGACAGAAACACCAAAGAACGTAAACATTTTCAAGACTGAATCAAAAATTGAACTCAATTTTACGCGCATCATGTAAGTACTGGTTGGTTTCGTTAGATGTCAACAAATCCACTTTATCAGAAACGTAGAATCAGTATCATATTCATCTGCTACCTTCTAACTCGGTGAAATAGCCGAGAGGTAAGAGACGTGGCTCACAGTCAGAAGGTCCTGATTTCGAATCCAGGCATGTCAATTTTTTATGTGTTTTATTATCAGATAGGTTCTAGCGATTGCTAGACGCTAATAAAATATAAGTCCTGGAAGACGTAAATTTACATGATTTGACCCCTAAATTTGTGTCTTTGAAGACGCTCGTATATGTCAGGTTCAGGACACCTTAAATTACATGATTTTTTCTAGGTGTGTAGATATACTGAATGGCACTGCTAGATTTGCCACAGTGGCGCTTTTAAAGGCTTTAGTTAAGCACAGTTTCAGCCTTTTATTATAGAAAAAAAAATCGCACCTAGGGGGGCGAAAATATTTTTTTGAAGCTCTAAGGGGGCGATCCCTCCTAAAAGTTTGGGAAACATTGCACACTGGGCCACGAGCGGGATCTAGCAAGTAAAAACCTCTAGCGTTTTGGGAGTACATTTTTTTGAGTTGGTGTCTTCGGAGACTAGTATTTATTTTACCTGTACTTTTATGTGGTGAAGAAAAATAGTTGGTAATTTTGCCGCAAAGGTGGCGCTGCGATACTAACTTTTTTGTCTTACGTCCTAGAGGTTTCCCGTCTTCTGCAAAGTTGTAGAGCTTGCAAAAATAAATAAAGTCGCCGAAGACACCAAAGTTGTGTGACTTCAAATGACAAAGTTATACTGAAAATAGTAAAATTTACTTGAAAATCACGTTTTCATGACTGTTTTGGATACTAACTTTACAATTTTTCGGGACATTTAAAATGGTTTTTTGAGCAAAATAGTAAAAAATACTATGATTTTTACTAGCAGTTTTTTTCAAAAAGTTGCAAATTTCGGCGAAATTTGATGCTTGCTTGAAAATATACCACTCAAGATCTATTAAATCTGAAAGTTTACCGGAGGTATAATTTGGTGTTTTTGAGATATCTTGTCTTAAAATATTGATGTTTTATACCTAAATTAATTTGAAAGAGATGCAATTCTTTGGAATTTTCAGCTCTCATTCTAACAAATTGCGTTGATTACTCTTCTATCATCGCCGACGTTTCGGTCCGGCTATTGAACCATCTTCAGGGCTCGATACATAAATCAACAGGTCACACAAATTTTGCAAACGTTTGAACAGTCGGGTTGTAAAGGGTCACGCCGTCTGGTACACTTTTGGGCCATTCGTTCCGGTTTGGTTTGGGAGATTCTGCTGGTGTACGGATAGTACCTGCTATCAGCCGGTCGGTACAGAATATTCTGTGGTCCAATAGCCGGACCGAAACGTCGGCGATGATAGAAGAGTAATCAAGGCAATTTTTTAAACTGAGAGCCAAAAATTCCAAAGCCAACCATCATCCAGTCGAAACTTGTAATCCAACGAGATGCAATTCTTTATTCCGGAGTTGTCCTGCCATTAGATCCTCACGGATCACTTTTAAATAAGAAGTTTTATATTTACCCAACACCTTAATTGCTTGAAATTGACGATTTGTGTTGAATTGTCTTGCGCATCAATACTCATATATTAATTGGTCCATTAAAAGAAAAAAAATACAATGCTGTTTGAACCTGTGGGAGCGACTTACGTAAGTTCAAGTTCCGGTATACCAACCCGTGGAATCAATAATGATTTTCAGTTAACTCAACGTACATTTGCTTGGATGGATATTGATGAAATTATGAAAAAAAAACTAAGCAAATCAATAAAGAAATAAAGAATTGCATCTTTTTCAAAATAGTTGAGATTTAGAAACATCAATATTAAAAAAAAATATATCTCAAAAACGCCAAAAACACCTCGGGCAAACCTTCAGATTTAATAGATCTTGAGTAGTATATTTTGAAGCAAGCGTCAAATTGTGCCGAAATTTGCAACTTTTTGAAAAAAAAACTGCTAGTAAGGCCGTTCGCAATGCTGTTTTATTTTTCATGGCGAGTTTTAAAAATTTTAAAACTCGCCATACAAAATAAAACAGCATTGCGAACGGTCTTATATTATAGTAATTTATACTATTTTGTCCGAAAAACCATTTTGAATGCCCCGAAAAATTGTAAAGTTGGTATCATCAGACGCAGGCTACTTTGATTAACACGTGTGAAGTGTTAAAATTGATAAATTTGCGATAAACATCCGAAATAGTCATAAAAACGTGATTTTCAAGTAAATTTTACTATTTTCAGTATAACTTTGTTATTTGAAGTCACACAACTTTGGTGTCTTCGGCGACTTTATTTATTTTTGCACGCTCTACAACTTTGCAGAAGACGGGAAACCTCTAGGACGTAAGACAAAAAAGTTAGTATCGCAGCGCCACCTATGCGGCAAAATTACCAACTATTTTTCTTCACCACATAAAAGTACAGATAAAATAAATACAAGCCTCCGAAGACACCAACTCAAAAAAATGTACTCCCAAAACGCTAGAGGTTTTTACTTGCTAGATCCCGCTTGTGGCCCAGTGTGCATTGGTTTACATTGTCGACTTAAGCCCTTATCACATGTTATGCTAGATATCTGGAGCAACATTTGAAAAGGGCCCAAGAGGTTTTGTGTCTTTTTTCTAAAACGCTCCGTAGGGCATAACAGTAGCCCGCCCACGCAAATGAACACCGTTATCCGAAAGATCGATGTTTGCTCTATCTGAAAACGGTCTTATACTTATGACACACATGTGATACAAGAATCATTGTACAATGAATTAACTACATCGGCTGTTTTCCTACTATCCGCATCAACCAATGTGGCGCTAGCTTCTATGCGCGAAAAATCTCTAAAAGTAAATCGCAAAAATATTGTATGGCAAATACCATCTAAAGGCAAATTCTTCAAAGTGGAACACATTATTCGAAAAAATATTTGGTAGTGGTTGTGCACAATGGTGACCACTATTAAGCCTACAAAATATTTTTTCGGGAAAAGCTTTGTATTTTAAGTAATACAAGTTTAGATGCATTTCGCCATACAAAATTAAATTGATTTACTCCAGCTGATCAACTGTGGCTGCGCGCAAAGCGGGTAGTCCATTGCGCTTGAAATGAGTGCCATACTGAAAATTCTCTCAGTTCAAGTCAGTCTTGCTAAAATTTTCTTGACACTGCGTACCGTTGTACAGGAATCACACTCGTATCACATGTCTGTCCGGGGTATTAGTTTTTGTAAATAAACTGAGGGGGGCTCAGGAGCGACGTGTGAAGTCATTGTTTACCAATGCTTGTATGCCATTTTCAAATGTTGCTCCAGATATATAGTATTTCCACAGACAAACAGATGTAACACTCTAATAATTCTAATCGTACTACGATTTATCGGTCTATTGAAAAATAGTTGGCCAACTGATCATCCGAGGCGCTCACATTCCTTTTGTCCGAGTTCGTCGTTAGCGCACTACCGCCACCTAGTTGATGGTTGCTGCTGCAAACCTTAGCGTCTGATCTCTAGGAGAAGCGATTCATAACAGCGTCTGATGCACATGTTAGGGGCGGCTTATCAACTGTGCACCTCGCTGTGCACTATGGACCTTCGGAAAGTATTGTCATTGCGGTTGAAACCCGAAGTTTCCCCACACCCGACAAACGATTTTTCTCAAGACCCATACGTGAAATCTAACGTCGAACGTAGTGCGCTAGACAGCGGACGTGGCCCTCTATCCAGCGCACTGTGCCCGACGTACGTCCGACACACGGTTTAGGAAAAAAAAACGATTTTCGCGTGTCAAAAACTCCGATTTTCAACTGCACGAACAATACAATCCGGCTCGTAAAAAACATAGTAACGGAAAATCAGCAACAGAATAATACGAACCGAGACCAACGGCAACGACCCCAGTGAACAAAAAGGACTTGCGATTGGAAACTCGGTACGTGGAACTGCCGATCTCTCAACTTCATTGGAAGCACCCTATGCTTGCCGATCTACTCTGAAGAACCGTGGGTTCGACATAGTAGCGCTACAGGAGGTGTATTGGACAGAATCCATGGTCCGAACGTTTATAGCTAATCATGCGATTTGCGGCAACACAGCGAGCTAAGATCAGCTTTTATCGTGATGGGCGACATGCAGAGGCGCAATCGGTTGGTAGCCGACCGGCGAAAGATAGTGCAGGTTGGAAGATCACGGGCCGATCCTTCAACTTCAGCATAATGAATGCATTTTACGCGCAGTTCGAACGCGAGTACGATCGCTGCCCAAGCCACGACGTCAAGATCATCATAAGTGACCTAAGCGCTCAGATAGGCTAGGAGGAGGAATGCATACCGACGATTGGAAAGTTCAACGTCCACCAGTTGGCGAACGGAAACGATATACGACTCATTGATTTCACCGCCTCCAAAAACATGCTCATACGTAGCACCTTTTTCCAACACTGTCTCCCTTATCGTTACATCTGGAGATCACCACAGCACACCAAATCGCAAATCGACCACGTTCTGATTGACGGACGGGACTTATCCGACATTATCGACGTCAGAGCCTATTGTAGCGCTAACATCGACTCTGACCACTATCACGGTCAAACTGCGCCTAAAACTTTCCATCATCAATAATGTACGGTACAGGCGACCGCCACGGTAAAGCCTTGAGTGACTGAAGTTACCGGATGTTGCTTCAGCATACGCGCAGTATCTCGAGGCAGCGTTGCCAGACGAGGGCGTGCTCGATGTGACCCCTCTAGAGGACTGCTGGAGAACAGTAAAAGCAGCCATCAACGACGCAGCCGAGAGCGCCATCGGATAAGTGGAAAGGAGTGGTTCGACGAGGAGTGTAGAGCGATTTTAGAGGAGCAGTACGGGCAGCAATGCTGCAGCAAGGAACCCGGCAGAACGTGGAACGTTACAAACAGAAGCGGAAGCAGCAGACCTCGCAGAAGACCCGCCATGTTCAGGGAAAAAATAGTCGCCTGGAAGAAGCGGAGTGTGAAGAAATAGAACTGCTGTGCCGTTCCCATGTAACTCGGAAGTTCTACCAGAAGCTCTACGCATCCCGCAAAGACTTTGTGCTGCGAGCCGAAATATGCAGGGATATGGACGGGAGCCTCTTGAAGTGATCTAAAGGTGGAAGCAGCACTTCGGCTGCTGGTGGAAGCAGCACTTTGGCGCGGAGGACGTATGTAAGGGAGACCACAACAACGGAGGAAACGACGACGCCAGTAGTGAAGCGGAGGACGGAAATGAGCCAACTCCCACGCTGCGGGAAGTTAAGAAAGCCATTCACCAGCTCAAAACCAACAAAGCAACTGGTAAGTGTGGTATCGCAGCTGAACTCATCAAGATGGGCCCAGCAAAGTTGGCCACCTGTCTGTACCGGTTGATAGTCAGGATCTGGGAAACCAAACAGGTACTGGAGGAGTGGAAGGAAGGGGTAATCTGCCCCATTTACAAGAAAGGCGACCATTTGGAATGTGAGAACTTCAGGGCGATCACTATTTTGAATGCTGCCTACAAAGTGCTATCCCAGATCATCTTCCGTCGTCTGTCACCTAAAACAAATGAGTTCGTGGGAAGTTATCAATTCATCGACGGCCGGTCGACAACGAACCAGATCTTCACCGTACGGCAAATCCTCCAGAAATGCCGTGAATACCAGGTCCCAACGCATCACCTGTTCATCGACTTCAAGGCGGCATGCGACAGTATCGACCGCGCAGAGCTATGGAGAATCATGGACGAAAACGGCTTTCCTGGGAAGCTGACTAGACTGATTAAAGCAACGATGGACGGTGTGCAAAACTGCGTAAGGGTTTCGGGTGAACTATCCAGTTCATTCGAATCTCGCCGGGGACAGCGACAAGGTGATGAACTCTCATGCCTACTATTCAACACCTTCCAGAGGTGTGATACGACGAGCCGGGCTCAACAATCGGGGAACGATTTTCACAAAATCCGGTCAATTTGTGTGCTTTGCGGACGACATGGACATTATTGCCAGAACATTTGGAACGGAGGCAGAGCTGTACACTAGTATGGTACACGCTTGTATGGAAAAAATAAATCCTCGCTCCAGTCGACTTTTTAGATCCCATTTAGGTCCCATATGAACTGTACAAAATTTCAGCGCAATCGATGAAACTATAATTTAGCGCAAGCGGTTCAAAGTTTTCATAGGATTTACTATGGGAAAAGTTACACTTTCAAATAAAAAATCCCAGAGGTCGTCCCTTGTCTCCTTAATTCAAATCGATCAATGTTTCTTGTAGAAAAATCAATTATGAAACTTTCCTTCGAAGACCGCAAAACAATTGGATGCTTGTGGAAAAAGTTATTGATTTATTACCGATTAGTGATCCAACGAACGGCTTTTTATTTTATTTTATCAGCAGCACTGCTGCTGCCGTTGCTGCATGGGGTGGCGGGAGGCATCACCACCCCCAGAAACAGCAGCAACCAAGGCAGCAGCTGCAGTGCTGCTAATAAAACAAAACAAAAAGCCGTTCATTGGATCACTAATCGGTAATAAATCAATAACTTTTTCCACAAGCATCTAATTGTTTTGCGGTCTTCGAAGGAAAGTTTCATAATTGATTTTTCTACAAGAAACATTGATCGATTTGAATTAAGGAGACAAGGGATGACCTCTGGGATTTTTTATCTGAAAGTGTAACTTTTCCCATAGTAAATCCTATGAAAACTTTGAACCGCTTGCGCTAAATTATAGTTTCACCGATTGCGCTGAAATTTTGCACAGTTCATATGTGATCTAAATGGGATCTAAAAAGTCGACTGGAGCGAGGATTTGATATTTGTCCCATACTACTGTACACCCGCCTGAAACGCGAAGAAGCAAAGGTCGGACTGGTGGTGAATGCCTCAAAAACGAAGTACATGCTGGTAGGCGGAACCGAAAACGACCGGATCCGTCTGGGTAGTAATGTTATGATAGACGGGGATACTTTCGAGGTGGTGGAGGAATTCGTTTACCTCGGATCCTTACTGACGGCTGACAACAACGTGAGCCGTGAAATTCGGAGGCGCATCATCAGCGGAAGTCGGGCCTACTACGGGCTCCAGAAGAAACTGCGGTCGAAAAAGATTCACCCACGCACCAAATGCACCATGTACAAGACGCTAAATAATAAGACCGGTGGTCCTCTACGGACACGAGACATGGACCATGCTCGAAGAGGACCTGCAAGCACTCGGAGTTTTCGAACGACGCGTGCTAAGGACGATCTTCGGCGGTGTGCAGGAGAACGGTGTGTGGCGGAGAAGGATGAACCACGAGCTCGCTGCACTTTACGGCGAACCCAGCATCTAGAAGGTGGCCAAAGCCGGAAGGATGCGGTGGACAGGACATGTTGAAAGAATTCCGGATAACAACCCTGCAAAGTTGGTGTTCGCTACTGCTCCGGTTGGTACAAAAAGGCGTGGAGCGCAGAGAGCACGATGGGCGGATCAAAACTTATCCCTGAAAGATTTTTTGAAAGGATATCTGAAATTTCTTAAGGAGACTATGTAAGATTTAATACAATCCGGGGAGAAATATCGGGAGGTCTCCTTTTACTAATTTCTGAATAAATTTCTTAAAAACTTCCTGAAAGCCTCCCTGGAGGAATTACTAAAGAAATTCCTGAATATTTTTCCAGAGGAATCACCAGAATAATACCATCAAAAGATCTGTTAAGCCATTCTCTACAAACGATGTTTAGAAATTTTCCTTCAGTAGTTTTTTTTTTTTTAATTAAAGTAAATTTTCTTAAGGTCAATTGCTTTCGTTAAGGTTCTTGTCACCAGAAACATGTTGTACAGTTATATTGTAAGCGTACTTATCAGTAACTTTGCAAAATGACCAATTGGTTTCTAAGGAAGTTGAACGACAATTTTTCCAACGTTGTCATCAGCCTGTTCAAAATACATGATCTGCCCTATACTATCTTCTACAGTTGTGATTTATTAATTATTACTGTCTACGAAGAATCAATTATACGACCCTTACAGAAATAAATTCATAATTATCAAGAAAATGCATTCAATTTAGTTTGTGCAAAGCACCTAAATGAGCCCTTTTATTTTGGATCAACAACAAGGGTGTCATCTGCGTCTGCCTAGTTCTTTATTCAAGCATCATTAGTTGCTTTTCACATTTCCACCATGGCAGACTAACTTCTCTCTGTCGAAGATTTTCGCTTAGATTTCTAGAAGAAAAACGTATCGATTTAGTAACAAATTGGTTGACAAAAGAAAAGTGCTAGATCTCAAAATTTGTGAATAAGAAAGACATCCCGAAATGGTAGGTCACAGTGGAGAGGTCCTAGTTCGACAACCACAGCTGTCTCCCCATCAGGCGAAATCACCTCAGCAAGATTTTCCGGTTTTCATACCGCCAAGGAAACGGCAAACCGGAAAGAAGGCATTCCTTGGCAATCATGTGGATCACATAGTTAATTTACAGGTATAGTTCCGGGCTGGATTCCATTTATTTGAGTGTTAATTTAAAGGTTTTGTGATTATCTTGATTTTTTTCGGGGTGGGTCCGTTCTGGGACGCTTCTTTATTCTTGTTTTGCATAGTCCCTACTCCCTATGGCCCTTTGTCGGCTTTGCGCATGCATTGGTTTTGTTTTGACGTCTATGCCTTGAATGCATCCCCTGGGGGTGGTTTATCATAAGGGTGGTGGGTGGTGGGTTTTTGTGTTTGTCTGTTAGGGAGAGGTGCATGAATGAGCTGTAGATATAGACAACATAAAGCAACACGTGCTCTCTTTGGTGTTATATTGTAGGGTAACAAAAAAGACTGGGATTTATCGGTGGAACGGGACGACGTACATAGAACAAAACGATGGAATAGCGAGGAGATAATCGAGATCAATGGAAGCAAATGTAGCAACCGAGGAGAGCATTTAGACGAAGACGACGATCTTAATGAGCTGCAGCAGTTTCATCCGTTGAAGGATAGCTCAACAGTTACACCGAGCAGCATATCGGAGAGTAGTCTAGACAGGAAGTCTAGCAAATCGCATGAGCTTCTCACCGGAAGTGGAAAGCGCTCGAAGAAGCGTGTTAATATAAGAACTGATGTGGACGAAATCAGCAGCAGACAGTCGCCGTCTGCGGTTTGTAACTATGAGGACCTGGAATCTGGAGAGACGAGTGTTCTCAATGCTGACATGGACCAATACAGCCTGGATCGATACAACAGCAGACGTTCAATGTCGCCGGACAATTATTTGACTTTGACAGGTGAGTTTCAATAATATGGTGAACGTGGTTTAGGCACTCCCTAAAAAACGTGGTCAAATAGCTAATATTAAATAACTAAGATTAACCCTAGAAAGATGATTTCATGGGTGTCTTTCGTTTTGAAAGATTGGTATTTATCTGTACTAATGAAATTTTTAGCCCTAGGCTTATTCATCTCGGGAGCCACATTTTACTTCCCTTCCGAAGGAACATTATATTTTGCGAGTCTGTCGGGAGTGGGATTGGATCTATTTATTCATTTATTTATTTATTTATTTATTTCGTCAACCAACGTATACTAGTATACATATACAGGGGGTGGCCAAAATGTTTGGGATAGGCAACTTTTTTTTCTCTCACAAAAAAAGTCCAACATGCTGTAACTTTTCATATAGCGTATCAAAAATTCTCAAATTTTGACTGTTTGTCAACCTATTATATGTGCATCATTGGTACAAATTTGAGCTCGATTTTTTAATTTTTCGCGAAGCTAGAACCGTTCGCGTAAAACACTATTTTTTAAATAACTATTTTTTGAGCTGTCATATCTCAGAAACTAGTGAACCGAGTTGAATAAAATTTTGAACGTTTATTAACAATATATTAATGTTTGAAAATACTTTAAAACATAGGTACTTTTCAAACGTTGAAAAAAGTGATGATGGATTGACAATTTTAGGACCTTTCTCGAAAAAATGTATTTTTTACAGCTATGTTATTAAATTTTATTTTTGATATCCAAAGATTTTCTACTTCTGTTTAAGATATCTATAATAAGATATATTAGAGCTCATTTAGATTAAAGGAAAAACACATTTAGTATTTTTTGTGCGGCATTGTAAATTTGACTCATTTTCCTCTATATGGGTGAAAATGTCAAATCATCATAACTTTTTTCAACGTTTAAAAAGTACCTATGTTTTGAAGAATTTTCAAGCATTATTATATTGTTGATAATCGCACAAAATTTTATTCACTTCGGTTCACTGGTCTCCGAGATATAACAGCTCACAAATTAGTTGTCCAAAAAATAGTGTTTTACGAGAACGGTTGTAGCTTTGCGAAAGATTAACCAATCGAGCTCAAATTTGTACCATTCATTTTTCATTTACATATTTACACCGTGTCCAATAAGGGAAGATTCAAATATTACGTCCATCAATTTTTGGGATTTCTAGACCCCCCAGGGTGTCGACTCAATTTTGGAAATCAAATTCCCTGACTTTCCCTGACTTTCCAGTCTATTTCACTGAAAATTCCAGGTCATAGAAATCTAAGCTTAAGGGTGTCTACTCATGTGATAAAATAAAACTCTTTTAATTTACCCGGTTTTTCTAGGAGTGGAAAATAGAAGAAAAAAACAAGGCCAGATTTTTTCCTAGAAATTTAAGGCATATTGGTAGTCTTTTCTTCCGAATTTTTCTACCTTATACGGTATGCTGGAAATAACTTTTATGTGCATCAAAAACTCCTTAATTTAGTTGAAAATCCATTAAGAAAGTTAATTAATATTTTTTTTGAAATAAAATGCAAAAAATGACAATAAGCATATTCGATGGACGTTCTTTTTTCTTTTGTTGGGTTCGAGGGACTTTAACCCGAAGGTCATTCGTCCCTTAACGATGGACGTTAACCCTAGAGCATCATTAGAATGGCAACTTGATTTTGTTTTATTAGTTAAAGCTATTCCATATGTTCAGATCCCGTGGCTGCAATTTTGTCGCAAATTTAACATGTTTGTTTTGTATATTAAGTTTCCTTATTGAAAAAAAAAACTCAAATATATAAACTGGATTTCCGTCGAGCACTGGACAAAAATCCTTGAACAAGAAGTTCATCCAAAAGTTTTGATATATAATTACTGCTACTGATGTAAATAAGCACACTAAATATATTGGAAACATCTGAATGTAGCTTATAAACTTTCGTCAAGTGTAAAATAACCTTTATGAATCCTGTAACTTTCTATGGAAAATTATCTAAGAGGTCTGCCACAATGCCGCCAAACTCACTTTGAACTTCTTTAGATGTTTCGAAATTTCACCAGGTTATTTTTCTAGATATTATGTTTTAACAATAGTTTATCTCCATCAAACACTTTTGCAAAGTCGTATGGATTTTCTTGCTAAACTCTACCTGATAACACTAGCATTGATTGGAAATCTGTTTAATCCTACAATACGATTACAGGATGCTTAACAGATTATGTTTCGAAATTCTTCCCAAAAAAATCAAAAACTGGTATTGCAGCATGAATTTCACATGAAGGACTTTTAAGAGATTGATAATCCAGTCTCCGTTACATACTATCATCTTGAAATAGCTGAAATTTTTCAAATGCATTTCAGGAATGGATTTTCAACATTTTCAGAAGTCTTTCTAGAATCTTCTCATCAACCAGTATAAAGAAAATGTCTTTTCTGTTTTATTGTGTATTTATCTACTTAAGTCTCAAACAATTTGCAAGTGTTTTGGGATCATCGGTAAACTCGTCACTAGATGCTTTCCATATTCTCATCGGAATTTTTGATATTTGGCCAAGAAACATTTAACAAGTTCACCCAAATTTTAAATTTTCATAAATTTTCTATAGTTTGAGAATACGACAGAAAACTATTATGAATCTTAGAGAAAAAATCTATAAACGCGATTTCAGGATAGGTGTCAAATACCGCCAAATCATGAAAAATTTCCATTTGAATCCTTGTAAGGACTATGCCAGGAGATCACTAGAGATGGCGTTTGAATACACAAAATTTCTTTATTTCTTTATTATAGAGATTTTCAGCCCTAGGCTGGTTCATCTCTTTTAATACACAAAAGAAAACTACCTAATCGAAAATTCGTGAATGACATGCGAAAAGTCTGCTATCAGGATTTGCCAAGGAAAATTTGCTAAGTAATTTTAGGAAATTCATTAAGAATCCCGTTAGAAATCTTTGCAGATATCTTATAAAATATTCCTTATAAACTTCATATAAATCCTCAATAAATTAATTAATAATTTTCTACAAGGCCATCAATACACCAAGGGACAAGGAACTTTTTTTTTGTAATAGAAGAATATTGAAAGGAATTGACTAAAACATTTTAGACTCTATCTTGGGTATCCAGTTCTCTAATTGCATAAGGCTTTGATTGGCTTTAGAAGTACTTAAAGAAGTTGGAGATAAATAAACCAAGCTCTACTGGGATCGTAGATCTAGAATGAATCAGAAAAAGAAACAGGCAGGGGATTCAACAAAATAAAACTAACTTCAATACAACGATCAGTACAATACAATCAGTACAACGAATTTCTGGGCATCTCAAGACTGAATACGATAATAAATTTATTAGAAATCCATACAGATGAAGTATCTCAAAACGATATAACTAAAGAATGGGCCTAAGATTCACCAAAAATGATATGTGTTGAGTACTGGGAAATGAACTTGTAAGTTTGACATGAAATAAGGTTTCATGATAAAATTTAGAACAGCATTACGTTAACTGAAACTACAAAACTCATGACTAAGATAATATCTTGATTTGATCTTAAGTTATAATCATGGATTTAACAACTTAAAGAATTAATTTAGCTAGTTTTTCAAATTCCCTAACTGTAGGAACTTGTATAATTCAAATGCCTCGTTTTATGATTATCGTGAAAAATTTTCCCTGACCATCAACGAAATTCCCTGACTTTCCCTGACTTTCCAGGTCCAAAAATAAATTCCCTGACATTCCCTGACTTTCCAGGTTTTTCCAGGTAGTCGACACCCTGCCCCCCCTCCCCCCCTCTGTCACGTATTTTTCCTATACTTAATACACGTAGTGTCACACTTTTGTAGACCCCCCCCCTCCCCCAAATGTTGGACGTAATTTTTGAACGTTCCCTAAGTTCTCATACAAAATCAAATGCAATTCATTTCACATCTGTAATTGAGATTTTCAAAGTAAATTTATTTATTGAAAGGCCAACTAACATACACCAAATACAGCATATGTTTCGGAACTAACTGTCCTTTATCCTTCTCTGCTGATCGCTTATGTGTCGTAAGTCCATTTCAGCTGGCACGCACGCCATTTCATTGGTATTTCGTCGTATTTTAACGTGTAATGGTTTTAAGTTGAAACAAATTAGATTTCTGTCCTCCCCATTGCTTATAGCAACTATGACCACAAGAGAAAAAATATGAGATCCTGTATTGGTAAAGTACGGAGCCGTTTTATTTTGTACAAAATAAAACGTAAATTGTACAAAAATGTCCATTCACCTGTTTCAATGAGATTTATTGTGTTAAAGAAGCATGGGTGCATTTTATCTGGTTTATTCACACCATTCTCACCTATAAAACATGCTTGCATTTCTATTATGGTAAATTTTGTCCAAAATTTACGTTTTATGATGTTTATCTTTGAAACAACGGTTATTTTCATGAAAATCAGCCTAAGTTGAGCTTACTTGCAAATTTGTTACCATATCATCACTAAAACTGTATTGTTTTAGCCTTAGTATATCCATTTGGTACATAACTTGGGATACAAACTCAAAATTTATCCTTATGGACTCTTTTTTGCTACCGTAGAATGATAAACTTTTCGGATATTTTTCTTGCGTGCCGGAGAAAACGGATTTCAGAAAACTGAAGTGTACTGCTAGGTTTATAAAAACAAATAGAAAATAAAGTTATTCTAAACCAAATGCTTTATTTAATCAGTATTATGTGGCCTTTCAAAACATGCATTCATTTTGAAAATATGAATCACATATGTGAAATAAAATGCTATTTTCTAAATTTGCATTTTGTATGAGAACTTATTGGACACGGTGTAGTATTACATCAAATTCAAGATAAAACTGAATCAACAATATTTCTCCATAATACACGGTTCGTGGCTGCCGCTCTCCATCCTCGGTCGCGCCCAATGCTCGCCAAGTCACGCTCCACCTAGTCCGCCCATCGTGCTCTCTGCGCTCCACGCCTTCTTGTACCAACCGGATCAGTTGCAAACACCAGCTTTGCAGGGTTGTTGTCCGGCATTGTTGCAACATGCCCTGCCCACCGTATCCTTCCGGCTTTGGCCACCTTCTGGATGCTGGGTTCGCCGTAAAGTGCAGCGAGCTCGTGGTTCATTCTTCTCCGCCACACACCGTTCTCCTGCACACCGCCGAAGATCGTCCTTAGCACGCGTCGCTCGAAAACTTCGAGTGCTTGCAGGTCCTCCTCGAGCATGGTCCATGTCTCGTTCCCGTAGAGGATTACCGGTCTTATTAGCGTTTTGTACATGGTGCATTTGGTGCGTGGGTGAATCTTTTTCGACCGCAGTTTCTTCTGGAGCCCGTAGTAGGCCCGACTTCCGCTGATGATGCGCCTCCGAATTTCACGGCTCACGTTGTTGTCAGCCGTCAGTAAGGATCCGAGGCAGACGAATTCCTCCACCACCTCGAAAGTATCCCCGTCTATCGTAACATTACTACCCAGACGGAACCGGTCGTTTTCGGTTCCGCCTACCAGCATGTACTTTGTTTTTGAGGCATTCACCACCAGTCCGACCTTTGCTGCTTCGCATTTCAGGCGGGTGTACAGCTCTGCCACCGTTCCAAATGTTCTGGCAATAATGTCCATGTCGTCCGCAAAGCACACAAATTGTCCGGATTTTGTGAAAATCGTTCCCCGGCTGTTGAGCCCGGCTCGTCGCATAACACCTTCCAGAGCGATGTTGAAGAGTAGGCATGAGAGGCCATCACCTTGTCGCAGTCCCCGGCGAGATTCGAATGAACTAGATAGTTCACCCGAAACCCTTACGCAGTTTTGCACACCGTCCATCGTTGCTTTAATCAGTCTAGTCAGCTTCCCAGGAAAGCCGTTTTCGTCCATGATTCTCCATAGCTCTGCGCGGTCGATACTGTCGTATGCCGCTTTGAAGTCGATGAGCAGGTGATGCGTTGGGACCTGGTATTCACGGCATTTCTGGAGGATTTGCCGTACGGTAAAGATCTGGTCCGTTGTCGACCGGCCGTCGATGAAACCCGCTAGATAACTTCCCACGAACTCATTTGTTTTAGGTGACAGACAACGGAAGATGATCTGGGATAGCACTTTGTAGGCAGCATTCAAAATAGTGATCGCCCTGAATTTCTCACCTTCCAAATGGTCTTCTTTCTTGTGAATGGGGCAGATTACCCCTTCCTTCCACTCCTCCGGTAGCTGTTCGGTTTCCCAGATCCTGACTATCAGCCGATGCAGACAGGTGGCCAACTTTTCTGGGCCCATCTTGATGAGTTCAGCTGCGATACCATCCTTACCAGCTGCTTTGTTGGTTTTGAGCTGATGAATGGCATCCTTAACTTCCCTCAGCGTGGGCATTGGTTCATTTCCGTCCTCCGCTGCACTGGCGTCGTCGTTTCCTCCGTTGCCGTGGGCTCCCGTGCCTACGTTCTCCACGCCGTTCAGGTGCTGATCGAAGTGCTGCTTCCACCTTTCTATCACCTCACGTCCGTCCGTCAAGAGGCCTCCGTCTTTATCCCTGCATATTTCAGCTCGCGGCACGAAGCCGTTGCGGGATGCGTTGAGCTTCTGATAGAACTTCCGTGTTTCTTGGGAACGGCACAGCAGTTCCATTTCTTCACACTCCGCTTCTTCCAGGCGGCGCTTTTTCTCCCGAAAGAGGCGGGTCTGCTGTTTTCGCTTCTGTTTATAACGTTCCACGTTCTGTCGAGTCCCTTGCTGCAGCATTACCGCCCTCGCTGCATTCTTCTCCTCCAAAACCGTTCTGCACTCTTCGTCAAACCATTCGTTCCGTCGATTCCGTTCCACGTACCCGATGGTGCTCTCGGCTGCATCGTTGATGGCTGCTTTCACTGTACTCCAGCAGTCCTCTAGAGGGGCCTCATCGAGCTCGCCCTCGTCTGGCAACGCGGCCTCGAGATTCTGCGCGTATGCTGAGGCGACATCCGGTTGCTTCAGTCGCTCTAGGTTGTACCGTGGCGGTCGCCGGTATCGTACATTGTTGATGACGGAGAGTTTTGGGCGCAGTTTGACCATCACCAGATAGTGGTCGGAGTCGATGTTGGCGCCACGATAGGTCCTGACGTCGATAATGTCGGAGAAGTGCCGTCCGTCAATCAGAACGTGGTCGATTTGAGATTCCGTCTGCTGTGGTGATCTCCAGGTGTAACGATAAGGGAGGCTGTGTTGGAAAAAGATGCTACGTATGGCCATATTTTTGGAGGCGGCGAAATCAATGAGTCGTAGGCCGTTTTCGTTCGTCTGCTGGTGGGCGCTGAACTTACCAATCGTCGGTCTGAATTCCTCCTCCTGGCCTACCAGAGCGTTCAAATCACCTATGATGATCTTGACGTCGTGGCTTGGGCAGCGATCGTACTCGCGTTCGAGCTGCGCGTAAAATGCGTCCTCGTCATCATCAGTACTTCCGGAGTGTGGGCTGTGCACGTTTATTATGCTGAAGTTGAAGAATCGGCCTTTGATCCTCAACCTGCACATTCTTTCGTCGATCGGCCACCAACCGATCACGCGCCTCTGCATATCACCCATTACGATGAATGCTGTTCCCAGCTCGCGTGTGTTGCCGCCGCTCTGGTAGATGGTATGATTACCTCTAAACGTTCGCACCATGGATCCTGTCCAACACACCTCCTGCAGCGCTACGATGCCGAACCCGCGGTCCTTCAGTAGATCGGCGAGTATGCGGGTGCTCCCAATGAAGTTGAGAGATCGGCAGTTCCACGTACCGAGTTTCCAATCGCAAGTCCTGTTTGTTCGCTGGGGTCGTTGCCGTTGGTCTCGGTTCGTATTATTCTGTTGCTGATTTTTCGTTACAATGTTTTTTTACGGCTGGCTAGTAGGGCCTGACACCAACCCCTTACTTTCCGGAGGACCATAGTGCACAGTTGAGCTTAGAGTCCTTCCCTGGCACTCGGACGTGAATCAGCCGCCCCTAACATGGGCATCAGACGCTGTTGTGAGCCGCTCCTCCTGGAGAACAGACGCTCAGGTTTACCGAAGCAAACCCCCCTTCCCTGTCAGCCTACGACCAAAGTTCCCACCGGGGTTGGTTACCCGATCTTCCCTAAGGTTGCTCATAGTTTCCGGCCGGTACCGCGTGGAGGTAGGGATAGGAGTTGCTGGGCAGAGGCTAATGGATCACAATGGGATCTGAATTGCGCAGCCTTTACCGTGCCAATGATGCACATATAATAGGTTGACAAATAGTCAAAATTTGAGAATTGTTGATACGCTGTATGAAAAGTTACAGCATGTTGTACTTTTTTGTAAGAGAAAAAAAGTTGCCTATCCATTTTGGCAAACATTTTGGCCACCAGTGACTTATCAAAAATCCAGAACAAAAGAGTGGTTAGATCCTTTGCTAAATTTTTCATAAAGATTGGCGGAATCATTGCTGGTCCTGGTCCTTTTGAGGAGTTCAAGTTCATTAGACCATAGTTTCCCAAACTGTGGGTCGCGACAAAGCCTGGAAATTTAAAAAAAGCTTTAGAAGTCTATGCCTTCTAAATGTAAAACCATCTTTGAAAACACGGTGTCCACTTATTATACAAAATAAAAATCCCTGAGATTTTTCCCAGTGTTATTCTAGGGCGATTGTAACAAAATGCTCAACCATATCCACCGATTTTTTTTAATGACATCCAAACACTCTAAAAAAAATAAGAAAAAAAAAACATTCTGAAGCCCAATCAGTAATTCCATAGACCATATGACCGTTGAATTCCGTCCCAAGTAACATTTTGAGGCCCAATTTGCCTTGAAGAGGTTTGAAGAACCGTCCTAAAAACCTTATACCGTTTAATTTAGTTTTATGATGGTTCTGAGAACCTCTGCTAGACAATTTGACTAAAAATATTATTACTTGGGTTACACAGCTGTTAAAGCTGAACTTGGATGTCTACCAAGTAACTTTTGATGGCTATAATTAATCTTGTATTAGTCTTGTAGTGTTTTGAGAACTGTCTTTCCTGTACCTGTTTTTTTGGTTTTATGATGGTGCTAAGAACCTCTTCTAGCTGGTGGTGTAGTAATTTAGAGATTTCGAAATTATATCCATGATTCTTCCTTGAATTTGTTTCGGGATTCCTACTTGGATTTCTACCGCAATTGCTTCTTCAAATATTTTCGTAGTTTTCACAGAATTCTTTCAGTGAGTTCCTCGTTCCTCCTTCAATCTATCAAAAAATGGTTTCCCGACGGTAATTTTTCTGGCTTCCTCCAGTATACGCAAGTTTTCCACCAGATGTTTTTTAAGTGCTCCCATAAATAGTTCATTCCGAGAATTTTTCGGTGTACTTTCGGGATTTCTGACAGATGTTCCTGGGATTTCTACCAGAATTCCTCCGAGGATTTCTGCAGGAGTTTTTCAGGCGATCTCTGCTTAAGTACCAACCAGCATTTTATTTTAGAGGTTTTCCTGAATTGGGGCCTTATTACGCGTGTCGTTTAAGGGTGAAAACAAAAAAAAATGACACCGTTAATAAGAACGGTGAAAGTGATTCTCGTTTGATTAACCCGAAACTTTTTAATCGTGGATTTTCAATGTGTCATCGTGATCTGTTTTCATCGTGTAAGGACACTCATAATAATGACCATGATTTCAGAGTTTCTCGCAGGATTCCTCTCGGAGATCCTTCCAGAATCTATCCGAAGTTCCTTCGCGACTTTCTTATAGTGGTTATCCGGGATAGCTTCTCAACTGTTTCTGTCAAGGTTTTTGCGAGAGTTTTGCAGAGGTTCTGCCAGAGATTTGTTCCAGAATTTTCCAATATTTCTCTTTCAATTTCTTCCCGATATTTCGCCCGTAGTTTCAGGATTTCTCTTAAGAAGTTTTTAGAGTTTCTCCTTGAATTTCCTCCCGGGATTACTCCGAAGTTTTTGAAATAAGTCTTTGCGCAGGATTTCACTGGGATTTCTTCCGATATTTCTCCGGGATTTTCTTACACGAACATTCCTAGAAAAACTCTTGGATAATCCCTGCAAGAGCTCCGGTAGCAACAATTAGTGAAATCCTAAAGGAAGCATCCAGATTCTTGGGACAATTTCTGGTAGGGGTTCCGGAAAAAAGCTCTGGGAACAAGCCCGGGAAAATTTGTAAACAAAAATGGATCGCTACAAGAAATCGGGTTATCAACTACGAGGAAAATCCTGGGAAAAGCTCTGAATGACATCACGGAAAGAACTCCATGAGAAATATCAGCAAAAGCTCCTGCAGGAACCACAGAAGGCAATCCGGGAAAAATCTTACGAGGAAGCCTAGGGTAAATGGAGAGAGATTCTGAAAGATATCCCATGGCCAACACCAGAAGGAATCTCTAGAGAGAAATCACAGGTGAAATTTCCCGTGAGAACCTTTAGGAAATATCCACAGGGAGAAGTCCCGGGAAGATCTCCTGGAGAAGCCCTAATAGGAACACCAGTTTTTCAATTGATATCGATTTGGTTTACCGTTGATGATTCCTTTTTTTTGCGCTGCGATTGTGAAGAGTGCATCCCTGTCTAGTTTGGGTAGTCGCTAGGATATCTCTAATCAATTTTCAGCATAGGAAAAAATGACTACATTTTTTATTATTATTTTTTTCAGGTTTATGCAAAACAGCGTAGCCCACGTGGTTCTACTTCAAATAAGTTTTTTTTTTCATAGGATAACTTCTCTTGTGAACCCAGTTTTGCTGGGTTATTTTTGAAGTTTGAGCATACTATATACTTTAGAATAAAGTGAACAGTATGTCGAATGTTTCCTTATGGATACTTTCAAGCAATTTGTATCATTCTGTCTTTAGCATTTTTCCGCTGATTTTTGACAGTGATGCTGTGATAATTACATCATCTGAAGTAGTTCAAATAGGTTCAAATATAGGGTTGAAAGCTTCAGTTTGATTAAATACTTGGGTGGTACGGTGCAAGGATAACTATGTCAAGTTGTATGTACACTAGAGTAAGTCATCGTTTATATGAAAAAATGGAAAATTCAATGGTTTCCCATCAGATCAATGCTTTTTTGATCCCAATTCAGGGCCCAAATAAGTGTGCAAAATTTGGGCATGATCGGTTATGTCTACGTTTTGCGTATCGCGTTTGAAGTTTGTATGGGGTTTTACATGGGAAACACACTTTTTTACATTTTTTTTATAACATGCTCGAATTTTTCTAAAACCATGTAACCGATGAAATGAAAACATAGCCTAGGGTGTCCTGAAAAACTTTGTCGAAGACCGCGAAGTCATCTGATGCATATGAAAAAAGTTATAGCATTGGCATTACTTGACGAAACAGCATGATTTTGTTGCTATTGTTATTCCTTTACATGTTAAAACATAAACACATGCATGCGGTTCGTTGGTTATAACTATTTTCACAAGCATCGGATCGCTTTGCGGTCTTCAACAAAGTTTTTCAGAACATCCTAGGCTATCATTCTATAGTATCGGTTAAAAAGTTTCAGACAAACTTTTTCAACTTATGAAAAAAATGCAAAAATGTATGTTTCCCCATACAAAATCCCATACAAATTTCAATTGCAATGCGCAAAGTATAGACGCAACCGATCGTGCTCAAATTTTGCACAGATTCTCAGGACCCGAAACGGAACCAAAAAAGCTTTGATCTGAGAAAACGGTTCCGATGACCCACACTAATGTACACTACCCGCACCTACCCGCCATAAATATGGAATCGCATTCAGTTGGATGGATGATCGTTCCACTTAAGTGTTGCCCAATATTGCAACATTTTGTGAAAAAAAATCATGAGAACAACAGCATAAGCTATATTCTATTACTAGCTTCCAACTGGGACTAGATAAAATGAATAACAAAAAACATATCGGAACCATAGTAATTTTTTTTATAATAGGGTGGGGCGGGGCAAGATGGGTCGCATAAGGATGGATCACCATAACTTCGTAAATACAAATCGGATTGGTTTGCATTCGTCCGCTACTCTTTAATACACTAGTTAGCTATGCTAAAAGTCGATAAAAAGTTCATTAAATACAAAATATGATGTTAAACAAGCAGTTTTAAAAAGTGATCGATTTTGTGCCGTGAAAAAAGTGCGGGGCAAGATGGGTCACCTTTTAAGTAATTAACATTTTCTCAACGAAAAACGTCAAAATATAAGATTTGCTCCGCATTCAAATATGCTCCATATCCATACTGAGTAAACAAGAGCTACTAGTAAACATTTTATAAATTTATTTGGAATATAAAAAACTTTACGATTTGAGTGGTCCTGAGGCGACTTGAAAATCGATGTTTTCACTAAAAAAATATCATAATTTTATGTTATAATTTTGAGCGTTCATTCCGCTTGATTGAAGTCATTTATGAGATAGTCTTGTAATAAAAAATAAATAACTTTTGAATGCTCCAAAAATACGTTCAAAATTGAAGGTGACCCATCTTGTCCCACGGCCGTTTATATGGAGAATATATGGAATGTATCGCATAAGAAAAATGGCAAAAAACCATTTTATTTTTTATTTCCAATGAGAGTGTATAATTTTTCAATCAATGTCCCAAACTTTTGTATATTTATGCTGGTCATCTAACAAAATTATTAACATAATCAAAACATGAGTAATCCCGAGCAGGAATGAATAACTGACACATAACTGCAGCATACCTAAATCAGGTATCATACCAAGACAAGGTATTGATCGGTTATCCTGGTATTGAAAATAGCTCACTTTGGTATTTTGTAGGTATTGATAAAATACCTCAACGAGTTATTAGTTTGGTGTTAAGGACTGTTTGAGGTATTACTCAATTATGGAAAAAACACTATTTGTATGGAAAAATCGCCGATTATTATTTAGGTATTGCCATACCTGATGTCATTATTCACGTGTTATTCACAGAATACACATCAGTTATTATTTTAGGTATTTTACCTCTTATGCAGGGCTTCTTAATACCTCGTTCAGGTTGTAGGTATTCGGTTTTCCATACCTGAGTTTGTTATTCTTCAGCCATTTTCTCCTGCTCGGGATGCGCCCGAAAATGGCACTGACCCATCTTGCCCCGGGACCCATCTTGCCCCGCCCCACCCTACACCACACATGAAACGTCTAAATCTAAATTCATCCATTTACAGGAACCATCAAACGTGGTCGCAAAAAAGGACAATCGATGGATGTGCAGCTGAACATTTCCCGAGAAGAACTTGAGCAAATCAATAAGCAGGCACTGGCGGCTCACGAGGAAGTGTGCCGCACGAAACGAAACTGTTGCTGCCAATGTACCCTCCGGGCCGGGATTCACATTCTTCTGCTGTCCATCATCTGTCTACCCATCGTTACGCTTACCACTAGTATCTACTCGTTTTACATCGGAACAGTCACGTGGTACAATATGTTCACCTACTTCAACGAGGAAAAGTCTTATCTGCATAAGCTGTTCATGTCACCGCTATTGATCCTCGCTTATCCGCTGGCCATTGTCCTATGCACAGTGGGCCTGGGAATCTACGCGGGGTTTAGGCAGGTCAGCTTACATTTCACCGCTTGGGTGAACGAAATCAGCGACATCGAAAAGGGCTTCTACGGATGGTTGTGCTCTTTCTTGCATCTATCGGACTGTAGTCCGTACGAGGTGGTCATACTGACGGACATTTGCCCTCCGGGAGGTACGGGAGTAGAGCCCGATAGGCCACTACAAAGCGAATCGACACAAATAAACTCATCCACCGAAGAATTGTCACTATAAGGGGAAGATTTGTACGCGTCTCTAAAATTCCATAGGTATACTTGACTAAGCAAGAATTTATTTTTGGGAGTACTTCATTTGGCATAATGCCGTTTGGAATAACTTTTTTTCACAGTATGCCAAACGGCGTTATGCCAATTTGATTCATGCAAAACGAAACGGTATGCCAAATGGGTTACTCCCAAATTGTTTATGTTAGCCTGCCATTTTTCTTGTGCTCAGTCTATAGGAATAGAGTTACGTGACAAAAGTCGGAGTCGAATATCGAGGTGAGAAATCACGACTCGAATGAAGTGACTCGCCGTGTAAATCAAATGGAGAGTCACCTCATTCGAGTCGAGATTTATCACCTCGATATACGACTACGACTTTTGCTACGTCACTCTATTTGCAGAATGAGCACACCTGTTGCGGTTATACCCTCACCTGGATAATATTTGAACCGCTGTTGCACATTTCATTCAAGAAAAGAAAAATCTTCAAACGTCCGATTGTACACGTTTGTCGATTTATTTCCTGGAATGAAAAGCACAGCATGAACTGCTCGAGGATTTGAGGGACCATATGACTATCGAATGTTCAAAACTTAATATAGGTACGATAATACGGTGCGAAACCCATGTTGACCTATGCCGTTTTTGTTTTATATCTTGACAAATTACAAGCAAACTATGACGAAACACAATTTCATTGACACATTTCTTAAACGATTGTGCTACTTTTCCCCGAATGTCGTTTCCCCGAAGGTCGTTTCCCCGAACGCCGTTTCCCCGAATGTCCCTTTTCCCCGAATGCTGTTTCCCCGAATGTCGTTTCCCCGAATGCCGTTTCCCCGAATTCCCGTTTTCCCGAAACGTGTAAGAAGTAGTTTCAATTCACAAGTTTTTATATATTCTTTAAAAAATATTTTTGTATGTATGTACATGATTTAACTGAGATTTAACTAAATATAACAACTTCAACGGAAACTTTGTCAGTACTAGTTATTTCAAAAACTATATTAATTGCCATGTTAACAAAAACATGTTGGCATTTACACTTGGAAGAACCGCCTTCTTTGAAAGAAGGGAAAATTTCTAGGAAAACTATATTAGCTGCCATGTTAACAAAATCTTGTTAGCACTAAAACCTGAAAGAACCGCCTTCTATGAAAGAAAGGAAAATTTCTAGGGAAACTATATTAGTTGTGATGTTAATAAACTTGTTAGCATGAAAACTTTAAAGAACTGCATTTTTAAATAAGGGAAAATTTCTAGTGAAACTATATTACTTGCGATGTTAATTAAAACTTGAAAGAATAGCCTTCTTTGAAAGCTGCGACGTTAACAAAAATCTAAGGAACATTTTTAGTGAATCAATATTAACTATAATGTTAACAGTTCCCAAAGAACTCGAAAGAACAACCATCTTTGTAGGAAGGAAGTTTCCTCTGATTAAGTGTTAGCCGACAATACTTTAGAAATAAAACTAATAAAAGCAGCGGCCTAGGTTTAAAAAATATCCAGTAGCAATTTTGCATCTAATCATTTTTTGACAGTGCATCATTTTTTTTTCGGGGAAACGTACTTATTCGGGCAAACGGCATTCGGGGAAAAGGGTTATTCGGGGAAACGGCATTCGGGGAAACGGCGTTCGGGGAAACGACATTCGGGGAACCGACATTCGTGGAAAAGTAGCACAACCTTCTTAAACGACAAACAAATTCACTATGGTTCACATTAGGAACCAGACTAATGCGGAAATAAGTTTTTAATTTCTTTGAATTGATTATAAACAATCATGATTCATGGTCTTCTGCAAGGTTGGCACTTTTGAAAGCACCTGAAAATAATTATGATTTATTTTATCAGAGCAACTATTTTTTTTAATTTGCGGCATACAAAAATAACGATTTTTTATCACTATTTGCAAAAATTGATTGAATGATTGATTTGTCTTTATTAGAGAGACTTATTTGCAAAAATTGTTCATCCTAATGACGAAACAAAAAATAGCTGATTTTAATAAAAAAAAAAAATCGGTATTAGGTAAACTAAGGTGCGTGCTGAGAGTCAGGACTACGGTTTTTCTTTTTGGCTATTCATAATCAGGAAATCGTCAACCACTGACAAGTGCCAAAAATATGCCCACATCGTTGATTGCAAATTATTTGAATTTGCCTGTAGATTCTACTCCAGTATCACCTACAGATCAACTACACTCACACAAGAAATCAAATGGATGACTACTTGGGACTAAAAGACATCCTGCAAAGCATGAGTGTTGATGATCTTCCATTGTTAGGCGAGAATGGCGTCTGTTACGTCAGGATTCAGGTCAATGAAGGGAAGTGGAAGGAAATGATTATTGCATCAGTATAGTTTATTGCATTGCTAACTGGACTGCGACAAAGTGCGGAATCTCAAATAAAAGTGTGATATTACATCAAATCGTTCCAGTGCCTTCACCGCACTTATGCTCACGAGCTAATGAATAAGCGCGGTGAAGACACCGGAACGATCTGACGCAAAATCGCACTTTTATTTGAGATTCCGCAATTCATCGTCGCATTTATAACCGCGCAATGCGCAATAGCTTGTTTACTGCACAAGTTCAAAAGGCCCAAATACAATGTGGGCGGCATAGCGGCATGAGCGGCAACGGCAAATTTCCAACACATGGGACGCCACATGATTGCGCACAATGAGTGTTTAGCGGCAAGAGCGGCATTGTACTAAAATGCGCTTTTTTCCAGAAATTTGGAAAAACGCGGCAAAGGATGAGCGGCAAAGCGGAGCAAGTTAACATTCTGTTACATTATAGTCCTTTGCGTGGACGTAATTTGAGTCAGAAATATAGAAAACAGGAATGGGTTTTTGGATGATGATATTTCAACGTGCCATTTTATTGAGTTGGTCGAAAACATCTGTCAATCCTATTGTAATGTAATTTCAAAAGAAAAAAACCCGATTGACAGTGGCAAATTCAAACAAATTATCTAATAAGTATTTAATTTGAATTGAAATAATATTGTTTTCTTTGGATTTGACACATTCTTCGCCATACGTTTTACGTTAGAATGTTTTTCTTCCAACATTTTTTTCAGTAAATTTATGTCAACCAGCATATTAAAAATCAGAATTAAACAGAAGATCCAATTCACGCTTCTTAATCAAATCGACATCATCCTAAAAAATGGCAGATTTTTACTTTGCATAAATAAATTTGTTACCCTCTGGAAACTTTTCAAGAATGCTAATATTTACTCAAAGATAAATTGAGGTATGGTAACACAGACAAACAGACGTAACACTTCAAACATTGTTCGATACAAATCATAGCCACAGAATCATGTTCGTCCAATACTGAAAGGACTGAGTTTGGCCAACCATCATCTAGGTGGCAATAAAACGCCAAACTCGAATAAAAACGATGCGAGCGCCACACGGGTGGGCAGTTAGTCAACTATCATTTAAATAGAGACTTACATTGGTGTACGATGAGAATTATCAGAGACAGTGTTTTGTCTTTATGGTTTATCTTTGTTTTGGAGTTAAAGATTGGGAATCGATAATATATTCATGGCTCGATGGAAATATCGTTCCACGAAGTTCAAAAACCGTGGCGCAATATATAGCGTGAAATGTGTCATGTTGAAGATACAAAAAGGAATGGAAACATCTGCGGGACCGTTTCATGAAAGAACTTCGCAAAGTTTAGCAGCCGACAACTTCCGGTCGTTTACGATCCGATTTAAGTTTGACGGTTCTACGAAATTAATCTATGATTCTGGGCTTTCGTTCCTGGTGGAACGCTGCCAGCGTAGACGGTACATTGAAAAGTCTTCAAATGTATTCAGCATGTACTTTCTTCCAACATAATTTCCTGAAAGTTTTATAGACTCTAACAATCTTGAACAATTTTTACATTTGCAATTTCTGCCTTTAATGATTTCAATAAAATAATTCAAAGATTTGCGATCGCGATTACAACCTACCAAAATAAACACGTCTTTAATTACAAATAACCGTTCGCCAAACCGTCCGCATTGTGTTTTGAATTCCGGCAAAGCGGCAGCGGCATAATGACAGTCAGATTTAGAACACACCGCGCTCGTGCCGTCGTGCCGCCATGCCGCTATGCCGCCCACATTGTATTTGGGCCTAAACGGATGTCGGCGTGTTTTTGGGAAGGGTTCACGTTTGGTGCGCGGATGCCATGCGTTAAGTGATACATAGAATGTGGATTAGTCTGAAGATGATGCGCATCAAGCTGAATTATACTACCAAATTTTAAATAGCTGACAAAAACCCCTCAAACCTTCCGATGATTGCCAAAGTTACCCGATATGAGTTGTAAAGTGCAGAAAAGAGGAAGAAAGTAGACAGGAATATACAAAGTAGACGGAAGAGGAATATAATATTTATACATTTCGCTAGACTATACACGAAGTGGATGGTAGTGAAGAACAATTTCGAGACTAAGGAACTTCTGTTTATTCAAACAGTGGGAATTTTTAACCGTTGTCAACATGGGTTTCGCACGGTATATGCAGCTAGCTTCAATATCGAAAAACTGACAACGTTTCGACTTCATCCATGTTGTTTTTTGACACTTTTTGCTCTCTATAATAGTTTAGTGATTTAAAATGGCGTTCTAAAGACTGATGACATTTTAGTTGGTGAAGAATATACCAGAACATTCATAAATTACGTCCAACATTTGAGTGAGGGGGGAGTCTAGGAAAGTGTGGCAGTACGTGTATAAGGTATAGGGAAATAGTGTGACAGAGGGGGGAGGGGGGTATAGAAATCCCGAAAAACGATGGACGTAATAAATGAACCTTCCCCATTAAAAACCCAGTTCAGTTTAAGCTTCAACTAACTCCTTCATTTGAAACCAGCTAAGCGAAATAGGAGCAACCAATCGAAATAGCAATGTATCGTTCAAACTCCGTGATGGCTACGCGTGTTCTAGATACGACACCAACGGCAATATTTCAAAATCGAAATAATACGTTAAAACACATAATCAAATGAAATCATAAGTTAGATATTGTAAAATCTTATCGTAAATAAGACGAATATATTGAATCGTAATCAATATGATAGTACTACCAATTTGTTGTATAAATATATACACGCTAGCTAAACGGCTTTCGATCATGGATGTTTCTTTTTAGTTCAATTGATTGAGAAAGCCACGGTTTCGAATTCAGTAAATGTTTGTTCCATTTTAAAATATACATATGTTGCCAATCTTCTCTCTCATACATTGGTTATTCGCGGCCCATATAATCTGAAATATTTTGATTGAAGATCACAGAAGCACTGTTTCCGTTTCAAAAACTGAAACCAACTCAAGTTTCATCGTAGTAGGTATATTGCAAAACTATCATACAGCAGATTTCGAAATTGATATTTTATAAATAAATGCTAAAAATAAATTTTTATCGCGGTATGCGGTAAAAAAATCGAATCATCTGATTACGGACTAAAACTGGTCAACAAATGGGACAAAATATAAAATACATGGTTTGCTATCGTACTTACATATCCGACGGGTTTCCTTCAGGTAACACGGAATAGAACAGTATATAAGCGGCACTAGAACACACATCCGATTTGTCCAGACTAGAAACCGTGTGATCGTCGTATTTGTACCACCTGGAACAAGAAAAATCATTGTCAGACGAACGCCTATGGAAATTTCAACCCACATACTTATTATGTAGTTTGTTTCGACAGAACGCCGTGTAGTGACCACTTTCCATCGATCCGTAGTGGTTCGACACTCCGTACAGGTGATATCGGCGAGACTTTAGCTTCTGGTTGCGAATCTTCTCCGACGGTGCAATGTAGCGAGATATATCCAGATCAGTCAGTGGGAATGTAACGTAGTTTTGCTTCTTCTTGTACACCGTCGACAGCGCGTCCGGATCGGCGTAGAATCGCTTGAAATGGATCACCAGAATCGAGGGCAGCCTCGAAATGTCTAGCTTCTTGATGGCGCCCTTGTTGCTCTTGCAGTGTGCGCAGTGCCAGTCCATAATGCGTTCCCCGTTGAAGTACATATCCAGACAGTTCTGTGTGATGAAAGGAGAATGTTCCTTTTTCAATGTAGGTATAGCATTATAAGAAAAACAACAAGAAGACGATGGATGGCAGATACCCGATACCAACGTAGCAGCTGGGTCGACAAATCACAAATCAAAAGAACAACAACGACCAACCTTTATAGACTGCTTAAAACTAGTAAAGCTCAAGTGGGTTTAGTCCAAGAACATTACTTTCGTATGGGGAACTTCTATATCACCTTGTGAACACGGTGTTTGCTACTCTCAGTAAAAAGGAAATGGTATACTTGCCTGCCATGCCTCGAGCATGCATGCTTGTCAACCCGAATAAAACGATATCATACAGTTGTGATACAGCCAATCATTTTCTGATTATTAGTGGTATCATAAAATGGATCATAGATAAATGATAATGTGAATCGTATTCATGATAACATGAATCATAATCAGAGTTAGAATGATAGACCGAATGGGTTGTTAAGTATCGTTACCATTCAAAATCAACGATTTTCTCGAACAAAAATTTTATCAAATTATTCACCCTATAATCATTTTATCATTAATTTTATGATACACTGAATAATGAAAATAAAAACTGAAATATTTCACAGTGCTACCTTACCGACTTCAAAAATGATACACCCCTGCAGATCCAACAACTGGCAGTCAGAGTGCGAGACGTCGAGACGTCGTGTTTATTTTGGTGATGGTTGAAGTTTTTTGTTATGGAGTTTGGAATCGAACTGTTGGCTGCTGGTGGGTTGACTCGGTTTTTTTTCTCGCGCGGTGCTTACTTGCTGGGCCACATAGGCACTGTGCTCGCGGCTACTTTTGAAAGCAGTTTTCTCAAAGGTGAACGTCGAGAACCGACCCGACGGAACTTTGATTTTAGTTTTCACTGCTCGTTTCAATTATGTATCACCGCACAACTATGAAGTTACTTGCAAGGTAGGTTATCTGAGTACTAAGGTAAAAACTCGCAAACACTTGCAACATAATATCAGTGCCAAAAGTGAGGCCAAAAGTTAATAACAGGTACAGCAAAATATGCTTCAGTACGACTACATTGCAGTGCGTTATTGAGGGCATTTTTCATGATCATAGGACAGATCATAAGATAGATACAACACCTACGTGCGCTTTGTGTGGATTGATTATAGTGACCTCGATTAGAAGCCTCCAGAGCTTCTACAGCTCCTGTACATCCTTCCTGCCTAGCCTTTTTAATCTCTCACTTCCATAAGCATAAACATTCGTAAAATTTAGGAATACCCAATTATTTAAAACTATAAATTTATCATAGAGTAAATTATAATCATTTGTGCTATGATATATGAAAAGTATTGAATAATCCTATTTTTAGATATAGCATCATCTGATCATTGAGAAATGATTACATGTATTATTATCATTCAGTAAATAGAAAGTTTATGATATCCACGATACCATGAACAGTAAAAATCTATTCGGGATGTTATTATTATTATTATTTTTCTTTATTATCGAGATTTTCAGCCCTCGGCTGGTTCATCTCGTTCCATATAATAAATGCGGGGGTTAGAAGCAAAGGGGTGTAAGTGACAAAAACCCACTTTCGAGTAAATGTGGTTTAAAGTTTTTGACAAATTTTTCATCCCATACAAAATGTATGGATCTTTAAAATCAACCCTAGTTTCTCTGATTTATTGTAATCATCGTAGAAAAAATATTAAAAAAGTTCATGAAAGCTTGAAATCTGAAGAATTGTATGATATGCTCAGCTCAAAATCGACAACAAAGTAGTGATAGCTTTTTGAGATAAATTATGCTGGCCAAGCTTACGTCTGAAAAGTGATACGGGGATAGACAAAATGATCGGGACAGGCAAAATTTTCACTTTTCAAAAAATGTTCAAATAGCTATAACTTTTTGAAAAGTGCATCGAAAAATCTGAAATTTTTACTGTAAGTTGATCAATTTTGTGTATCGATGGTCCAATTTTGGAAAAGAACGGGCTATTCTGTACGAAGCTATAAAGATTCTAGGAAAAGGCATAATTATCCGATAGGCAACTTTGAGCTGTTATATCTTCGGATGCAATAAACCGAATGCAATTATATTTTGACCATTCATGACTTACATAATGAGCTTTGAAAAACATTTGACGTTACTTGAAATTATTAACAAGAGACAAAGTTATAGCGATTTCATTTATTTTATGATTTTTCAGAAAATTGGTCTATTTTAAATATACATCCCATTACTTTTTCAATTCATTACCGGCAGGGCCGGATCTAAGAGGGGGCCGGGGGGGCCCGGGCCACATTTTAGGGGCCCCCACAAAAACCTTTTTTGGTTGCAAACATTAGCTTTATTTTTCATATTGCTCAAGTACTGTTCGAAAATAAGGTTAAACATTTTTGGTCATCTTTCCGAGGGGCCTTCACATCCGTCCGGGCCCCGGGCCCCCACAATCCTTAATCCGGGCCTGTACCGGTTATGTTGTTACTTTCCATCAAAACATATTTATATACAAGTCAATTAAAGGGAATTTAATTAAGCTATAATTAGAATCTTGAATTTTGAAACGATGTTGAAGTTTTGGAAAATTTGGTGTTTTAATAGAAAAATAGTCTAATCGTTATAATTTTCTTCCGTGTGAACAATTTTAGGTTATGTCAAAAGTTTTTCAAAGCTCATCATACAAGTCATAAACGCTCAAAATTTCATTGTGTTTGATTCATTGAATCCAGAGATATAACAGTTCAAAGTTAGCTATCGAATAATTTTGTCTTTTTTTAGAATCTTTATAGCTTCGTACAGAATAGCCCGACCTTTTCCAAAATTGGACCATCGATACACAACTAATTGATCAACTTACAGTAAAAATTTCAGATTTTTCGATGCACTTTTCAAAAAGTTACAGCTATTTGAACATTTTTTGAAAAGTGAAAATTTTGCCTGACCCGATCATTTTGTCTATCCCCTGTATTTTCTGATTGTGTTGATGTTGAAATTGCCCGGCAACATTTTGAAATTGACTACAGATGCCTATATTATACTTAAAAGTGATTATTTGACATCCTTCTCAAACCGTAAATTGAAGAAACCGTGAATTGAAGAAGAAGAAGAGGAATTGTGCTGGAAAAACCGACCGCAGCTAGAATATGGCTTGTTACCATGGAAACTAACTACAATGTTTGGTAGGTTGTCATATGAGGAGATACAGACGTGAACTCAAAAAACGTCAGGCCTGCTGTATTAGGATCGTGAAAATCATATCTGTACCTTGGAGCTAGTGACTGATTAAAAGCTGGTGAGATCTTTCTTATTGAAAAAATAATACTTTTTCTAATCTTCTAAGTGTTTGTTGAAGATGTGCTTATACATACTAGAACATTTTTGTTTCTTTTGTTTCATTTCAAAGTGCGAGTAAAGGCGCTTAAGCCCTGAGACGAGATTCGCGAAGAGGAAAAAAAGCAACGTCAAGTGCAGCCCAACTGAGCTGTCAGTTGTAGCCCGTTTGATTACGTTACCTAAAACGAGGAAAGTATTGCTATCCGGGATAAATTCTGAAGCCAAAATTCACTCCGAGCCTAGGGGCGGGACAGCTCAGACGATTATTAATGATATTAGCAGTATTAGAAAATATTAATACCAGTTCCAAATGCTTTTCAATCAAGTAAGCCATGCTGAAATCTTTGACAAACAAACGAAAATGATTGTCAAAAGTATACAGTTACCTGCCGGGGGCCCAGCCGAGCACCGCATAGAGCTCTGTTATATGTGAATCGTTTGTCGGTTCCGGCGTAGTCCTCAGTGCAGTACACCCAAGAGCATGTAAAACCTACCAATACTCTAAAATCCTTGAGCAACCTAAGTTTTGTCTATTTTGACTGTTTTGACCCTATTATACCCGTAAAGAATTGTATATGTGGTCGGCGCCGTAATTGACCCATTAGAGTTTGAGTTTTCGAAACGTGTACATTGATAATGTTGTGCTAATCCCAAGTATTATCTATTGGTTCTCTGTGCAATTCCACTAACTCTGATCAATAACGGAATAGAAACTACGAAGTGTACAGTGTACAATGCTCATGCTGCACCCGGCAAGAATTGTGTATGTATTTTGTAGTCAAAAGTGGTAGATCTAAAGGGTTCTGAGGGATCCGGGTCAATAAAGCAGCGCACACAAATTTAACATCGACATTGTATTGGCATCATAATGTCTCAGTATCAGATTCTCAGTATTTTATTTTCACAAATGAAAAGTGAAGTAAAAGTGTGTAGCAGCTTCTTTATACAGGGTGTTGGGTTCCTTACCCAGAATATTTTAGGGGGTGATTAAGGATGATATTTGATGAAAAAAATTGTTCTACGCATATGGTCAAATCTCAACCATTACGGAGTTATTGAACTTTTCATGATTTTGACAATGCTTTCAATAAAATGGCTATAACATGAAAACGGTTAAACTTATTTAAGATCTCTTAGCACCGTTCGAAAGATTGTGAAATTTGCTATTGAACGTCATCTTCGAACATGCAAGTTTTTGTTACTTACTCACTTTTTAAGAGCAAATAAGTGGAAAGTAAGTGGATTTTTAGCAGTTTTTGTTGATTTACTCGGAAAAATGCGTAATTAACTTATTTTTTTCCTTAGACAAAGTTGAGCGCCTTGAAATGCTCTACAATTCATTCTTTGGCACCAAACTCCTAACTCTTGTCATTTTCCCGCAATTTTGATTTGAATGCACTGTTTTGCGTCATAAATTTGCTTCAGCAAGTGCATCAGATATTAGCTCTCTTGACCCCACTGTGACTGCGAAACAAGCGTCATGTTTACTTCGCGCACATGGCTACTTGATTCCCAGCGCCGAACAACAACAACAGGATGGCGCGCTGGCGCATGAGCGAAAAGAACGACGCCGCTGCGTGTTCGGCAAGGTGTTCAGTTGAATGCTTTTTGTAGTCCCAATGATTCTGGGATGCTCATGATAATCCCGGGAAGAGGGTTGGATTTTGGTAGACAGTAACTGGGGCTATCAGCCTGAGAGGCTTGGTTAGGGTGCTTTATTATTCCGGCATCGTTTTGGGGGATGGGAAACACCAGAACAAAACTGTTGTTGTCGATATCTGGAGGTTCGTGATGATTTTAAAAGTGAGCTGGTGATCTCGGAAGTAACCTTGTCGGCTATAAAGTAACTAATGAAGCTTTGAGCGTGTAGTACAGCACAATCATCGTCGGGTTTGGACGCTGTTCCTCCTGGTTTTCCAAACATTTCATATTCTCATGTCTTTTTCAACCACGTGTAGCCAGCGTGTTCGCAGACGTCCATGAAGTCACCGACCATTAAACCTGGTTCCATGCTGAATATTGTTTTCGTTATTATTCTTTCTTTTGATATTCGCACTACGTGCCCAGCCCACTGAAGGCTGCCGTAATTTATTCGTTTCAAAAAAGTGTTTTTTGACAAAGTAGGTTGAAGTTGATCGAAGTTTGCTGCTTCCTGCTCTTACTCATTCGCCAACAAATAGGTAAGAGCAGGATTTAGTAACTTTGATCATGTTAAATCTATCTCATTGAACATGACTGATATTCACAGCACTTTGTGCTCTGTCTCTGTCTCCACTCGGGAGCTTGTAGTTTTGTAAAGTTTAGAAAGCAACAACGCCATACTTAATTAGGATTTCTGAATGAAATTAAGATTTTGTGAGTAATTCGTCCAGAGATTTCCATAAGAATTTTTCCATCGATTCCTCCAAAATTACTTCGAAGATTATTCTAGACTTCTTCCAGAGATTCCTCCAGGAACTCCTCTAGAGATTCCTCTAGGGATTCCTCTAAGAATTTCTCAAAGGACTCCAAAGGACCGGCCATTTGTCCAGGGATAATTACAGGAATTACTGCAGAATTTCCTCCAGAAATACGTCTAGGGATTCCTCCATAATTCCTCTAAAAGCTCCTCCAGGATTTCAACATGAGTTCCGGTAGTATTTCCTGCAGGAATTCCTCTAGAATTGCCCTTACAGTTCCTCCAGGAATGTCTTTAGGGAATCCTCCAGAAATTCATCCAGGGACTTTTCCAGAAATACCTTCAAAAATTTCGTAAGAGATTCCTCCAGGAATACCTGCATGAATTCTTCAAGAAATTCTCTTTCCAGGAATTCTTCAGAAATTTCTCTAAGGGCTCCCGCGAGGATAGCTCCAGAAATTCTTCAGTGATTTTTCAGCAATTCCTACATTAATTTCTCCAGTGATGCCTCCAGAGATTTTGTTAGTAATTCCTGCAGGCATTTTTCAAGAAATTCCTTTAAAGATTTCTCCAGGAACTCTTCCAGGGATTACTTGAGGAGAACCCTCAGGAATTCCTCTGGCGATTTCTATAAGAATTTCTCTAAGAATTCCTTCAGGATTTCTACCAAGAATTGCTATAGGAATTCCTTCAGAGTTTCCTCCAGAAATTTCTCCAGGGATTTCAACTAAAAATCGTCCACAGGGATTCAATCAGGAATTTCTTCAAAGATTCCTCCAGAGATTCTTTTACTAGTTTTTCCATGGATCCCCCAAAGAAATCCCCCAGGAATTCCTCCAGGGATTCACTGAGGAATTCCTTCAGTTTCTTTTTGCCATTGTTATCTCTGCAGGAATTCTTGGAGAAATCCCAAGAGAAGTTCTTCGAGGTATCCCTGGAGAAAACTCTGGAAGAATTCCTTGAAGAATCTCTGAAGGAATTTCTGGAAGAATTTCTTCTTGAGGAATAACCGAAGTAATCTAGTAATCGCTGGAGCATTTCCTAGAAGAACCCCTGGAAAAACTCCTGAAGAAACCCCAGAAGGAATTCCTGAAGATTTCCTTGATGAAATCTTAGAAGTAATCCCTGGATGAATCCTTGGAGGAATCTCTGAAGGAATTCTTGGTGAAATTATTGCAAGAGCCTCTGGAGAAATTGATAGCACAATTTCTTGAGGATTTTTTTTAAGAATCCTTGGAAGAATGCGTCGAAGTACGTTTGAAACGAACGTTTCCTGGAGCAATTCTTGGACGCAGCTCTAGAGGAGTCTCTGAAGAATTCCTGGAATAATCCCTGACAGAATCCTTGAGGGAATTCTGGAGAAATCCCTGGAGGAATCCTAGAAGTAATCCATGCAAGTATTCTTGGAGGAATCCCTGGAGAGATTTCTGAAGGATTTTTTGTTTAAATTCCTGAAGGAATTTGTGAGGACAACTTTGTAGGAAACCTTGGAAGAATCCCTGGAGGAATCCACGGAGAAATTTCTAGTGTAATCACAGGAGGAATGCCTGAAGAAATCTCTAAAGAAATTCCTACACGAACCCTTGAAGGAATTCCTAGAGGAATCCTGAAGTAATACCGTGAGCATTCCCTAAAAGAATACTTGGAGGAGTTCCAAAAGGAATCCCTAGAAGAATCTCTGCAGGATTCCCTGAATTAATTCATGGAGGAATTCGTAGAAGAATGTCTAAAGAAATCCCTGGACGAAAACCAGGAATACTTTCTAGGGGAATCTCTGAAGGAAATCTTGAATGAATCCCAGGAGAAATTTCTGGATAAATTCCTGAAGGTATCCCAGCAGGATTTCCTGAAGGAATTCTTGGAGGAATCCCTGGAAGAATTTAAAGTAGAATTTTTGTGGAAATTCTGGGAGTAGTAGCTAGAGGAATCTCTGGAGTAGCGCTAGGAAGAATCTCTAGAACAATCCTGGGAAGAATTTTCGGAGCAAGTTTTATTTTTGGTGATTCTTTTATGAATTCCTCCAGCGAAACATCCAAGAAATCCTGCCGATTTTCCTACATAAAGTGATTTTCTCGAGATTTTGCCAAATAATTATCCAGCAAATGATCCAAGCATTCCTCTAGGGAATCCTCCAGATTGCCTCCAAAGTTTCCTGCAAGAATTGAACAAGAAATGCCACTTGTGATTCTCTCGGAAATTTTCGCCAGGGATTGCTTCATCATTTCCTCCAGGGATGCCTCGAGGGAATCCTCCAGGAGTTCCTCCAGGGATCCTCAAAGGAATTCCTGGAGGAATCCCAGGAGAAGTTCATAGAGGTGTTCCTGTAGGAAACTCCGGAGAAGTTCCTAGAGGAATCTCTGAAAGAATTCGTAGAATAATCTCAGCAAAAACTAAAGTATTCTCTGGAGCAACTCCGGGAAGAATCCTTACAGGAGGAATCTCTGGAGGAAATTGAGAAGGAATTCCTGGAAAAATCCCTGAAGAAAGTCTTGGAAAAAATACTGAAGGATTTAAAAAAAGAATAATTTCGTGAGTTTATTCGAAGTTTCTTCAGGATTTCTTTTCTAATAACATTTTTCAGGAAGATCATTTGGATGTTCATTCTTTAGGAATTTCTTACAGAACATCCTCCGGGATTTTTTTAAGAGTTTTTTTTTTTAACAATTTATCTAGAAATCAATTGAAAAACTCTGCATAAGTCTCTCCGAAACTATCTACATAAATCCAATTTGGGATAATTTTATGAGCTTCTTTCAGGAGTTTCTCCGGAAATTCTTCCTGGGATTCCTCCAAAGATTGCTTCAGGAATTCCTCCAGAGATTTCCATCAGAATTTTCCCAGCGATTCCTCCAAAATTACTTAGGAGATTCTTCTAGCTTTCCTTCAGAGATTTCTCCAGAAACTCCACCAGAGATTCCACAGGATACTACAGGAATTCCTGGAAAAACTCCTGAAGGAGAACCAGACAGAATTGCTGAATATTTCTCTGGAGTAATCTCAGAAGAAATCCCTGGATGAATCTCTGGAGAAATCCTTGGAGCAATCCCCGAAGGAATTTCAGGTGAAATTTCTAGAAGAGACTCTGGCGAAATTGATAATAGAATTACTAGAGGATTATTTAGGAATCCTTGTAAGAATGCGTAGAAATACATCTGAAGGAATCCCAGGAGCAATTCCAGGAAAAAATCCTGAAGCAAAGTATGAAGTAAGTTAACCAAAAGTTAACCCTGGAGTTAACTCTGCAGTAGTCTCTGGAGGAATTCATGGAATAATCCCTGATAGAAATCTTGGAGGAATTCTGGAGAAATCCTTGAAGGAATCCTAGAAGCAATCCCTGGAGGAATTCTTGGAGGAATCCCTGGAGGGATTCCTGAAGGATTTCTTGGAGAAATCCACGAAGGAACTTGTGAGGACAACTTTGCAGGAAACCTTGGAAGAATCCCTGGAGTAGAAACAGGAGGAATGTCTGAAAAAATCTCTGAAGCAATTCCTAGAGGAATCCCTGAAGGAATGCCTAGAGCGATCCTGAAGTAATACATGGAGCATTCTCTGAAAGAATACTTGTTGGATTCCCTGAAGGAATTCCTAAAGAAATCCCTGGAGGAATTTCTTCAGGAATCCGTGGAGGAACTCATGCAGAAATTCGTGGAGGAATTCTTGGAGGAATCACAGATGGAATTTCTGGAGGCATCCAAGGTAATCTCTGGAGAAATTACTGAAGGAAAACCTGGAGGTATTAACCAAGGAATTACTTCAGAGATTCTTCTAGATTTCTTCCAGAGATTTCTCCAGAAACTCTTCTAGAGACTCCTCTAAGGATTCCTCCAAGAATTTCTCAAAGGACTCCGAAGGACCAGCATTTTATCTAGGGATTACTACAGGAATTCCTACAGAATTTCCTCCAAGAGTTCCTGCAAAATTTTCTTCGGGAATACGTCTAGGGATTCCTCCAGAATTCCTCTGAAGGCTTCTCCCGGAACGCCTCTAGAGATTCCTGCAAGAATTTCTCCAGGGATTCTATAAGATTTTTCTCTCCATAGATTAGTCCTGGAATTCCTGCAGAATATCCTCCACGAATTCCTGCAAAACTTCCTCCAGGAATTTTTCGACGGATTCCTCCAGAATTTCCTTAGAAATTCCTTCAAGAAACTCTCTAGGAATTCCTTAAAGGATTCCTCCAGCAATTTCTTTAGGAATTACTACATGAATTCTTTCTGGGATTCCTCCAGGAGTTCCGGATAAATTTCCTGCAGGAATTCTTCTAGGGAATTATCCAAAATTCCCCTTAAAGTTCTTCCAGGAATGCCTCTACGAATCCGCCAGAAATTCATCCAGAGACTCCTCCACAAATTCCTTCAAGGATTCCTCCAGAAATTTCATAAAGATTAACCCAGGAATACCTGCACGAATTCTTCAAGGAATTCTCTCGAGAAGTTCTGCAGAAATTTCTCTACGGACTTCTGCAAGGATTGCCCCAAAAATTCAACAGTGATTTTTCAGCAATTCCTACATTAATTTCTCCAGTGATGTCTCGAGGTATTCCTTCTGGGATTGCTCTAGAGATTTTATCCGTAATTCCTGTAGGCATTTTCATAGAAATTCATTTAAAGATTTCTCCAGAAACTCTTCCAGAGATAAATAATAATGCGTTTGATTTGATATTTCATGTGCTTGCAGAACATTTTTCCAAAATCATTGGAAAACAGATGGTCCGGTCTGACTTAACACCGACCACTTCAGCAGTTCGCTCAGAAATTCCTCTGATGATTTCTATTGGAGTTTCTCCAAGAATTTCTCCAGGAATTCCTCCAATATTTGCTTCAGGAATTTCATCAGAATTTCCTCCAGGAATTTCTCCAGGGATTCCTCCGGGAATTCCTCCAGGGATTCCTACGAAAATTCGTCCTCCAGGGATTCTATCAGGCATTCCTTCAAGAAATTCCTTCACTTGTTTTCCATTAATCCCTCAAGGAAATCCTCCAGGAATTCATTCAGGGATTTCTTGTGGAATTTCTCCATTCCCTTTTCCCATAGTTATCCCTGAAGGAGTTCTTGGAGGTAGCCCTGGAAAAACTCCTCAAGTAATCCTCGGAGGAAACGTGGAGAATTCCCTAGAGGAATCCCAAGAGTAATTCCTGGAAGAATTTGTCAACCTTCCTAATGAATTACGTTGGGAACAGCTCGCTGACGTAGTGCATGTTTGAGGTCAAACATGATCCTAATGCACAATGAGGGTAAAGGAAACCTTATAAAAATCTCTTGAGGAATCTATAGAGGGATCCCTGAGAGGATCTTTGGAGAAATTCCTGGAGAACTTTGTGCAATAAACCTTGGAGTAACCTTTAAAGAATTCTTAAAGGAATCGCTGAAGGATTTTTTGGAGAAATCAATGGATGAATTCCTGGAGGATTCTCTGAAGGAAATCCTTGAAGGAATCCCTGGAAGAATTCCTGGAGGAATCCCTGGAGAAGTTCCTGAAGGAGTTAATCGAGAAATTCGTGGATGAACCACTGGATGATTTGAGGAGAAGCTTCTCGAGGAATAACGGGAGGAACTCCTGAAAGAGTTAATCCAAGAATCTCTGGAGGGCACCTAGAGGAAACCCTGGAGGAAACCCTGGAAGAATCCCTGAAGGAATTCACGGAGGAATCCATTGAAGAATTTCTGGAAGAATCCCTGGAGGAATCCTATAGAAAATTCCAAAAGGAGTTCATGAAGGAATTCTCGGCGGAATCTCTGGAGGAATCTCCCTGGAAGCAGTTTAAATGGAATTTAAGGGGAGATTCCTGTAAGAATCCTTTGGAAAATTTCGCGAAGAATTCCTGGAAGAACCCCTAGAATTATCCCTGGAAGAATCCTTAGAAGAATCCCTGGAGGAATCCCTGGCATTCTGGAAGATACCCTTGAAGAATTTCTGTTGAAGTTTCTGAAGAAATTTTATGGGAATTAAGTAGAAGGGTAGTATGAGGAATTTTTGGAGGAATGTTTGAAGCAATCCCCTGATAAAATCCTGTAGTTGATAAATTCCTGAAGTCTTTCTGGAATTTCTAGGGCAATCCTTGCAGTAGTCCTTGGAGGAATTTCTGTAGGATTCTCTGAAGGGATTTCTTTGAGGGGCTTCTGGAGAAATCCATTAAGAAATAGCTGTCGGAATCCTTGGAGAAATTCTTGGAGAAATTTTGAAGGAATCTCTAGAAAAATTCTTAAAGGAATCTCTGGAGGAATTCTTGAAGCAATCTTTGAAGGAATATCAGGAGGAACTCGTGCAGAAATTTCCAAAGATACTCATGAAGTTATTCCTGATTGAACTTTTGAAGACGTTTTCGGAGAAACTTCTGTAGAATAAAAACCCTCTAAGTATTTATTTTGTATAAATTCTTTCAGGATCTTTTTCGAAGCATTTCCCCACGGATTCCTCCAAGGATTGTTGCAGGGATTTCTCAAAGGATTCTACCAGGAATTCCTCCAGAACTTTCACTAAGCTAAGGATTACTCCAGGAACTTCCCCAGAAATTCCTCTTAAAATTCTTCGAGGAATAATGCCAAGGTTTCCTCCAATTATTCCTAACGAAAATCCTCTAGTGATTTCTCCACGAATTCTTCGAATCCTCTAGAAACTTTCCAACCTGGGATTATTTCAGCATCTCCTTCAGAGATTCTATCAGAAACTCTCCCAGGGAGTTTACCAAGGTTTCCTCCACAAATTCCTTCAGTATTTTTTCCAAGACTTTCTTCAGGGATTTTTCCAGGCATTCCTTCTCAATTTCCCCCAGAAGTTCCTCCTGGAGAAATGCTTGGATCATTTGCTGGATAATTATTTGGCAAAATCTCGAGAAAATCACTTTATGTAGGAAAATCGGCAGGATTTCTTGGATGTTTCGCAGGAGGAATTCATAAAAGAATCCCCAAAAATAAAACTTGCTCCGAAAATTCTTCCCAGGATTTTTCTAGAGATTCTTCCTAGAGCTACTCCAGAGATTCCTCTAGCTACTACTTCCAGAATTTCCACAAAAATTCTACTTTAAATTCTTCCAGGGATTCCTCCAAGAATTCCTTCAGGGAATCCTGCTGGGATACCTTCAGGAATTTATCCAGAAATTTCTCCTGGGATTCATTCAAGATTTCCTTCAGGGATTCCCCTAGAAAGTATTCCTGGTTTTCTTCCAGGGATTTCTTTAGACATTCCTCAAGTGATTACACCAGAAATTCCTCCAAGGATTCCTCCAGGGATTCTTCCAAGGTTTCCTTCAAAGTTAGGTTCACAAATTCCTTCAGGAATATCTCCCCCAGGGATTCCTCCAAGAATTGCTCCAGAGATTGCTTTTAGGATTCCAGGGATTTCTCCAGAATTCCTCCAAGGATTTTTCAGGGACACCTCCAGAAGGTTTTCCAGGGATTCTTCCTGGTTTCCTTCCAGGATTCCTTGATTAATACCTTCAGGGGTTCCTCCAGTAATTTGTTAAGAGATTCCTCCACGAATTCTTCGATTAATTTCTCCAGGAGCTCCTCCAAGCATACTTCCAGAGCTCCACCTGGGATTCCTCCAGAGATTCCTTCAGGGATTCCTCCAATATTTCTTCTACGAATTTCTCTATGAATTAATTCAGGGAATCCTGCAGAGATTCCTCAAGGGATTCCTTTAGGAACTCCTCCAAGTATTCTTTTAGAGAATGCTCACGGTATTACTTCAGGATTCCTCTAGGAATTCCTTCAAGGATTCGTCTAGGAATTTCTTTAGAGATTTCTTCAGGCATTCCTCCTGTGATTACACTAGAAATTTCTCCTTGGATTCCTCCAGGGATTCTTCCAAGGTTTCCTCCAAAGTTGTCCTCACAAATTCCTTCAGGAATTTAAACAAAAAATCCTTCAGGAATCTCTCCAGGGATTCCTCCAAGAATACTTGCATGGATTACTTCTAGGATTCCTCCAGGGATTTCTCCAGAATTCCCTCAAGGATTCTGTCAAGGATTATTCCAGGAATTCTTCAGAGACTCCTCCAGAGACTCCTCTAGAGCTGTGTCCAAGAATTGCTCCATGAAACGTTCATTTTAAACGTACTTCGACGCATTCTTCCAAGGATTCTTCAAGCAATTGTGCTATCCTCAAGCAATTGTGCTATAAATTTCTCCAGAGGCTCTTCCAATAATTTCACCAAGAATTCCTTCAGAGATTCCTCCAAGGATTTTTCCAGAGATTCATCCAGGGATTACTTCTAAGATTTCATCAAGGAAATCTTCAGGAATTCCTTTTGGGGTTTCTTTAGGAGTTTTTCCAGGGGTTCTTCTAGGAAATGCTCCAGGGATTACTAGATTACTTCGGTTATTCCTCCAGAAGAAATTCTTCCAGAAATTCCTTCAGAGATTCTTCAAGGAATTTTTCCAGAGTTTCCTCCAGGGATACCTCAAAGAGCTTCCCTGGAATTTCTCCAAGAATTCCTTCAGAGATAACAATGGCAAAAAGAAACTGAAGAATTCCTGGAAAGAGAATTTCTTGAAGAATTCATGCAGGTATTCCTGGAGGAATCTCTTACGAAATTTTTGAAGGTATTTCTGGAAAAGTCCCTGGATGAATTTCTGGAGGATTCCCTAAAGACATTCCTGGAGGAACTGTAAGGGCAATTCTAGAGGAATTCCTGCAGGAAATACTACCGGAACTCATGTTGAAATCCTGGAGGAGCTTTTAGAGGAATTATGGAGGGCCGGTCCTTTGGAGTCCTTTGAGAAATTCTTAGAGGAATCCCTAGAGGAATCTCTGGAGGAGTTCCTGGAGGAATCTCTGGAAGAAGTCTAGAATAATCTTCGAAGTAATTTTGGAGGAATCGATGGAAAAATTCTTATGGAAATCTCTGGACGAATTACTCACAAAATCTTAATTTCATTCAGAAATCCTAATTAAGTATGGCGTTGTTGCTTTCTAAACTTTACAAAACTACAAGCTCCCGAGTGGAGACAGAGACAGAGCACAAAGTGCTGTGAATATCAGTCATGTTCAATGAGATAGATTTAACATGATCAAAGTTACTAAATCCTGCTCTTACCTATTTGTTGGCGAATGAGTAAGAGCAGGAAGCAGCAAACTTCGATCAACTTCAACCTACTTCGTCAAAAAACACTTTTTTGAAACGAATAAATTACGGCAGCCTTCAGTGGGCTGGGCACGTAGTGCGAATATCAAAAGAAAGAATAATAACGAAAACAATATTCAGCATGGAACCAGGTTTAATGGTCGGTGACTTCATGGACGTCTGCGAACACGCTGGCTACACGTGGTTGAAAAAGACATGAGAATATGAAATGTTTGGAAAACCAGGAGGAACAGCGTCCAAACCCGACGATGATTGTGCTGTACTACACGCTCAAAGCTTCATTAGTTACTTTATAGCCGACAAGGTTACTTCCGAGATCACCAGCTCACTTTTAAAATCATCACGAACCTCCAGATATCGACAACAACAGTTTTGTTCTGGTGTTTCCCATCCCCCAAAACGATGCCGGAATAATAAAGCACCCTAACCAAGCCTCTCAGGCTGATAGCCCCAGTTACTGTCTACCAAAATCCAACCCTCTTCCCGGGATTATCATGAGCATCCCAGAATCATTGGGACTACAAAAAGCATTCAACTGAACACCTTGCCGAACACGCAGCGGCGTCGTTCTTTTCGCTCATGCGCCAGCGCGCCATCCTGTTGTTGTTGTTCGGCGCTGGGAATCAAGTAGCCATGTGCGCGAAGTAAACATGACGCTTGTTTCGCAGTCACAGTGGGGTCAAGAGAGCTAATATCTGATGCACTTGCTGAAGCAAATTTATGACGCAAAACAGTGCATTCAAATCAAAATTGCGGGAAAATGACAAGAGTTAGGAGTTTGGTGCCAAAGAATGAATTGTAGAGCATTTCAAGGCGCTCAACTTTGTCTAAGGAAAAAAATAAGTTAATTACGCATTTTTCCGAGTAAATCAACAAAAACTGCTAAAAATCCACTTACTTTCCACTTATTTGCTCTTAAAAAGTGAGTAATTAACAAAAACTTGCATGTTCGAAGATGACGTTCAATAGCAAATTTCACAATCTTTCGAACGGTGCTAAGAGATCTTAAATAAGTTTTACCGTTTTCATGTTATAGCCATTTTATTGAAAGCATTGTCAAAATCATGAAAAGTTCAATAACTCCGTAATGGTTGAGATTTGACCATATGCGTAGAACAATTTTTTCCATCAAATATCATCCTTAATCACCCCCTAAAATATTCTGGGTAAGGAACCCAACACCCTGTATATGAAAGATTTTTTTTTGTGTTCAATGGCTGGTTGATCGTAGGGTTAGCAGATAAACGGTATTGCATTTTCTATCTATAATGTGATCCTGGAGGCGTACATCGATATGTTCACCAGAAGAACTGCATAGCTTTAGCACACACCAGTGGGGGACGTATCACCTTCTTCAGAGCATCTCTGCATTTACATCGTAACATTTCTAAGCTTAAAATGGATGTTTTTTTATACGGATTTGAATTAGTATGTGAGAAGAAATTTATCGCCTGAGTTTCCAGTTTTTTGACAATTGTGGGATTGAACATAAGTCATGACATACTATAGAAAAATTGAGATAGTTTTCGACGAGGATTAGCGATCTAATATTTATTAGGAAGTATTAGTTCAGATATTAGGAGGTGTCCCGCCCCTAGCTCCGAGCAGCATTTTCTACTCCTGTACTGTCAAAAATAAATTGAAAACAAAATATTCCAATGATTACTTTGCTTGGCGATTGTTGGCGATGCAAAATTTCACCTCAACATGATTTTGTGCGTGAATGGGATTTAGTCACACTGCATGTGAGGTGATGCGGTCACGTACGTGTTTGAACCATCAGCCCAAAACATAATGTCAACACAGATAGGAAGAAGAAAATAATAACAAAGTGGAGAAAAAGAAGACCGTCTTCGCGAGTCTCGTCTCAGCTTAAGCCTAGCCTTTAGAGGCCGGACACAAACCAAATACCTGTGTCCCATCCCAAGCAAAGCAGCATCAGCGATGGAGTGTATTTTAACCTTCTTAGCAACGCCACTCTCAACAAATCTGTCTATAATGCCCTTTGCTCTTAAAAACGAAACAGTTGGTACGGTTGTCCCCATTTCTTCTAGCATAAAAACTTACGTTATTCATACCCAAGTAACCACAAGCATTATAACATTGCACGAATTAGACTGAATATCAACCTTTGCAATGCGAAATGCAGTAATTCCACACTTGTCATGCAATAATCCTTTAGATTGGCATTATCAATGTGATGATGCATTGCATTTTCTTTACATTCGGGTTTATTAAAAGGTGATATAAGATAATCCAATAATTCAACACTGCAAAAACTGAATAAATGCAATGTACAAACTAGCAAAGTTTGCTCTAACAATACAATTATTAAAGCTTGACTCTAATGGTAAACAAATGAAATCAAGAAGATTGAACAACTTTACGGTCAACTCTAGCGGTCTTCAACATTTCTGGTTCGACTCCCGACCAACTTAATCCCCGTTTGAGCCACCGATCGACGACGGCAAAAGCTATTTAGAGATGAACTTTTCTCTTTTCTGTACGCTGCAATCACATGCCAATAACGATAGAAATCACAATTAGCATATGAGCAATGTGCGAAGGGTGTTTTAGTCGAGGTTTTTATTTTCTTATGTTGATTAAATATCTTCTAAAATACATTATGTAATTTTCAGTAATTTATCGGAATGTGATAGTTTACTGTATTCTATTACATATGACATAGTCGTTTTACCCTCTACTACAATGATTGAGATAGAAGAACATTTTCCTTTTAGTTAATGAAATATCTGTTGTTATCACTGCAGCAGAAACGGTCCAAGGTGCCAGCGCGTATGGAACTCATCTAGCGGTCTTCAACACTTCTGGTTCGACTCCCGATCCGACTACAAAAAAATAATGGTTAAAACATTAATGTGTGAGGGCATCAGTACCGTCGATAACGAAACGGTGCAAAAATAGATTTTTGTTTTGGTTTTTCGTGTTGCACGTATCAAGCATGTTAAATGCAAATGTACAGCACATGCATTTATATTACTTTAGCAATGGCTGTCAGCGTGCTGCAATATGTGGCACTAATTTGATTTTAGTGGGGCCCTTTTCGACTTTAGTATTGCTTCAATGGGGTGTTTAAAGTAATGCAGCATTATATTCATAATTTTAATTATCAATATATGGCAAAATTGATGCACTTATATACGGCTTCGTGGTTACTTGGGTATTATTCATAAGTGGATAATCTGATTGCCGTGAATTTTTGAATCATCTTCAACCCCATTAGTCTGCACAGTGGGCCTGGCCGAATTAATATTTGTATCACATCATCGTTGATATACTGCAAATATTAATGCTGACAGGAAAATATCAGAAGAAATTCTGGCATTTCCAGGATGCTGCTTAGCTAAAAATCGACAAAATGGGCACTTACACCCCTTTGATTCTGAGCCCCTCAAATAAAATTGCTGTAATTGTTTTCTTATAAACAATTTTAAGCTATGTCAAACGTTTTCCAAAGCTGATTATATAAGTCATGAGTGCTCAAAATTTCATTGCATTCGATTCATGGAAAGCAGAGATATTACAGTTCCAAGTTGGCTTTCGGATTAGGGTACGAAAAACGGATCACGCCGAAAAACAAACGCTCTGTGCTAAGCGGTGTAGTAACAAAGGCGCTCCGCAACAGACGCATGTCAGGCGTCGAGAGCAATAAAACAAACGTCGCTTGCCGTGCGTGTGACGATATTCCGGCTTATCTGCTGAAATTTTCAACTTACATCATCGGATTCATAAGCATTTGAACGAACTCTTTCAAACCTCAAAGTCGAGTAGCTGTAAAACAATGCGAAAACCATGATGTGAATAGAAAGAGACAATTATTCCTACCGTTTTTGTTGTAAAGAAATTGGGGAGCGATCTTTGTCATTATCAGAGAAATTGTTTATAAACAACTTCTCTGGTCATTATCTGCTAACGAAAAAACAAAGCGTTGTTGCCGTGCCTTCTTCGTTGCCTATTTTTCGCTTGCGGTGCCATATTCTGCGTACACTGTATCGGATAAATATTATACATTTTTCTAACTTCATGTGAAATAGTCCGATCTGTCCCAAATTAAGACCATTGATAGACAACTAGTTGACCACCTTACAGTAAACATTTGAGAAAGATTGATGCATTATTTGAAAAGTTACAGCCGGTTGATCATTTTTTTAAAGTGCATATTTTTCATATCCCGATCATTTTGTCTATCCCCTGTAGAGTCTCATAAGAGCTTCAGAGGTGTTTCAGAATCGTTCCAATGCATTTTACTGCATTTTATAAGGTTTCCAAGCGATTTTTGGGGGCTTCATAGGCCCTCAGGTGAGCGTAACGGGGATTTCAGGTAGTTTTCAGAGGTGTTTCAAACCGTTCCAGGATGTTTCAGAACAGAAGGATTCCAAGTCGTTTCAATCTGATTACGCTTTATGAAGTTTTTGGAGTTTCTCAAATAGATATTGAACTCACCATTTGCATGAGGCTCTGTAAGCATCAACTCCATTCATAATACTCCAGAAGAACACTGGTTACGCTTGTGGATCCGATGGCCTATGAGCCATTTTACGAGACGTTTCGGATCAGCTGATCGCTCATTTCATGAATGAAAATTTGACAGGAGGTTGCACCCAAGCCCGTGAGTGTTAATATCAATATCAACACTGTTGTCGTTTCGTAAAATAGACTATACTACATGGAGCTCAACATATCTAAATACCAAGGTAAGATATTCCCGTAAATGTCAATAACGAGACCCACTAACACATCTGCGTTAGTTATGAAAAGTTTGTGATTTTACTCTAGAATGTCATTATTTCTGCAAAATTTGTAAAGTTTTATTAGTTTGAACGTTTCTAAATGCTGTAAAACTATGTTTAGAACCAATTTAAAAAATGTTGTCATTGATTTTCAAATGGCGATATTTTCTGATTTATTGCATGGAAGTCACTTTTTATTTAGTGAGATGCCTTTTAATAATTGCCTCTATGATGTGAGAGCCTAATTTCTCATAAAAGTTTGCTAAATAGTGATGCGCCCATACAAATCTGCTCAAATTTCATAACTATTTTTTGCTTTTTTCCTTTTCTCACTAATACATGAATAATAGTTGGAGCATATTACCTTGGTATTTAAATATGTTGCATGGAGCTCAAGGATACTCTCAGACAGTCATTATTGGACCCAGTGCACAATGGGAAAAAATAGGTATAAAACGCGAATAAATTCAATATCTCTGCTCGGAGTGGATAGATTCGAATGAATTTTTGACACAAACTGTAAAAATCTCTACAGTTTCAGATAAGGAGGGTGTCATTCGCCGCACGATGCTGGAAATCAGTTATCTGGCCCGTTTTACCCCACTATCTTTCGCTTTTTTACCTTTTCTGAAAAATCCTGAAGTGCAAAATAAATGATTTATTTAATTCGTATTGGTGTAAAAACTAGCGTAGTATCGAATGGAGCTACGAGTACGAGGATTTTCTCAAAAAGGTGAGGAAAAGAGAGAGCGGGGTAAAATGAGCTCATAACACTGATTTCCAGCATCGTGCGGCGAAAGACGTCCTCCTTATCTGAAGCTATAGAGATTTTTGCAGTTTGTGTCAAAAATTCATTCCAATCCATCCACTCCGAGCAGAGATATTGAATTTATTCGTGTTTTATATAGCGCATTTAGTTCACCATTGGACTATCGCACGAGTTTTCAAGAGTGCGAAAACGTAAATAAAAGTGCGCGATTGCAACTAATCAACTCGGTGTGTTCAGATCACTTATTCAGCATAAATCAAAGAAATAGTGCACCGCAGACATCAACTGAAGACTGAGTGCGCAGTCCAGTGGTGAACTAAATGCGCAATACCTATTTTTTCCCACTGTGCAGTGGCTTAACATCCCCCAACAGCGGAGATGAAATGAACTCATACACTATTTGATTAGAAACCTTATCCATAACACAGCGAGAGGTCACAAGCTATGCATATAGATCCAATATCTTGCTCGATAGAGTCCCTCCCCTCTCATCCTTCACCAATGAACACGCACTCAATTCCCCTTTACTCTACTCGCTGATTCTTTCCCGTAAACCAACCGTATCCCTAATCTTTCAGAGTTTTTTAACCGTAAAACGCGGCAAAAAATTCTGGTTGCGATGGAGATCTCGATCGGGTGGCTTTGTTCGAAAGAAAAAATGAAAAAATGATGCGTGTTTGGGGCAGGTGCACAGCACATTTTCCTTCCTCGTGAAGAGATAAAAATGGATGCACACTTGGTAGCAAGCAGTATTGCAGAAAATTGAAGGAGCTAAGGAGTGGTTGCGATCATCCGACGACATGGAACTGGGTGAGATCATTCCGAGTTTTTTTTTTCTTTACATACTAGAAGAAGTTTGGGTAATTTCGCCAATGCGTTTTCATGAGGACTCCTGGAGTCTGTAATATCTGCAAATTAATCTTGTAGTGCTGACGCAGACCTAATATTGAAGCGATAAAAAATGTTAGAACAAAGTGATTGCAGTTCACAACAATCATTGAGCAAATTTAAAATAATTGGCTTAATTACCTCAACGGCTGTCGATCACAGGTAACACATGGGACTACTCTTAGTAAAATACATAATTCGAAAATAGCTATCTCAGCTGAAAGTTTATTCTCCGTATACTCTAAGTTAAATATTGTGGGAAACGCGCGACTATTTCCGTGAGTCGGTCGGTTTTCTCGGTAGGAAGATGGGAACGCGCATATTGAATGCAAAATCAGAAGCGCGCGATAACTTTCGTGGGAAAGTCGGTTTTCACGGTAGTGTAAGCGATCAATGATGTGACGCGTTTAATATAGAACGATCGTTGACGTATGTGCATTATCCTTACTATCGCGACCAAATAAATCATAATCGAGATTAAAACCGTGTCGTGTATTTTCATATAACTAGTGGATCATATCACCTACCAAAGGTGGCTCCAAGATCCACACCTTACCATACCCTACTAACAAATACTCCTTCCCGAGACAACTGTGGGAATGCTGTGAATTCCACGGTTTCTAGTAACAACGGTTGTCGAACTAACATTCCTTCCCCTTTCCCGATGACCGTAAGAACGTGGTCGGCGCCGTTATTGACTTTCAAATATTGAACTCTCGATTTGTGCACATTGAGAGTGTGTAGCTAGTCCCAAGAACCATTCATTGGATCTCTGTGCAACTTCGATTTTTCTGGTCAATCACGGAGTAGCAACTATGATGTGTACGGTTATCTTTGCTTTGCTTTGCGTAAAACGCGGCAAAAAACTCTCAATAAGGAAATGCTAAATCAATATTTAGCTGGGAATCAGGTAGAGCTTGGTGAGTTCATTAACAACTGTGAATACGCTGGCTACATGCGTTAGAAAAAAAAAACCTGGGAACCGTAAGTTTTCAGGGAAACCAGACGAACACCGTTATAGACTGACAAAAATCGAGCTTCCCTGTACGTTTGACGCAGTAGACGTCAACGTACCAGGACAACGTATTGTTACATTGGGAAGAAGGATTGATCAGATCTTCTCGATAGAAACATGAATAGATTTATGTGTAGGGATCAGTTGAGATTTAAAATTACTTACGCTGAGATTACACCGGTTGGCATCGGAAGGCAGCTCCAGGCTGAGGCTCGAAAACGACTCGTACGTTGAACTTTCCTTCCCGCACCCAACGCATTTCACCATGCTTTTGATCTGGCCGTACGACAGCTGGGCAACGTAGCTCTCCTTCCCTTTGAAGTACTCTATCCACGCTCTTTCCGATGCCGGGAGATTCTCCAAGCTAGTATCGATCTGCATAGGAAACAGGAAGACGGTAACTAAAAATTGTCAAACGCATAAATGAGACAACAAGTGGTTACCTGTATTGGCACAGTTTGCAAATCTGAATGGAGCCAGTCCATTAAAATTGTTAACAACTCATGCGAATCCTGCTGTTCGATTCCGCCAAACTGACGTTCGTATTGGCCCACGACAAACTAAACGGTGTAAGAGGATAACTCGGTCAATTTTTTGAAAAATTCAAGATCTGCATCGATTGATCAGTAACTTACCCTCAGATTCTTACTTGCAATACACTTGTATTGACCAGTCCACAGAGCTTTGATCACTGCAGCCACTTCTTCTGCTATCCTACCTTGAGTCTTGTTATTTCTATAAAATAAATTTTGTATAAGATTTGACCAATACCATTTTTGAATAGTAAATCTTCTCACCTGTTGAGATTTTGTTTGAACTGTTCTTCCACGAAATATTCATTTAGGAAAGTGGTATTGCTGAGGCACTGAAGTATACTATTCATATAACAGGTATTTCCTAAGTTCTTAAGTCCGGTTAGTCCTCGTCCCTGTCGAAAAAAACAAGATCACAAATTTCAAATCAAATCTAAACTTAAAATAGAACACTAACAACTACATGGTGTAATCAAATTATCCGCCTTAAAATTCCGAGTCGGACTACTAGCCAATGACCGATAAACATTGACATAAATGAGCTGAGCATATTCTTGTCGTAGTCGCATCTCCTTGTTGAGTAACAACCTGCCAACCTGTCCAGTCAGTGGCTGCGGTTGTTGCTACAAGGATTCATTTATTACGAAGAGCAATGTCCAGAATGAAAAGCGGAAAGGAAAATCAATAGACATTCTTGAGCACGTGGCACGAGTGCTAACGAACGAGAGCACCCTTTCGTGCGGAAAAGGGCAGGTATAAGAAAATGAGACTACTTGAAGTACAATAGATATCCGAAGGAACGATTATTGTGAGTAGGTATTGAAGAGGTAGGATTTCGGAAAAAAAGTGAGTGCGATTCGGTATCGAATTCAATCAATTACAGGGAATGCATTTGCCGCGCGAAATGCAGTAATTTAAGGACAAACGTCATGAAATCCACTTCAACAGTGCATCAAAACTTCAGAAGAACAATTCTCAAGAAGCAAGCTTCACACAACAATGCATTCTTGCTCGCTTGTAATAAGCTTAAAGTAAGAAGTTCAGGTGCGCTGATTTTGTTTACGAAGAGATTTGTGCCCTCGAAATCGTGAGTAGGTGTCAAAGACGGCCATTGTGGCGGGCATTTTGGGATTCTAACAAGTATGTCCTTAAATAAGAATTATATCGTCGTAATTCTTTGAGACTGATTGGAAAACCAAGCGGTGCAGCACCAAGTTTTGGTGCTTAAAAACATAAAAATTGGATGAAGATGATCCAAACTGTCCTTGAGTTTACATCATGAAGTCCACGAATGTAATGGTAACTTTTTACATTATACCCCAAGTAACATTTTAAGTTTTGTTCGACTCTACAAGAGATCTTCATAACCAATTTTATAAAACTTGCAATAAAACTGAATCATACATCAAAACCTCTTGATAACCTCTTTAAGAGCATCTTCCGGCTAAGTGGACCACTCTCGGAGAGGTTTTACAAACCGCATTAAGAGTAGCAATAAACCCGTTTTAAAACCTAGTTGAAATATTTCCCGTTCTCGATTGTTGTTGTTTTTTTTTAACAAAAACTATGACAGCTCAAGATGCAGAGAAGCTTCTTCGATGGCACGTAAAGTTCAGGACGATACATCATTCGTAAGTTAAAGCGATTATTTCAAAGTAGTATTTTAGTAGTTATTGTGTTGGTAGGCTTATGCGCATTCGAATTTACCGTGAATATTGGGGTTGCAGAATCGTAAAATTAATGCGCTTCGAAAATAGTGAATATTATCATATTGGAATGAAATAAATCAATTTGTGAATTTAGCAAAACTATCCCGAATCACAAGAAAACTCAGCAGAGAGAGTTTATTTATGTGAGCATGTTATGAAAATGGTTGCAAACTACCAATTCATTGCTAATTTAAGCAAAATAAACTATTTTCCATTCACGTAAGCTAATTCTTCAATATGGCGACGACCATAATCAGCGAAAATAAAACGAAAGCAAGTTTACTTTTATGATGACCGCAATAAACCTAGCAGTGTCGTAGTTTCTGATTTTCCACCAACAGATGTCGTTACTAATCGAACGGATCGCCATCTGTTGAGAGTTTTAACAGTTTTATTGCGGTAATAATGATTGCCAGAAGGTTTACATATCGGAAAGTTTTGTTTACTCTTGAAATCTGTCTTTATGGATATCTTCAAGTATACAGTCCGGATTCGCTGGTTGGGTCACGACTGCGCCCCGATTAGCGAATCGTGTTCGTTCGTTGGGGTAACTGACAACTGATCAAAATGCTCTAGACACACGCAAGTGACGAGAAATACGTCACGGAACACTCACATACTTGCGCAAACGTTCTGTATACAGGAGCTGTGATGCGACGGCGGTCAGACGTCAAACTCGTTTTGACATCTATTTTGACATTGACAGTGCTTTTTAGTTGGGTTTTGCCCCAACCAGTGAACATTCAACCATCGAGACAGCCCATCTAACGAGCTCTCAACGAACGAATCGTCACTGTACTATAAAACATTATATTAAAAGCAGTCATAAAACTGTGAGTTTTAATTATTGCTGTAATAAAACATTAATAAAAATCAAACAAAACCAATCAGCGATGGAATTGTTACTTGGGTACAAAGCTGCGATACGTAATCTACCGGTTCGAGTGAAACTTCTGAAATATGTTTTAAATGGTGCTTTACTGAAAGTCCTCGCCAAAAAGTAGACCCAATTGTATTTTTAAATTTTGAATAATGTATCGATTTTTTTTATTTAATACGAAAGAGCACCTTTTTCTGAGCTACTATGATTTTTTTTTCAGATTTTTAGAACTTTATTTTGGTACCGTCAGTGTACCAGTAGCCGCTCATGACCCAATAGCCGCTCACTGTTGCAAAAATCAAGTTTTCACGCATAAATACACTCTCTTCGTCGCTGATATCCTTGGACAATATAAATCATATGAGAGCAGAGCCATTTTATGCAATATTTACCGAATAACATAAATTTTAAAAACAAAACAGTAGAATTTTTCGAGCGGCTATTGGACCCAAAAAAGTTGTAGGATATTTTTTGTGTTCCAATAACCGCTCACGCAAAAAAATACGTGGAATTCGTAAAATCTGTTGATTTTAGTACACAGTGTGTTTAATCACTATTATATACTCCCACTGACCAGGAAAAAATAATTGTAAAAACATAGAGTTGCAAAAATAATTCACTTTTCCGCAAAAGTCTATTTAAAGATGTCCATACATTTGTCCGTGAGCGGAATTAGGACCACTTTGGTCTCGCACAAATTGTAATGAAATCATACTTTTTTGAAAAGTTCTACATAAGTCTTGTTTCCTATCTGATTGTACTTAGATTAAACTAACATAAAATGCAAAAAAAATTACAAATTGGCTTACCAGTCATTTAACAGACGACGTTTTTCTGCAAAACTGGCCTTAGATGAGCGGAATCTGGTACCCTGATGGTACCTAAAATCAATTACAAAGAGATTTTTTGAAATCACCTTTTGACAGCTGGGCAATTGCTTGACAGCTCCGCCCAGTACAAAATGCAACGAGGGGTGATTCGACAAATCGCTCCCATACAAACTTTAAACAGATTTTTTAATAGGTTCCCGGGCACCAAAATTCATGAAAATTTGGATTTCGGCTCAGTTTTGCATGCAGATTCAGAACACCGCTAAAGAAGCCAATTTACTCATGTTTTCCCCAATCAAAGGGTAGATTTGCAACAACTTTGCCAAAGACAGAGTTCGCTTTTATCGAGTGGATGACTTTATGCTGTCACTTTCCTTTGGTAAAATGTTTTATAAGTATTGAGGTATGAGGTATTATGATAATAAAAATGTCTTATCTTTCATCTTTAACCCTGATGGAGTTAACACCACTCACGCGCTGACAGGCGACAACCTGAATTTTCACCAAGTGCGTAGCGAAGCCATGCTACCGCTGTCTTCACACGTGTTGCGGCTTTGTCATGGAAACGTCTCACGATTGACTTCATTAATCTTCCTTGTGCGCAACATGGCACAACGCCGGCAGCACCATAATTTGCAACCACAGTTTTCGGACATCGTTCACATGGACAAACACCAAAACGGCGAGCCCACAGTGAATACAATGAACTGGAGCACAATGCAAGCTCACGTGTAGGTGGTTAGAAGCGCCACTTGAAGGGAAAAAACTAGCGACAACCGGCAAAAATATGTAAAGCTTATCGCTTCAGCTATCCACCCCTCACAAATAATATAAGTGATTGTGATGAAAATTATTCACCCCACTAAATAGTGCGGAAAAGTGTTGGTATCATTAGCAAAACAATTATTTACAAATTTTATTATTTTTACCGGTAACTCTTGATAATTTTTGGAACAAGTTGGGATCCTGGTAGAACTACTGCAGGAATGACTTTCCGGCAAAGCTGAAGCGAGGAATGAGCGAGGAAAGCTTTGAGGGCAGCTTTTCAGGACTTCCTTTGGCAATTCACACAAGAATTAATCCAGGAACTTCTCCAAGAGATTTTACTACAGTTACTCTACGAAGTTCCCTCGATAATTGGGGGTTTCAATTATAAAAAAATATCAGAAACAGCACCCTTTTCGGAGCCGGTATGTAAAAATAGATTTTTGGATTCTCAATTTGACATAATTGATATTTTTAAGAGATTTTAAGATCTCTTATTCCACCGGGAGGTGATTTTATCAAGGAGTTTCGCCAAGAATTTCTCCAAGAGTACCATCAAAGAGTTTTCCTGAAGTTCCACCTATGATTCCCCGAAAAGTTCCACCAGAAATTATTCAAAGAGTTCCTCCAGAAGTTCTTCTAAAATATTGATCAGGTTTGCATCAAGCAAAACGGTGAGTCGTTAAGGAGAGCGTTCAACATAGCTCTGGTCCTCACAAGTTCCTACCTCATGCTTCCACGGGTCAAGCGATGACAAAGACCACCAGCTAAGAGTTGTAAGGTACACCGGGGCAAGTTGAAACGGGTGGGGCAAGATGAAACAGCGGGTTAACATGATGTTTTCTAATGATAATAAACAGTTTGATCGCCATAACGCATAGTTTTTGATTCAAACAATCTTTTAACGAAGGATAAATTACCAAATTGTATTGAAATCTGTTTCAAAACTTCGTGTTTCATTTTGCCCCACCCGTTTCAACTTGCCCCGGTGTACCTTATGCTTAGTTGCTATTGCAGCCTGGGCACTGTTGTTCTTCTGACTTCAACTAGATTGAGGAGGTACGACCCGAGCGTCTGTTCACCAAGGAGGTGCGGCTCAAACAGCGTCTGTTCTGGTATCCAGCGGCTGAGTAAGAAACGCTGCATCACGCCCAGCTAGGTCCAAGGTGGTAGCCCCATCAGCGTGGTCGTCCCTGTGTTGGTAGGAACGTTAAACATAACTGACGCGATGGCCCTCCGGCGAGACAGGAGTGTTGGCGTAGACCCAATAAGCCACCCGTCAAAATCCCCATTGCGAGTAACATAGGAGAAAATACGACTCGATACAATCGGCAAAGACCCACACGACGAAATAAGGACTACGATTGGAAACTTGGAACATGGAATTGTAAGTCACTTGGTCACTTTGCAGCCTCCAGTGGAATGGTAGTCCGAAGCACCTTCTTCCCCCGCAAAATTATCCACAAAGTCAACTGGAGATCACCATCAAACAAAAAAACAAATTGACCATGTTCTAATCGACGGTAAATTCTTCTCGGATATAGCCAATAATGTCCGCACATACCGCAGTGCGAATATAGATTCGGGCCACTACTTAGTCGCTGTATGCATGCGCTCAAAACTTTCGACAGTAATTACCACGCATCGAAGTCGAATGCCGCGGCTCAACATCGAGTAGCTGCGTAACGTAGAAGTGGCTCAAGACTACGCGCAGCAGCCAGCAGTGGCCTTATCAACGAAAAAGCAGTTTGGCGCAGCTACACAAGACGATGACGTAGCCCTGGCTTAACAAGTAGTTCAAACTGGAGAGTAGATGATAGCTACACTCACAGCGACCACCTGGCGTTTCGCTACAATATCGACTACAACAACAGCAGGCAGCGGGTAGAAGAAGAGGCGGCTAGGCCAAGGCCAAGCCCTCGCAGGTGGAAGACATCATACTTCGACGAAGAAGAGAAGAAACTTACTTGGTTTAGACGGCGAAGAGCTGGTTGCGGTGCACTTACGTGCGTGTGATGCGACCATGCCTAGGCGAGTCCACCCTAGAAATGGGAGGCCACCGGCTTACTTGTGGACCGACGCGATTGCGGACCAGCGCCGCGCCTGCCTACGGGCTAGGCGGCGGATACAGCGAGCACGATCAGAGGAAGAGCGAAACGAACGGCGGGTGGTGTTCGCCGCTGCAAAAGCCGCGCTGAAATCTGAGACAAGAGCAAGCAAAAAGGCCTGCTTTGAGGGTCTCTGTCAGAGTGCCAATGCGAACCCGTGGGGTGACGCCTACAGGATCGTTATGGCCAAAACGAGAGGTGTAATGGCTCCTACAGAGCAATCTCCAGAGATGTTGGAGGGGATCATCGAGGGGCTTTTTCCGCGTCATGATCCTAGTCTTTGGCCTCCTTTCGTAGGACAGCCGGGGACTGGGGCTGGCGATGAGGAGAGGGTCACCGATGTGGAACTTGCGGGAATAGCAAAGTCCCTTAGAGTAGGTAAGGCCCTAGGTCCGGACGGAATTCCAAACCTGGCCTTGCAGAGGCTCCCGAAGTGTTCAGGTCTGCTATGCAGAAATGCCTGGATGAGGTAGTTTTCCCTGAAACTTGAAAGAGACAGAGTCTGGTACAATTGCCAAAGGCGGGGAAACCACCCGGAGACTCGTCGGCATATAGACCAATATGCTTGATAGACACGGCGGGGAAGGTGCTCGAAAATATCATCCTCAATAGAATGTTGAGGTTCACCGAGGGCGAAAATGGTCTTTCGAGTAATCAGTACGGCTTCCGGAAGGGGAGGTCCACCGTAGACGCTATCTTAGGGTTACAAAAACCGTCGAGGAAGCACTCGAGCCTATGAGGGGAATTCGTTTCTGTGCGGTAATGACCATGGATGTAAGGAATGCGTTCAATAGCGCCAGCTGGTCTACTTTTGCCGATGCGCTTGCGTCTGGGAATACCGGGGTATCTGTACAAGATTCTCGAAAGTTACTTTCAGAATCGAGTACTAGTTTTCGACACGGAGGTGGATCGGAAGTGTTTTCACATAACCTCAGGAGTCCCGCAAGGTTCCATCCTGGATCCGGTGTTATGGAATGTCATGTACGACGAGGTGTTGAGGTTAGAGTACCCAGTGGGAGTGGAGATTGTCGGATTTGCCGACGACATTACGCTCGAAGTCTACGGTGAAACGATCGAGGAGGTGAAGTTGACTACCGACCACTCGATCAAAGTTGTGCAGGCGTGGATGCGGTCCAGGAAACTGGAGCTGGTTTACCACAAGACTGAGGTGACGGTTGTTAATAACCTGAAGTCGGAGCAGCAGGCGGAGATCAGTGTAGGTGAGTGCACTATCCTGTCAAAGCGCTCCGTCAAACACGATAAGCTTACCTTCGGTAGCCACGTCAACCTGTAAAAGAGCCTCTACGGTTATTGCGGCACTGTCCCGGATGATGGCCAATAGCTCTGTGGTGTACGCCAGTAAGCGCAAGCTTCTGGCGAGTGTTGCTACGCCCATACTTAGGTATGGCGGCCCGGCGTGGGGCACTGCGCTAAGTACTGAATGCTACCGACGGAAGCTGGAAAGTACTTACAGGCACAGAGAAACAGACGTCACACTCGTATTGCTTCCCATCGATCACCTTTTTAATGGCTGATTCAAATATTCAGTAGTAGGTCGATCTACCAGTCGCGGCGCTGGTATCGTTTTTGCTCCTGTTTGACGTTTGCCCACTACCGCCATCTAGTGGCGGCCCGGCCAAACACAGTACGTTTAGCATTGGGCGATTGCGTTTTTGTGACGATGTTTTTTAATGAAATTTGTTCTAAGTGTTACGTCTGTTTCTCTGTGTTACAGGCTTATGTGTCTGACGGTTGCGAGCGCGTACCGTACCGTGTCACACGACGCTCTCTGCGTATGGTGCCTATCGGCATCCTTACAGGGCTGGTAGCGATGAATGACGTTGAAAATAGTTATTTTAGTGACCTCACTGAACAAAATAGTGACCAAATAGTGACTTTCAGATGCAAAAATAGTGACTAAATAGTGACTTTCAGGATACATCAAAATAACTGAAAAGATAGGGTATCCCAGAAAGTATGGGCACAACTTTGCAGCTCTGCTATTTGGAAATGGATATCGTGCCTCAACCCCTTCCCGTCCACGACTTTTTTCAAAATCACTCAAATTTATCGAAATCATAAAAAAATTGATTGTTATTCAATAGTTATTGATTGTTTATCAATAGTTTCACTATTGAATAAAAAAGTAGAGTGCACAATTAGAATAATAAGCTTATAACCGCTTTTAAATAACTCTTTTACAATATTGTAGTGGACTGGTTTCAAATGCCTTTTTAAGCTGTTTATTGGTCTCAGTAAATAGTCAAGAAGGAAAATAAGATCATAATTAAATCTATTAACAGACAACACTGAAGACCGGAATACATCAAAATCACAAACTGAGGCCAATGAAACCAGTAGATATAGTCCATGAAGACGATAAAACAACTGTGTAACAATAGGCCAGAAGTGATGCGTGCATTCCGATCAAAATATTCTGAACAAAAAGGTTTAAGGCGAAACTGGATCCATTTCCTCACTTTTTGGTTTTTGATTTTTTATTAAATAACAAAGCGATATTTTCGAAATCGGTTTTCGTGCACATGTTGAGTATGGATCAGGGTATCTTCTGATTTTTTACGCGAGAGAAAATGTTTTTCGTTTTCGCAGAAACCATTTTTGAACAAAATTTCACTAAAAAATGGTTTCTGCTGGTATCTTCTGATTTTTTGAGGCGGGAAATGTTTTCCATTTTTGCAGAAACCATTTTTTTGTGAAATTTTGTTCAAAAATGGTTTCTGCGAAAAAAAATTCAGAAGATACCTTAATTCATTCTCTACATGTGCACGAAAACCGATTTTTAAAATATTGCTTCGCTATTTAATAAAAAATCAAAAACCAAAAAGTGAGGAAATGCTTCTAGTTTCGCCTTAATAAGCGATTGATTCCTTTGAACCCTTCAAAGTGCCGGGTAGGGATGGGATTTTTCCTGTGCTACTTCAGAAGCGTAGTGGTAAAGGCATCTTAACACCTATTTCAACCAAGTTGTTCCAATTAAGCTTATCATTAAGCAATATCTCTACAGCTGGGAGAGAAGTTTGAATCACTTTTATCCCAAAGGCACATGAGAAGCATAGACCATCACCAAAATCCTACAGGTACAAAAGTTTATCGTCCATTACAGGGGATAGACAAAATGATCGGGGCAGGCAAAATTTGCAAAAAAATGGACTGTAAGTCTTCGAAAAGTGCACAAATATTTTCAAATTTTCACTAGGGGTACTCACCAAACAGATTAAATTGCTGCGTAAGCAATAATTTTCTGCTAATTTGAAATGTTATTTGATTTTGCGAATGAAATAATCAAAGATTGCCTAGGTGATCGCGACGTTTAATCAGTTTAATCAGTTAACGCTGTTAAGTGAATCCCCCTACTGTAAATTGATCAACAAGTTGTGTATCAATGGTCCAAATTTTGAAAAGATCGGTCCATTCTACATAAAGTTAAAAATATTCTAGGAAAAGCATAATTATCCGATAGCCACCATTGAACTGTTATACATATCTCCGGATTCAATGAACCGAATCCATTGAAATTTTAAGCGTTTATGACTAATACAATGAGCTTTGAAAAAACGATAATTTTGTCTATCCCATGGCATATTTAACAAAAAGCTGATTGAGTCAAAATCAATTTGCACATCAAGAGGAAATATTCTCGGTAAAAGCATTTTATAAGCTGGTTACAAAATTGGAAAGATCCTTTGAAGCAAATCGCGTTTCTTGACGTTTAAGGGATGATCGATTTCGTAAATATTTTGTTCAGTAAGGTCACTAAAATTACCATTTTCGATACCGCTAATTCATAAGATTAAATAAGAATTCCTGTCAAGGTGAAGTTTTGACAAATGCATTGTTAATAGGGTCCTAAAATGTAAAATATTTTCCCGGTTTTACTGCATAACACGAAGGAGCATGCTTTTCTGATCTCAATGGTATTTTTTCCGAATTTAAACAATGACAGAATAGTTAATAAACTCGAAAATAAAATAATGATGAGCAGGTCTTGTTTGACATTCGAGGTCAACCTTGACGTAACGAAAGTGAAACGACGGGTTGCAAAAGACATCACATTGGTTCACTTTTGACAACAAATGTTCCTGTTTGACATACACGGTAAACAAAATTTACCCAAAATTGAGTGCTAAACAAGGAGTGTTGCAAAAATTATTAAAATTTTTGAAAATTTATTTTATGGGCTTTACTTAATAAGACTACTTAAAAAATGAGTAAACATGTCGTTTTAATCAATGTTTGATCGAATTATGTAGAAATTGAGATAGGCCTTTAGGAGCCTATTGGATTTAATTTGCACCCAAAATAGTTGAAAATAGTGACTTTTAGATAGAAAAAGTGACTTTAGTTGAAAAACCTTAAAAATAGTGACTTTTTAGTGACCAGCATGAAAATAGTGACCAAGTCACTAAATAGTGACTCACTACCAGGCCTGTCCTTATTAGTGAGGACATGGAGTGCTTCAAAATGCGCGGCACAAGAGGCATACGCAGGACTGCCATGATGGCCTCTATGGTCAAATGGCAGCGCGCGTGGGACAGTTCCATCAAAGGAAGGTGGACCCATAGGTTGATACCGAGGGTAGATAGTTGGATTAATAGGCGCTATGGGGAAGTTACATTCCACCTGACACAGGTCCTTTCAGGCCATGGTTGTTTCTACACCGTTTCGGGCATGCGGATTCTCCCGAATGCCCAGTGTGCAATGGTTTAGAGGAAACGGCGGAACACGTTTTGTTCGTGTGCCCGCGTTTTCGCACAATGCGTGACCGCATGCTTGCCACATACGGGGAGGACACAACTCCGGACAATTTGGTCCAGAGGATGTGCAGGGATGAGTTTGGCTGGAATGCCGTTTCAACGGCTATCACCCATATCGTCTGGGAGCTACAGAGGAGGTGGCGCGTGGACTCGGAGAATGGATAGTTTAGATGCAGTTCAAGAGGTGATCCAGGGGTTCGGAGTCGGCTTCGTAGGTCATACCGGCACCTCAATGGCGAGGTTGCAAGCACCGAAGGTGGCGTGGTAACAAATCTAGGAGTATGTGCACAGGACGAAAGACTTCCGGCCCCTGACCTCCAAGACATTGATGAGAAGGTTTGCCGGTTGAAAAACAACAAAGCTGCTGGGGCAGATCAACTACCAACAATGCCGTAAGTTTATATTCATTTTTAGAAAAGTTTTCATGCAAATATTTTTGTAAAAGATTCACCTAAATCATGTTACTTTGACTTATGTTTTGAATGAGATCTATTGTTTTGAAATCAGACGCAAATTGACGGAGATATGGGCCTAAAAAAATGGCATGTTTTTTGGGGGTGGCCCCAAACTTTTGATCGGGAATGTACGTAACGTATAGTATCTAGCCGCGCACAAAAATTCAAATCAATTGCTTTGAAATTGAAAAAGAAAATACCAACCATCGCACATTGGAGTAAATCATATCAAAACCTGATCAGAAGTCGAAAAACTCAAAATGAAGTAATTCGGTTTTCCGTTGTGTTTTTGCCAAGTGTAGTTATCGTGTAATCGATTGACAGCTAAGCAGTGTCCAAATGTTTTGTTTACGCTTATCAGAAGAGGTTTAGTAAAGCTGAATTTTAGCCGTTTTCCTTGATTTAACTCACAGCGCGTGCAAGTTTTAACCGTAAAAAGTGAATAAAATTGATAGTCAATCAATTCAACGATGCAGTTTGTTAAAGAAGGTTAATGTTGTTATTCTGTTAATTTGAAACCCAAACAAATTGACGTTAAGTTTACATACAATATATGAAAATATTGAAAAAAAATATTTGATGGAATCCTTTACCGTACATTCAAAATAAAATAAGTTGATTTTCCGGTTGTTTCCGGGAAATCTGCTTTCAGTGTATGATAAAACTATTATTCCTCTTTCAAATGCAGAAAGAAAACCTTCCGGATGTTTCCGATTTCAAAAGTTTCAACACTTTGAAAAAATCGTAATAATTTTATTATTATATGATATTATTTGCCAAAAAACACTATTTGGCTCTCTGAACGTATTTTTGCTGAAAACTAGAATTCAACAGCTTTCAAGCAAAAAAAGAAGTTTAAAATCGGTCAACTGGTTCCAAAGCTGTGATTTTTTGAAAAAAAATTGGATTCGAAAAATGTTGATGGTCACCCTAATGACGAAATAAAAAAAATACTGGTCTAATTATTTTCGATAAACTACAAAACCACCAAGTATCACGATGTTCGGAGACACACTATATCGATTTTCTATGGAATGGTTGTATTATTAAAAAAAAAAATCTTGTTGAAGTCGGTTAGATTGGTTGTTTCTCACTGCTAGGAGAATTTATTGTTATAAAATTCACTGAAAACTATGAAATACGTTTCATTACTAATTTGGGTTGTATTTGGGTTGCGAAAATACGTTAAAATCATTTTGATCAGTTTTGATGTACTAGGTGCTCCACTGTGCATCGCCGCTTAAGTGATCTGGCACCCTACATGAGGAAAACTGCACATGCCGGTTGTACACCGCGAATGAAGATAAACTGTTACAAATCGAGCAAAACGGTAAAAAGCTCAAAAAATACAATTGCGCAGGCTACAGCCATAGACTAATTTCAAGACGTCGATGTACCAAAGAAAACCATTAAATTTCGTGTGTCCAGTCCGGTACCCAATAACACAGCGCAACATTTTTTTGTCTCAAGAGCAAACTTATGTGTCTCCGAAGGATTTTGGGCCGCTGAATCCGAATTCGGGCTCAGATTTGCTCAAACACGTCACAATTTTGAGCTATACCTCAATTTATAGGGCAAAATATGCGATTTTGGGCTTTTTTTGACTGCAAGCCATTAAGCAAGGAAATATTTTTTTTAAGCAATCAAAAGGTTAATTGGCCAATTAACATCTAAATTAACGATTCATGCAAAATATTTCGTTTTATCTAATCAAATTTGATAGATTTAAGCATTTTACGTTAGTATGAAAACTTGCATGCAACTTTTGGAGGATGACTTGTATGGGAAATAACATACCTATCATAAATCGCTTAAAACTATCAAATTCGATTTGGTAAAACGAAATATTTTGCATGAGTCGTTAATTTAGATGTTAATTTACCAATTAACCTTTTGATTGCTTAAAAAAAATATTTCCTTGCTTAATGGCGTGCAATCAAAAAAGCCCAAAATCGCATATTTTGCCCTATAAATTGAGGTATAGCTCAAAATTGTGACGTCTTAGAGTCATTCTGAGCCCGGATTCGGATTCAGCGGCCCAAAATCCTTCGGAGACACATAAGTTTGCTCTTGAGACAGACAAAAAGTTATTTTTTGTTACGCTGTGTAATATTCATTATCGTGTATTTTTTCGTGTAAATTGCCTTTTGTGTAAATTATATTTAGCGTGTTACACCGATCTGGAAGTAAAGGACTAAACATAAATTACATAATTGGGTAATTGGGTAATTGGGTGTTAACAATCTGCGAACTTGACTGCGGAAAAAATCGCGATCATGGCACCGCTGCTACAGTAGGGCAGTTCAGATGAATGTTGCCGAAGACCGGAACTAATTTCGACAATCGGGTAAAAAGTTATTAAACAAATTCTCACTCGCATGCGCATCTTCACACGATTCCCTTCGAGGTGTGCAAGAAGGTAACACGCATACTATGATTGCGTGTCAAGCATGTCGATCAAGCTGTGGTCTTCTGTTCATGCATGCATGGATGAATATCAATTAATAACTTCTGTCTCGTGAGTCGAAACGAGTTGCGGTTTTCGGCAACATTCATCATTGAGGTCTGAAGAATTCAATTCGGCTTTGACCCTATGACTTCATCCATGTGGTGAAGCTCTACAACGAGGAGAACCTTTTTCGGAAATTCTCCATAGTAATTCCCATATAAACCTATTTTGCTTTTGGGCCACCATTAAATCACCACCGAAATGGCTGAAAATTTGACAGGACTCTAGTTTTGCACCAAAGATTGTAATGAACATATGGGAGCTCTGAATTTTTGAAGTTTTTTAAAGTTTGAACTGCCCTACTGCTACAGCTATCTGTCTTTTAATATATTTAATGCAATTCAGAATCATAATTTCTATTATATATCAGTCATTTTGGTATCATAATGCCCAATTTTTCTGAACTGGTTCATTATGCAACTCACTTGAGTTGTATAATGAAAAAATCATTTCATAAAATTTTGTATGGAACTCGTTGCAAAACTCGAAATTGTACAACTCGTGCTGAAAAAAATCATCTTTTGCAACTGATTACATAAATAACTATTAAAAATACATTAAATGGAAAATTAAATTGAACAAAACAGACTTAGAATCATTAAAAATTTGATATAAATTACATTTTTTTCAAATGCCTGCCCCTATAAAACATAGGTATTATAAGTGGGAGGATAAATAAGGATATTTATTGTGTTCTGTTTTGATGTCGCTGAATACTACATTCATTCCTTCTACAGGGGGTGGCCAAAATGTTTGGGATAGGCATTTTTTTCTCCCACAAAAAATTCAACATGCTGTAACTTTTCATAGAGTGCATCAAAAAATCTCAAATTTTGATTGTTTATCAACCTGTTATATGTGCATCATTGGTACAAATTTGGGCTCGATTGATTAATTTTTCGCGAAATATGAATCGTTCGGGTAAAACACTATTTTTTAGACAACTCATTTTTGAGCTGTCATATCCCGGAAACCAATGAACCGAATTGAATGAATTTTTTAACGTTTATCAACAATATATTGATACTTAATATAACGTTATAAAATGTAATATTTTCTCACGACGAATTAAGTTATACCGGGTTGAAATTTTTACCCATATAGAGGAAAATGAGTCAAATTTACAATACCACACAAAAATTACTAAATGTGTTCTTCCTTTAATCTAAATAGGCTCTAATATATCTGATTAAAGATAACTTGAGAACAGAAGTGGAAAATCTTTGGACATCAACACTGAAATTTATTGGCATTGACGTAAAAAAAATACATTTTTTCGAGAAAATCCAAAAAGTGTCAATCCATGATAACTTTTTTCAACGTCCAAAAAGTATCTGTTTTAATAGTATGTGAAGCATTTGTATATTGTTAGTGTACGTTCAAAATTTCATTCAATTCGGTTCACTGGTCTCCGAGATATGGCAGCTCAAAAATGAGTTGTCTAAAAAATAGTGTTTTACCCGAACGGTTCTAACTTTGCGAAAGATTGATCAATCAGGCCCAAATTTGTACCAATGATGCACATATAATAGGGGGCCGTCCATATACCACGTGGACAGCTTGGAGGGGGGAGGGGGTTAGCGAAAAGTCCACGCTTGTCCACGGAGAGGGGGGTGGGGGTTCGTCAAATGTCCACGTGGACAACATTGACATATAAATTAAGAAACAATAATATACAAACGAAAAAAATATGTCGCATAATTGTTGATATGCTCTTCAACAGTTCTTTCATACATTTTTTTTTATTATACATTGTCTTTTAGTTGTAAGTTACTTCTTCAAGGAAAAAAAATCATGGTATTGATTCACAGACTAATTTGTTTTAAATTATCAGAATTTCTAATTACTTAGTTTTCTTCATCGAGGAATATTCTGGAGATTTAAAATGGAGTGTAGACCATGAAAATGTTGGTGTTTCAGTCAAAAAATTTTCATCGGAGTTATGTATGGATTTTTCGAAGTTTCATTTCAAATTTTTAAACTACTTCAAAGTTTCAATATACATGTAGGGGTTTGCAGGCTTATCTCAAAAACTTTTTGTTGTAGTTTCCTTTAAAATTTAAGATGTTTCTAATGAATATTAAAGTCTAAACCTCAGCAATACAATTTAGTTGCTGTAAATCTTGTTTTTTGTAAGAATCTAAGCAATATAATCTAATCTTAACAAAAATCTGAAATTTAAAATTACAACAAAACAATCAGACAATTATAGATTGAACAAACATTCTAAAAAACACCGTCTTCAACCAGAAGCTTTACAGACTAAGCATTGAACAATCACTAAGGCGCTGTCCATAAACTACGTAGACTCATTTTTGGCCTTCTCAGACCCCCCTCCCCCCTCGTAGACTTTTGTCCATACAAAAATTTGTAAATTTGTATGGAGCGTAGACTTTGGTCAGACCCCTCCCCCCCCCCCCCCTCCTCCTCCTCAGAGTCTACGTAGTTTATGGACAGCCCTAACATTAGGCGATGTCGATTACACGAAAAACACCCAATGAAGAATTTTCCGTTTGACGAAAATTGTTCACCCGCTGGAGCAAGAATCGAACCCACACTTTCACAAACAATGAGCTGAATTAAAAACAATGTTGAAATCTTGTGGGTAGGTTTGCTACTAGGTTTGTGCTACTTGTTTGTTTATACGTAAAGCTATAGAACATTTGTATTTTATAAAGTTTTCAATAATAATATTACCTAAGACATTTTTACGAAGAAAAAAAAAACAATTTAAAAAAATACTTTTTCAAAATCACTTTTTCCATTTATTTCAGAAATATGAAAAAAAAAACTTTTTTTCGGATGTCCACGTGGACATTGGGGGAGGGGGGTAGGGGTCAATGAAAAGTCCACGCTTGTCCACGGGGAGGGGGGAGGGGGTCAAAAACCATGAATTTTCTGTCCACGTGGTATATGGACGGCCCCTAGGTTAACAAATTGTCAAAATTTGAGGTTTTTTGGTGCACTCCCTGAAAAGTTATAGCATGTTGAACTTTTTTGTGAGAGAAAAAAAGTTGCCTATCCCAAACATTTTGGCCATCCCCTGTATACGATTATCTCCGGACTTGCACAGCGACATAGGCAGGGTGAACTTTTTAGCTAATTAGCCAGGAGAAACAAACTGTATAGACACGTACCTTTTTGTATGGTATCAGCAATTGGTAGTGCGGTAGCTTAATCTTGTACCCCGCTACGACCACCATGATTAAACTGTGTTTGTTTTTCGCTTGCTCCAGGTGATAGACGAAACAAATCAAATTACAGCGTGATTTGTTTCAATATGCGTCGAAACGTGCAGAATGTCTGGATTGATGTGCCAACTGTGAGTGACCGATTTGTCCTTTGTGCGTTAATGCTTCCTCACATGTGGGACATTCAGGAAGACGTTGCTTTGAGAGATTGAATATCTATGCGCTTCAGATGCGGACTTGTGAACCGGTCCTAGTAAGAGCGTTTATCCTTTTTATGGCACTAGTACGGCTACCGACGGCTAAATACTAATCCAGTGACATTTGTTACTAGTAAATAAATTAACACTAACTGCTCGCTCTCAGTAAATTATTTGGAGAAATTCTCCAACTTCATCGAGCCATCAAACGACAATCTTTGAAAATATGCACTAAAGCTCTTCCAGCTTCGAACCCCTCTGCTGACTAGAACACGACTAGGAACGACTGACAAGCACTACATTTTAGTACCATTACTACGAGACAACTAAACCTGAATAATTTTCAAAATAAATACAACAGCACCTTCGCACTAAGCTTGACCGACCTGGGGTGAAATGCTTTCCTTTTCCTCCCTCTCTATTCCGACAACGTAATTATGCTTACCCTGCTATAGCATTCCCTAGCAAAGGTGGGCACAAGCATAGAAGACCGGCCTGAGCTCGGTTACGCCAACAACGGAGCACGTTTTCTGCCAGAAGTGTTGCTATTCGGAAAACGGCACTGAAGTGGCCACATGCCGGTACACAATGGCAAGGCAAGTAATGAGAATGGAATGCCAAACCATCGACAGGACAACGTGCCTGCCGATAGCCTGTTTGGTTAGGATGTAATAACAGTGGTGGGGCAAATTTATTGTTTGTACATCACTAGAGCTAGTGTTTCCTCCTAGTAGGTATTATTATTAGGGACAATGGAAATTCGCGATTTCGCGGAAGCCGCGAAATCCGCGAAATTGGGCAATGGTTGCGAAATTTAAGAAATCCCGCGAAAAGACACGAAATCTGAGAAAATTCAGAAAATAACCTCAAAGTTTCGCCAATTTTAAAATTTAAAAAATAAATTGACTGATAAATTTTACCAATGTAAAATAATTTAAAAGTTTAATACATTTTACATCAACTTCTTTTCCAATTTTTCATCAAATTTGTTACTTTCCTGTAAATTTATGATTACGCCTCATAAAATCCAAGTGAATTATTCGTTTCGCATGCAATATTGATGTGTTCTTTAACAATACGATCAAAAATATGGTGCCGCGAAATCACCGCGAAACTCGCAATGTTGGCCCGCGAAAATTGAGAAATTTTGCCGCGAATTTCCATTGTCCCTAATTATTATCTAAAAGCACATCGCTCAGCCTTATGCTAGGTTGACTGGTGATTGTCTAGCCTTGCATATTTTACTCGTAACAACCTAGCATCACACTGTTCAATCTTTAGATTCTCATGAAATGTATGAAAAACTTCTTTCAAAAATTCCTCCAGGTATCTGACAACTCCCTTAAGACTTCTATCCGTCGCTAATATCAGTACTCAACTGTACTCGTATACGCTATACACGCCAATGCCATATAGCACACCCATATCCATGCAAAGCATTGTCATCAATTATGTGTTGTAAAAGTTTCGCTTCCTTGTGAGTAAATGCGTGAATTATTTTAGTTGACAAGAAGCTTATAATTGTTACGTTAGGTCTCACATTGAAGTTATGTGGTTTTACGATCCTACCTACGGTACTAGGATTCGAACTAGGAAATGTACTCTGGCAAAGTATTGTTTGCAGAAATCATTTTAGGAAACATTTCTAAGGAAGTACAAACGTGATGTGCTGCATCCCAAACGCATGAGTAAAGTTCTCCGCTGGATCTTTTGTCTTTTCACTCATTTCATAAGTTATGGAGAACGTGGCTTGATATGGAAATGACAGACCATGAAACACAAAAGTTCTACCAGAAGTTCAGCGCACTTCGTGCCGCCAGCCATCTGCACCGATAAGGACGGGATGTAAGGTTGATTGAAAGGTGGAAGTAGCACTTCGATGAGCATTGCGTCGAAAAGGTAAACACGCGAAATCAAAGCAACGGAGGGAACGACTACGTCAGTGCAGCAGAGCATGGAATTGATCAAACTCACATGTTGAGGGAAGTTCAGGATACCATTCACCAGCCTCAAAACGAACAAAGGAACTGGTAAGGATGGTTTCGCAGCTGAGCTCATCAAGGTGGGACTACAAAATTGGCCACCCGTCTGCATCGGTTAATAGTCAGGATCTGGGGAACCGAACAACTACTGAAGTAGTGAAACCAGGGGATACTACCGGTCATACTAAGGCCATTTGTAGATGGTAACTTCGTGTGACGTCGAACTTTGTTTGATCGTAGAGTTCTGCGATGTCCAAAATAAGCTCGATTTCCTGACACAATGCGTCTCTGAATTTTTCTGCTGGTATCGTTGTCGGCGGTCACCAGTGAACCCAAGTACACGAATTATTCAACTACCTTTTTCATCACCGTCGATAGATTCCGGAAGACGGCCGCATTAAACCCTCCGTAACCCTTTACGAGATTCGTAGGGACTCGAGAGTGTCCCTGATACTCGAACTACGCATCTCAGTCAATCCATCGTCGCCCTGATCGATTGTATCAATTTATCTGGAAATCCGTATTCGTGCATAATCTGCCACAGCTGATCTAGATCAATTGTGTCATACGCCGATTTAAAATCGATGAACGAGTTATGTGTGGGCACGTTGTATTCGCGGCATTTCTGTAACACCTGGCGGATGGCGAACGCCCGGTCCGTGATAGCGCGTTCACTCATAAATCCTGCCTGATTTTGCCCCACGAACTCTTTAGCAATTGGTGTAGATGGCGGCATAATCTTTGAGAGAGTACCTTGTAGGCTAGGCAGCTTTCAGAAGTGTAATCGATAGATCGCGATAGATCCCGCAATCCAACTTGTCACCCTTTATGTAGATGAGACACACGATACCTTCCATCCATGATTCCGGTAAGACTTCTTTCTCCTAAAACTTGGTAATGACTCAGTGTAGTGCTCTCCATCAGTGCTTCTCCACCGTGTTTTAGAAGCTCGCTTGGCAGCTAATCTGCTCCTGCGGCTTTGTTGTTTTTTAACCGGCCAACCTCCTCTTCAATATCTTGAAGGTCTGTGACTACGCCATCTACGGTGCTTGCAACGTCGTCATTGAGGAGCTTATCGTAGTACTGTCGCCACCTCTCGAACACTTCACGCACACTCGTGAAAAGATTCCCGTGATTGTCTCGGCACATGTCGGCTTGTGGCACAAAGGCTCTGCGTGAGCGGTTAAGCTTGTAGTAGAACTGCTGTGTGTCCTTCCTGCTGGCGCTTCTTCCTCCAGAAGACTGAGTTCTGCCTGTTCCGCGCCTGTCTATAACTTGCCTCATTCGCTCTCGTACGGTGTTGCAACATTTTCGCCCATGCTGCATTCTTTTCGTTTTTCAACTGTTCACATTCGCCGTTGTACCAGTCGTTTCTGTAATTTTTATTGCAGGGATTTCACTGTTTCACTAGGCAGGAAAATACACTCAACAGTGGGAAAACCAACCATCACGATCGCGGCCGTCCACGAAGTGGCCGACCTCTACTTGGCTTCCTTTTTTTTTTTTTACTTATTCGTTTATTTGGAAGGCTCGGGCGCCACATGGGCATAACTGAGCCGAAATCTTTTGTTTTTACATTGATTTTACATTTTACAATTTATTACTGCCTTAAGACTATGTTAGTTTGGGGAGCCGAAGTACTCGCGGCTGTTTCGAGGTTAAGGATTGAGAAAAAAAAATAAATAAATAAAAATAAAATTGGGAAGGATGGGTTTATGGGTTTAAAACTAAATTATTTGCTAACTTATACTAAAAACATTGATGGGACAAATTGTCCATATCTGTAACGGAACCAAAAAGAAAGGACTTTATTGGTAGACAACGACAAGAAGAGGACAAACGGAAGGGGGACTACGACAGACAGGGTCGAACAACAAAACCAAAAAGCAGACAACGAAAACAAGGAACGTACTACATCAAACTCTTACATCAACACGTTTCAAAAACTGGTAAATCAGGTTCATGTATTCCAAATCAAGTCCTGCCAACACTTCTCTAACGGGTTTCTGTTGTTTTCCTCGGACCCGGAGAATTTCATGCAGCTCAGATCTGACCTCACGATACTCATTGCATCCCCACACGACATGTTCGATATCCTGGTAAGCTACGCCACAGACACAGAGATTGCTTTCTGAGAGCCCAATACGGAAGGTATGTGCATTTAACAAATAGTGGTTGGACATCAGCCGACACATTACACGAATGAAATCGCGGCCTAAATCCAATCCTTTGAACCATGGCTTCTTCGACACCTGTGGAATGATGGAGTGCAACCATCTACCCATCTCTCCATCTCTCCATTTGTGTTGCCAGCTGATCAAGGTCTCCTGACGGGCCAATGCAAAAAATTCGTCGAAGGCGATTTGACGCTCGTAAATATCGCCTCCGCTAGCGCCCACCTTAGCCAGAGAGTCCGCTTTCTCATTGCCCGGAATTGAGCAATGTGAAGGGACCCAAGCTATGGTGATGATGTATGAGCGTTTGGACAAAGCACTCAAGACTTGGCGTATTCCATTCAGGAAGTACGCTGAGTGCTTCATCGGTTTCATAGACCGAACAGCCTCCAGAGAGCTTAGACTGTCGGTAAAAATGAAGTAGTGCTCAGGTGGAAGAGTGCGAATGTACTCTAAGGTGTAGTATATAGCCGCTAGCTCAGCAATGTATACCGAACATGGCTTTTGAAGCATGTAGGTGGCGCTATGAAATTCGTTGTAGACACCGAAACCACTCGAATCATCGGTTTTCGAACCGTCTGTGAAGAACTGTCTGTTCCCGCTAACATGCCCGAACTTACTTGCAAAGATCTGTGGAATACCTACGGAACGAAAAGATTTCGGAATACCGGTGATCTCATCCTTCATAGAGAGATCAAAATCCACTGTGGAGCTGTCGAAGTTTGAGAAGTTGTCACGATTGGTGTTAACCGGAGATGGGCTTACCTCCAGCGTCATGTACCAGTAGTACACAGTCATAAAACGAGTTTGAGGGTTCTGTTCGAGCAGCTTTTCGAAATTTTCTATGACCAATGGATTCACAACCTCGCATCGGATGAGGAACCGGAACGATAACTCCGCAAAGCGGTCTGTCAGAGGCTGTACGCCAGCGAGTACCTCTAAACTCATAGTGTGAGTTGAGTTCATGCAACCTAACGCGATCCGAAGACAACGGTACTGAACCCGTTGAAGCTTCAGCAAGTGTGTTGAAGCGGATTGAAAACAGAAGCTACCGTATTCTAAAACCGACAGAATGGTTGTTTGGTACAGCCTGATCAGATCTTCCGGATGTGCTCCCCACCATGTTCCGGTAATAGTTCGCATAAAGTTGATTCGCTTTTGGCATTTCTGTATCAGATACACAATGTGCTTCCCCCAGGTGCATTTGGAGTCGAACCAGACGCCGAGATATTGAGAAGACATGCTATGAGTGATTGTCTTACCCATCAGATGGAGCGGAAACTTTGCCGGTTTATGTTTTTTAGAAAAGACAACCATCTCAGTTTTCTCCGGAGAGAATTCGATACCCAGCTTGAGAGCCCAAGTAGACAAATTGTCCAAAGTATCCTGTAGTGGTCCTTGCAGATCGACTGCTATTGATCCCGTTACAGAAACAACACAGTCATCCGCAAGCTGTCTTAACGTGCAATTTTCCATGAGACAATCATCTATGTCTCTAACATAAAAATTGTAAAGAAGGGGGCTTAGACATGAACCCTGGGGGAGACCCATGTAGCTAATTCGTGAAACTGTCAAGTCGCCATGAGCAAAACTCATCTGCTTCTCAAACAGCAAATTATACAAAAAGTTGTTCAAAATTGGTGAAAGGCCACTTTCGTGTAGTTTGTCGGAGAGAACATCGACACAAACTGAATCAAAAGCTCCCTTAATATCCAAAAACACTGAGCCCATTTGCTGCTTTTGAGCAAAGGCAAGCTGAATTTCTGAAGTAAGCAACGCAAGACAGTCATTCGTTCCTTTGCCTCTGCGGAAACCAAATTGTGTATCAGACAACATGCCATTCGATTCAACCCATTTGTCCAGTCGAAAGAGAATCATCTTCTCCAACAACTTCCGTAGACAAGACAACATCGCGATTGGACGGTACGAATTATGATCCGACGCGGGTTTCCCGGGTTTTTGAATAGCTATCACTCTCACTTGCCTCCAATCATCCGGAATGATGTTATTATCCAGGAACTGATTGAACAAGTTCAACAAGCGCCTCTTAGCGACGTCGGGGAGGTTTTTAAGCAAGTTGAACTTAATTCGATCCATTCCTGGAGCGGAATTGTTACATGAAAGAAGAGCAAGTGAGAATTCAATCATCGAAAACGGCCTATCCATGTCGTCCCTATCCTCGGAAACATCACGAATTATTCGCTCCACGGGTACGGAATCTGGACAAACTTTTTTTGCGAACTTGAGAATCCACCGAGGAGAGCTTTCTCGATCCTCGTTTACCGACGACACGTTACGCATTCTTCTCCCGACGTTCCAAAGAGTTCTCATTGATGTCTCGCGCGATAAACCCTCGACGAACCGACGCCAGTAACCGCTTTTCTTCGCCTTGATCAAGTTCTTGAACTTGCTTTCAAGGGAAACGTACCGCTTAAAGTTTTCGACCGAACCGCGTTTCCGAAACTCTTTGAACGCAGCGGATTTCTCGCGATAGATTTCTGTACACTCGCTATCCCACCACGGATTGGGGGGTTTCCTGCGAGCCGAAGGACCTGGAACTGGCCGACGTTGTGCCTGAAGCGCGCTACTGATGATCAGTTCTGATAGGAACTGATACTCTTCCCGCGGTGGAAGAATTTCTACCGATTGCTCACCGTCGATAATTGCTTCCGCGTACTTTCCCCAGTCAATGTGTTTCGTGAGGTCGTAGGAAATGTCGATAGATGGAGGTTGACGTGAACCATTGGAAATAGAAACAACGATCGGCAGGTGATCACTACCATGGGGATCCTGGATAACCTTCCATGTACACTCCAGCGATAGTGAGCTCGAACAGATTGAGAGGTCTAATCGGCTGTCTCTAGGACTGCCATCTTTAGCTGGAGGTGCCACTCGCGTAACTTCTCCGGTGTTCAAAATTGTCATGTTGAAGTCGTCGCAGAGGTCATATATCAAAGTTGAACGGCTGTCATCGTACAGTTCCCCCCAGCCTGTACCATGGGAGTTGAAATCTCCCATGAGCAGCCGTGGCTCAGGCATAACCGAGCAGATGTGGGCGAGATCCCTGCGAGATATCGCAGTTCTCGGTGGAAGATATATGGAGGCAACACTGAGGGTTTTACCTCGGATTGTCACCTCACATGCGACGGCTTCGATGCCTGTCATCGGTTGAAAGTCGACTCTGTAAAATGAGTGCTGCTTTTTGATCCCCAAAAGCACCCCTCCGTACGAGTCGGACCGATCAAGACGGATAATGTTGAAATCGGAAAAAGGTAAGGTTACATCGGGTGTCAGCCATGTTTCGGATAGCGCAAAAACATCGCATTGTAAATTGTTAATTAAAAATTTGAAAGCGTCTAATTTTGGTACGATACTACGACAGTTCCAGTGTAGCACAGAAATCATATCTTCGTCCTCGGTGATTAAATTAGCCATCGAAAGATACGAATGTCGCAAGGAGGGGCATTTTAGAAGCCAACTGCTTCAAAAGAGGAGACACACAAGGAAGAAGTGCTTTGACAATGCTCTTCACTGAATCAGAAGCATTAAAGAAGTTAAGGATGATGTCTACGATGCCAGAAAGCGTGAACATCGGAGCACCAAGGGGTTGTTCCTGGTTCTCCGAATGCTGTCCCTCTGGCTGAGAAGTCGAAAAAATTGGGACATCTGGGATTTTTTATTTTCCCGGGAGCGAAGGAAAGTCTCGTTCATCTTGGATTTTGAATCCAGGAGGTGAACGTTTGTTACCTTTTTTAACACTCTTAGAATTTGTCACGGTGGGTTGGGGGTCACTGCTAGGCAGATTCCGAGGTTTTTTGGTGGGTCTCTGGAGCCTCACCCGCTTCCTCGTTTCACCCTTAAAAACAAAGGGAACCCCGTCCCCGACCTCAGAGTCAGAGCCCTGATCATCGAGAGACAAAGACGAGTAGATGTTGCGTGATTCAACGACCGGAGCAGCTTGTCTCAGCATTTCGGCGTAGCTTCGCCTTGAACGCTGCTGCAACGATCGTTTTTGATGTTGTTTTCGCTGTATGTACTTCGGGCAAACATTGAGATCGTGTGGACGGTCGCTACCACAATAAACACACTTGGGCGGCGTTTTACACGCACCGTCCACATGTCTCTCCCCGCATGTTGCACAGCGAGGTTTATTGCTGCAGTACTGGGCGGTGTGGCCCAGCTGCTTGCAATTGATGCAATTCATTATCTTCGGTACATACAGCCTCACAGGTAGCCGAAGTTTGCCAATCACCAGCAGATCTGGTAATGCAGATCCGGAGAAGGTCACACAAAATTCTTCAGATGGTGTGTAAACCTTCTTCTCGCCCTCCTGGGATACCGAATGCAGTTGCCGGCAATCCAGTATTTGGACAGGAGGTAGAGAAGGGTTATGGAAACGACCACAGCCTTGCATGATCGTTTCGCAGGTCAAAGATGCGTCGGCGACCTTCCCCGAAATCTCAATCGACGCGCTCGGTAGGTAAACGAAGTACTCAAGTGTAAACAACTCGCAGGCCACAATCTCATTAGCGTGTTTTCGGTCGCCTACCGTCACCCGAAGCTTAGCTGTACCGACCATGTCAATGGAGACAACGGAAGAATACCGCTTAGTCAGATCCTTGCTGATTTGAACGGTGTTCAAACGTTTGCCTTTGGGTCGGAAGAAAACAACATATGGCCCGCCAAAGTCGGGAGGGTAGGCCTTGAGGCGGGGGGACGTGGAAACAGATTTGCTGTTGGTGTCCATTGGAGAAGCAGCAGGGTGAAGGGAGACAAAGGGGTTAGCATTTATATCGCCTTGTTGGCTCGAGCAATCCGATGCCAATAACAAAGCTTCGCTGATGTGGTACGACGTACCCCCGCCATCATTGTCATCGCCCATTGTGGCAGCTAACTACCACCACGGGGCACTCAAAAATCTTAAACTAACACTTATCACGGGGCCGAAATAATCAAAAAACAAGGGACAAAATTAACTGTACAGGGGAAGTGAGGAAAAAAAAGAGAGAAAAAAAAACTGCTTATATACCAAATTAAATCTAATCAAAGAGACAGTGGAGAGGAGGGAACAACGAGGGGTAACTTTGAATACTTAGCTTTGTGCTCTGTTTTGCCACAGGCTCGACGACGACAGGTCCAAGCGATCGGATCGCCCGCACTGGGAGGAGGCGCGCGGGAGGAGGCACGCTCTCTGCTCTTCTCTCGGTGGGCTGCTGCTGTACTCACTGGAAGAACCCGATCACGACCGCGCGAGCGGCGCGGTATGCGGGGGGTGCTGCACTGTTGTGCTCGATAATCGGTCAATGCGCCACGTGATATAATGAAAACGTGAACTTTACTCAAACCAAACGAACTTTTGCGGCAAAATTTGTGGCCTAGCCAACCGCACACGTCCCACTAGGGATAATCACTTAATAACTTGATCACTCGGATACACTAGCACGAAAAAAGCCACCGAACTGAAAAGTATCGGGAGACAAACCGGACGAACGAAAAGATGCGACTGTCTCGCACGAACGCTCGCCAAAGAGTGATGACTTGGCTTCCTGATGAATATCATTTTCGCAAATCTTTATTCCGACATCCGCACAACATGACCAGCCCCCCGAAGTCTGCCGTATTTTAGACGTTTCACAAAATTCGCTTCTTTGTAACCTAACAACAGTAACCTAACGCAGTGACTTATATACCCAACAAGGAATAACGCTACATACCATTTTCTAGTTTCCAACATAGGGCATATGTACCATACCTTTGCCTAATATGCAAGCCGCTTCGACAATCTTGACCATAACTCGTGAATTAATATCACTACACACTAAGATTTTTTCGCCAAATCTCGGCAAACCGATTACCGAGATTGACACCGCCGAGTGCTCGGCAATCATCTCGGCAAAAAATAGATTTGCCGGGAACCTCGGCAATCACAAAAGTTGACAGCTGTTAATATTTTGCCGAGATTCTCAGCAAATGTATTTGCTGAATTATCGGCAAACAAAATTTTCAGTACGAATAAGTTTGCTGAATCTCGGCATTTTCTTTTGTTTATTTTCCAGAATAGAAAGAATATTTTTAGCTCACAAAGAAACACAGTAGAGAAGTTTTATCCTTGTATATTTTACATTTTTTTTCAAAAAGAATGTGTTGCTGGTGGTTTCATTCTCTTCCATAAGCAAACACACTGAACTCCCAACTCCCAAACTCGAACAGCTCCTCGAAGGCAATTTAGTTACTTACAGAAAGATCTTACACCCCTACTAATTTTCACTTCGTTTGAAAGATCACTTCATTTATTATTCATGTAGCACCTTCAGTACCACGTAACACTGTTTTGTTTCCTGGAAGGCTGCAAAACTGACAGTTCTATTACTGAAATTTGGTAATCTCGTTTGCTGATTTCAGTAAAATCTGTGTTTGCCGAAAGGTTCAGCAAAAAATTCTGTCAGTTTTCGTAGTTTTCAAGCAATTTGCTGACATTTCGGTAAAACGTTTTGGACAATTTCGGCAAAAGCGAGTTATTTGCTGAAGTATCCGCAAAATCTTGAGTTACCGATTGAAATCAGCACTTTTTTCTGCCAAACTCAAGAATCATTTTTAAGTGTGTAGAAATGATATATAATAACGTAAATATTCAATAACTTGCTTAATTACGTTGAAAAGATTCAATACGATGGCATGCAATGTTGGTCTATGGCACGGTGTACAGAAGGTGATATATTCCAAATCGTTCATAGGCGATCTAGTACTCCACACCAATTTGATCTATGTGAAAAACGATAAGAACGACGTCACATGTTTACATCCAAAGTAGATGTTTACATAGGTTACTAGCCTGCCTTGTGATATTTATGCCGTGGTCAATGGTACAAAAATTGGCCTATTAGTGGATAAAGCGTTGGCCTATTGCTTTTCGAGCGTTAGCACCACTTATTTTCTCATGTTTTTAATATTTCCGCTGAAGTATTATTACTGTTTGTTTACCAATCTTACTTTCAAATTACATTTTCGGAGCCAAATTTTCACAACACTATAAATAAATCACTAAAATGCAGTTATTTCTTAATTTAGTAACGAAAACAACGCTACCCAATTATTGTGTTATTTTTTTACAGTCACCGCACACACAATCTTTCTTCCTGTTCGTTCTTTCTGGTTCATACGCAAGCAATGTTGTTGTCGTCACTTCTGCGATGTTTTTGACGTGACTTTACTAATGAGCCGAGATTTGGGTACATAGTGAAAAGAATGTCCTCAATATTCGGCCCACATTTAATTTGTAAAATAGTTATTATTCGTTGGAAACAAATATACAAGTTCAAAACAGCATCTTTGACCGTTGCATCAAATGTTCAGTTATCGAAAAGTCAATTCGAAATGTCCCAGAATCAATCATAAGCCGAAGAATCATGGCTCTACAAAAGCCAAACAAAGTGACATCTTCATTCCATGTTAATGCTCTGAAGTGCTAAAATTGAAACGAAATGTCACAGTTGTTTGTCGCATAGTTTTTCCGATATCCAATTATGCGTGTTTGTTTGAATTTTTGGTTTACGTTAAGATAGGCCGAACGAGGCGCCTATGCCAACGAAGCATCCCGATACCCTAGTTTAATATAGGGTATGTGTGCCATCAGTAATCTCACGCTCCCATATTCATCCTATTCGAAAACAAGCGATTACGGTACCGATTGATTCCGTTCTTTTTGTTTTCATGGATGCTCACTTCTAATAAAAAATACAAAAATAAGAAACAAAACAAACAGCGCTTCAATCCTTTGTTTTTCGTAGGATGAAAATGGGAGCCACATGCTTAATAAGGGAACCAATACCCTATGTAGAATCAGAGATAATTTCGGCTTGTTTTAGTGGAACAAACTATTTCATTTTGTACGACGTTTCGACCCTGTGTTCAGCGTCTTCGCCCCAAGGAAATGACTCCAGTATTGCGCCTAATTAAGAATTATTCCTGAAAAACTCCTCCAAGCATTATTATTTAATGAAACTTTTCTGTAATAATCGCGGAAGAGTCATTCTTACTAGAATTCCGTTTCAGAGATTTGCAATCATTCATCTTAGCATTTCTAGAAGTTCTGGAATGTTTACAGAATGTAGATTTTCCCAGGATTTCCTCCAGAGTTTTTTTCAGGAACTCCCCCTGAAATATTCCTTAGCACTTCTTTAGGAGTATCTTAAGAAATTTCTCAAAAGATTTATTTTGAAACTGGTCTACGAGTTTCTTCAAAAATGTCTTCCAAAATTCCTCCTGGGATTCGACAGGAATTTCTTTTATGGATTGCTACATAACTTCATGCTTCCTTCATTTATTCATTCAAATATTTCTTGAGGTATTCCTCCAGAATTTGTCCAGGAGATTTTTTTTGGGATTTCTGTAGAAATTCTTCTAGAAATTTCTCAAGAAATTGTTCTAGGATTTTCTCCAGGGATTTTTCGAGAAATTCCTCCAAAGGATTCATCAATCTAGTTCTAGGAGACATTTGTTCACAAAGATGCGAACATTCTAGGCCATAGTGACCAGACGTCCTGGATTGTGCGGGACAGTCCCATATTCCAGCTAGCCGCGCATTGTAAAGTCTCCCAGAAATGTCCCGAATTTCAACAATAGTCAAAATATTTTTTTTATGTTGAACTGCTTCTGTTTTATCTCTGGTTTTTTGAAGGGTGCCTCCAAGAAGCCCTCCAACTAGGAATACCTGGAAAGAATCCCCCAGATTTCCTTTCCAAAGCTTTCATAACCCTTTTTTTGCATTTTGAATAAAATTTAATTTTAAAATTTAATTTTCTCCAGCTATTTCTTTCAATATTGTAACAGAATTTTTTTTCATAAAAAATATCCAGGAATTAAAAAAAAAAACTCCTCAAAAATTTAGAGATGAATTTCATAAAAACCCAAAAAATGTAAATGAATGGATTCTACAATAACATCAGAAGTATTTTGAGGAAGCATCATTTGAAGGTTTTATACGGAAAACATCCTTATGGACAGAGGCATCATTTTCATCTTTATGATCATTTTTCGAAAACTTTGAGTTTAAAACATATTGTTTTAAATGTATATTCATTATCTTACACTATTGTTATCTTTTTTTCAATTTGGGGCTTTTTGTTTTGCATTATCTACATCAAGTCGATAGTAAACTAAAGCATTCTTTTTGAAAATATATGAATTATTTTTAATTTTTGCTGATTCACTGGAAAACTTACATTTTGAGTTATATAAAACTGTGTCCCGCATAAGAGCAAAATATATCTGGTCACTTTATTCTATTGTTATCCTTTAGTTTAGAGCAGTGACCCTCAGGCCTATTTTTTCAGCTGTTTGTATTGCACTTCCTGGAACCAATTGTGAAACATTCAACACGTTATGCTAGGTTATTTTGGGAGTAGAACAGCCTCCATAAAAAAAATATTGCAAGAAAAGCTACGGCAACATACAGAACTCGGTGTCACGTGCACTTTGGTGGTCACTGGTTTGAAGATTCAATATTTTTTTCAGAAATTATTGCTCCAGTTTCTCCAAACGTCTTCTCAGGTATTACTGCATTTATTCAGGGATTTTCTCGGGTATTTATTTGGAAATTTCTCTAGAAAATTCTCAAGACATTTATCTAGAAGTTCTACCAAAGTTTTCTCCAATAGTTCCTTCAAGTATTTCTCCAGGCATTGCTTTGGATTTATTCAGACCATCCATTAGTGATTCTTTCAGATTTCCAAAGATGCGCTCATAAATTCCTGCAGAAATTACCCTAGAATCTATTCCTTAGAATTGTTCAACAAAATTTTTTTCAACAAATTTTCCTTTGAGTAGGGTAAAAGCATTAGTTTTGGTTAATCCTGAATTTCGAACAGAGTGCGGTATTCAGCCTGTTGTGATCTAAATTGGCATAAATATATTTTTTACTATAAGATCCTAATAAAAAAATGATAACAAACTGGAAAAAAATCACTTAAAATCAGCTCTTTTATGTCTATTTTGGCCAGGGTGCTTCAAATGTTGCGATAAGAAATACACGCGATTGGCCAAAAATGGAAATCAAAGTAATGTCGTTTTCGTTTTTGCGGTGGAGCTACACCGGTGTAGCACTTTTGCACCGAAAGTGTTCGTTTTTGGTTTTCGTGCTGCACCGGTGTAGCACTTTTTCTGCACCGCTCAAGATAGTGCAGCACTCAAAATTTCGAGAGTGTAGCGGGTGTACAACGCGTCCACCAATCAACGTTTGTAAAGTTGTAAATATTTTGGTTTTTATTCACGCACACCAATGCAACTGCACCGAAAATGTTCGTTTTTGTAGTGAAAAGTGTAGCACGAAGCGGTGTAGCACCGCCACAAAAACGAAAACGACATAAGAAAACTGATGCAGTGCTTCAAGTTTGGCCATGACTGCAGTGCTCATTTTAATTTAAAAACTAAATTTTCTGCATTTTTCCCATTTTGTTCGAAAATTTCTCCTGATAATAATTTAGGGATTTTTGTACACAAATCTTTTCACATATTTTTCTGAGAATCATTGAAGCCAACTTTTCTAGCAGTTGCCGCATAAAACCAAGGGAGCCACTATATACATATGGGCTTTAACATTGTGACAGCAGTCGAGTTTTGTCAAACACACAAGGCTACGGTGGCGCTGTCTGTTCGTTTTATAGCGGCCGTTTTAGTTATTTTAATGATCCATTCTTTCACTGCCACCATTCTACAAAATGACGTAAGCGCACGCCAATTTTCAGCATTTTTCTGTGTACATGTGGTGAAATTGTAATGCTGGTGATATTTCTGCTACATTAGGATGCCAGATCTAGTCGACAAACCTAACAGCTTCGAAAGACAATTTAGAGAACGAAAATGTGCCAAAATGTTAAATGTCACGACATTTTGCAGATTTACAGCTGTTCAGAGGTATCTCTAGGAATTCTTTCAAGAATTTCTTTAGAAAATTCTCGAGGGAGCCCTTATAAACTTATTGCGGGATTTCTCCAAGAATGTCACCAGTACTTTTGTCTGCGATTTGTGCAGGCATGTTTTAAGATATTCCTTTAGAAATTTCTGTTCGGATTTTTCCAGGAATCTCCTTAGAAGTTTCTCAAGCATGTTTGAATTTGTTTGAATTACTTGCAAAGCTGCTCCAAAAGCCCCACATGATTTTTCTTAGAATAAAAAGGTTTCTTAAGGTGCTTCTTAAGGGCCCATATAGCCGAGGCGGTAAACGCACGGGTATTCAGCATGACCATGCTGAGGGTGACGGGTTCGATTCCCGGTCGGTCCAGGATCTTTTCGTAAAGGAAACTTCCTTGACTTCCTTGGGCATAGAGTATCTTCGTGCCTGCCACACAATATACGCATGCAAAATGGTCATTGGCAGAGGAAGCTCTCAGTTAATAACTGTGGAAGTGCTCATAGAACACTAAGCTGAGAAGCAGGCTTTGTCCCAATGAGGACGTAACGCCAAGAAGAGAGAGAAGGTGCTCCTCTAGGTATTCTCCTAGTTATTATCCTAGACAATCACCCAATGCGCAAGAGATAACTTCAGGATTTTTTCCAACAAATTTTGAAGAATTTCTCCAGATATCCTCCAGAATATCCACCAGAAATGTATTCGTTCAGGGATTTCTAAAAGAATTTGCAGAATTTGTGAGATTTCTGGAAGATCTTCTGAAACATCCCTAGAGGAATATCTTGACTAATTCTGCAGGGATCATCTCTGAAAACATCCCAGGAGATGTTTCTGATGGAACCGCAAAGGCGAATTCTAAAACAAATATCCTTGTTAGAATTTCTGTAAAAATTACTGAAAGAATTTCTCAAAGAATTCTTGCAGAAAACATTGGGAAGAATATCCGAAGCAATCCCTGTAGGATTTGTTAAGAAATTTTTAGAACAACTTCTGAAAAGTCCATGGAAAAACTTTTGAAGAAATCCCCTGAAGAAGTTTCTGGAAATAAACATATCTGCTCAGGAATTTCAGAAAGTATCCGAGCATGTATTTCTGAACGAAACTCTTGAGAAATTCCTGAAGAAATCTT